>NW_028242895.1:0-458735 GCF_964263255.1 Lissotriton vulgaris
ATCAAAACAGGAGGTGGCTGCAAGGGGAGAGTCTGGATCAGTTATAGGATTTTGGGGAGAACCATAATTTTAATAATGGCTACTCTGCCCAGCCACGAGATCGGGTGATGTTTCTACCTTTGAATGTTGGAACAAATATGCCTATGTAGAATGCAGTAATTGATAGCGGCTGTGGCTTGTGTTGTTGATGCTCATTGGATTCCCAGTTAGGAAATGCTGTTGTGTGAACACTGTATAGGGTGCTGATTTTGGATTCGTTCCACCATTTGATTTTGGAATCGTTCCACCATTTGGGTGGAGGGAAGAGGCTGAGTGCACCGCCGCGGTCAACACATGCACACAATGTAGAAGGCAGGGCCACTCCAAGGCATGGGCAGGGCAAAAAGACCACACCACCCCGACCACACATCAACACACCCCATCAAGTCACAGGCCAGGTGTCCATCCTGTTTCCCCCATGTACACCAACAAGCAACAAGCACTGCAGCAACCTAGCACAATACACACCCTGCACCACACAACTCCCAACCAGGGAGACAGCCACTGCAGGAGTGGCTGACAAGGAACACACAACACCAGTGCCACACACGCTGAAGGTTCACAATCCTTTCCAGCACATACACACACAAACAAACACACGCCATGGGTGTATCCACAAACACAACACACACACGGGATGCCTCAACAGATGTCTGCACAAGAACAACACACAAACACTACAGGAACACATACTGAAGCCCAACAGAAACAGACCTACCCTGTAAGCCAAACTGGGGAAAGGCAATGGGAGTACTGACACAACAGGAGTTTAGAACATCATCACTCGGGAACAAAGCACACACACCATAACACATATCACACAAGAAGTGCATCAGGACAAACCCACACTTCCACATCAAACCAACCACAGATGCACATGAAACACCAATCAAGCAAACATTACAGGACATCAGAGTATGCACATCAGGCAATACCAATGCCACATACACACAGCTTGCATGCACAACAAGCAGTGTGTGCAGAACAAGCACAACAGCCACACACATATATGATTGACACAACCTTGTCACACACACCACAAACCAGCACAGCACAAATACAACAGCACACCGAGGAGGTGAAGCAATACCACAGCCAACACACATACATCCAACACAACAACTACACATGCAGCACTCTGGGATACAAGAGCCAAGCCTTCTCCACCAGAGCACTGGGCAGCACACACAGCTGAAGTGCACATGACCACTACAGAATGACTAATGCCACAAGGACAGCACACATACAGCATTGTGGCAATGTCCAGAGTGGAACAACAGTCATGGCCCAAGAACTGCACCACAAAGCACAAGCTCACAAATTAAGTGATGGGGAGGCAAACGCACATTGGAAACGAAGGGGACAGCGGACATCAAAGTGAAATACCCTGCATGTCAGTAGCAGACAGGTAAGGGGTGTAACGCACACAAATAGATGGAGGGAAGACCCACAATGGCCAGGCACAAGTGGCATACATAGGGGATGGCTTCACACCACACATACCATGCAGGAGGAGAAAAGCCACCATGTGACTCCAATGTATGACAAATACAATGCCAGTGTGGAGCAGCAGGGCCACACAGTCCACACAAACACACCCAAGACACATTGAGGATCAAACAAACACAACATTGATGTGCAACTCACACACTTTGCACACTTCTAAATTAACAACACAACAAGGAGGAGTCACAAACAACAGCATGGAGACACCAACGCACAGCACAGTGCACAACAAACAGCTCACACAAGTGCATACAATCTTATACACAGGGCAAGACAAAACAAACAACAGGCACACAACTCCTAGGTGACACATGCGTGACTCTCACAATGCAGGGGAACACATACATCCACTACAAACTTACACCCTTCACACTGCACACCTCTGCTACACACAATACCACACATCACATGTAGCCCTGGGTACCAGGACTACGGGCCAACACAAGGTGACCATACACATACACGGCTGGGCACACATAAATGAATCCACACACATACATCATTACACATCCCACCCTGCTTCAAAACCTTTGCAAAGCATCACACCATGTGCTGGCAGTGTCCCCCAACATTACATGTGAACAGTGTTGCCAACAATAGCAAATCACTAAGAACAAAACTGCATGGCAGGTAAAATAGCCATCACAGATTACACTATTATCAGGTTCATAATGGACAGAAGTCCCTGTCCCCCTGTCAAAAAACCTGATGCCTGCAAAGAGCTTGGCAATGTTGAAGTGATACACAGAGCATGGGGCACATCCAATCAAATGCAAACACCAAAAGAACTTTAATCAGCAAGTACACTGACAAAACACACAACAGGTGTAACTGTATTTATTCACATATTGCACAGATGTAGCATTACAGCATTAGTAGTCAACAGCAAGGCATACAATGATGATCAAATGCAACATACTATGCACAGGTTAAATACAAACAGGAAGGCCAGTGTCCATAGCACAGGATAGACAGCAAGTACATGAGAGGCTGCACAGGGGAGAGCCCAGCACAGCAGAGTAACAGGGCCAGTGTCCATAGAACAGGGGAGACAGCAAGTACCTGAGAGGCTGCACATGGGAGAGTACAGCACAGCAGAGCAACAGGGCCAGTGTCCATGGCATAGGGGAGAGCCCAACACAGCAGAGCAACAGGGCCAGTGTCCATAGCACAGGGGAAACAGCAAGTACATGAGAGGCTGCACAGGGGAGAGTACAGCACAGCAGAGCAACAGGGCCAGCGTCCATAGCACAGGGGAGACAGAAAGTACATGAGAGGCTGCACAGGGAAGAGTACAGCACAACAGAGCAACAGGGCCAGTGTCCAGAGCACAGGTGAGACATCAAGTACATAAGAGGCTGCAAAGGGGAGAGCCCAACATAGCAGAGCAACAGGGCCAGTGTCCATAGCACAGGGGAGACAGAAAGTACATGAGAGGCTGCACAGGGCAGAGTACAGCACAGCGGAGCAACAGGGCCAGCAACACACCCAGGTTGTAAACAATGGTCAGGACTAGCACACCTGTATGAGGCACAGGCGTATGAGGGGGTTGTCAACTCACTCCTGGCTGTCATGCGGACTTGTACCTGGCTCTGTGTTGGGGACAGCAGGCCCATTTGACTGGGATGACAGAGCCCCAGGTGATGTGGGGCTAACAGTTGCTTTGCAAGCTGGAGAGCTGTGTGGACCAGGTGGCATAGTGGCACGTGGAGGTGGAGTCAAGCAGACCTCTGACACAGTGTGGGTAGGAGAGGTTGGAGGTTTGCTCTTCCACTTTTTGGGGATATGAAATGGCTTCCCTGTCTTGGGGTTGATGGGAAGTGGTGATAACACAACATGCACACACACCAACTGTCCCACATCAGGTGCAGACACTGGCACTACCTCTGGTGATGTGCTTGATCCTGCAGAACGCTTGGGCTGGCTACGCCTCTGGATCACCTTCCCCTCTTTGGCAGGTGTACCCCCTTCAGTGCCCACCTTTGTCTTTCTCCCAGGTGTACCCCCTACAGTGCCCTCCTTTGTATTTCTCCTAGGGGTACCCCCTAAAGTGCCCTCCTTTGCCTTTTTCTCAGGGGGGGTCTCAACAGTGCCCTCCCCCACCTGCCTCAATGGTCATTGAATCGGGGTTGATGTGGTGATTGGATGTGTCCCTGTGCTCTTCCTAGGTATACCCCTGATATGCCACACCTCCTCAGTGGGCACAGACACTGCATGGGTAGGTCAGTGTGATTTTTCAGTGACAGGTGAATCTTTTTCTGGTGATGCCTCTGCGGCATGTGAGCCATATGTCTGCCTCATAGCTCTTCTGGCCTTGCTCTTCCTTGACTGGCTCTTGTCTGTGAATTCTGGGGTGGCCCTACTCTTCAGTGGGGATGGTGTCTGTGGGCGGGAGTGCTTGGGTTGTGTCTGTTGTGTGCTCCTAGTGCTGTGCGTAATGTGGTCACTGTCATCCGATGTGGCCACTGACTGGGGGTGGACAAAGGCGCCTGAGCTGGAATGGGAGCATGTGCCAGTTGAAGGGCAGACGTCACTGTGGATGACAACGCCTGGACTGTACGGTGTAGGCCACCCACGTCAGAGTGTATGCCCTCAATGTATGCAACCACCTGGCCTAATGTATTGTCATGGTCACTGAAGGCATTGACCAGGGTGGTCTGGCCCACACAAAGCTGACGCAGGAGCTCTACACACTCTGCACTGAGGGCAGCAGGGGGGGTCAGGTGCCGGGGCAGCGGTGCCAGGTGTTAATGTGACTCGTCCCCTCTTAGTGATACGGATACGGGCAGCACCAGAGGAAGTGGATGGGAGGCTGGGCACTGGTCGCTGGGTGGTAGATGATAATGCAGACTCCCCATCCCCTGTGCCTGCCAACATGGATGCATCCCCGCTGGCATCAGATGATGTGGTACTCTGTGTCTCAGCCACAGATTCCTTCTGCATACTTCGGTCCCCCTCAGATGCGCTGGTGGGCCCTGTGTCACTGGCCTCCACTGCAGCTGTTGTGCTACTGTCACCACCACTGGTTTTTGGTTCATGTTCCTCTGTGGTCTCTTGCGAATCTGCATGAGAGAGAGATACAGGGTTGTGTAAGTGTCATCATCTGGTCACACAAATTCAAATCAATGCAGTACAGGAGAGGCCAAAATCGACATGGTAACCACCACACCCTGCAATCACTGTGCAGCAGCACACAACATACACCACAACAGGCCCTGTAACGCAGAATATCTGCCATGAGTGAGCTATGTTGATGCCACACAGCACTACACCATACCAGTAGATGGAGTGCACCACACACACAACTTGACCAGCCCTCACCTAGGGACTTGATGTGGGTACAACACTTGTTACCACTGACAGACCTTCAGGGAACAGGACGGAACAACACACACACCTATTATGATATTACAGTCCACAATGACAAGTATGCCATAGCAAGCACCATGTGGTATTATGGGGCACATTATTTTTAGATCTGTGGGCCTCAACGATGATGGTGCATGCAAAGTAGGCCTTAATTAAGTCACACTCAGAAAGTGGACACTGCTGTTCACACCATAATAGATACCCCACACTATCCCAATGATGATGGAGCCTAACACATCTGGCAATGGGAAAGTACAGCTCATTAAGGCCAGGGTGGCCCAATGCATCATACAAGCACACATCACATCAGCCACTCACATTACACAGCACAGCACAGCAACACACGCACATCACATGTATCACTGCTGCCACAGGCCCTGTACACATGCACCCACTCCCAGCAGAAGGAACCATCATCAGATACTCACCACCCCCAGATACTCACCACCCCTGCCTTGCTGGCGAAGCTCCTTCAGACGTGCATCCAGGTCTGGATGAGTCACTGCCAGGATGCGGCCCATCAGTGGAGTCATGCTGCGCCGTGCCAAACGCCCTGTGCGTGGTAGCATCCCCAAGGTCATCTCTGTCACTTGCTCTGTGACAGTGGGTGCGTCGTCTGTTCGATACCCCCAGGGCACGCACCTTTGCTGCTATGGCCCTCCACACGGCCTTACGTTGGTGTACCTTGAGTTGCAGGTTTGAGAGAAAAGGAGCCAGTTACACATTGTCAGGTACTAACATCCATCAGAACAGTAGCAAGACCCAGACTCAGGACCAATTGTAACCTCCCTCCCTCCAAAAATGGGGCACCCCTCACAAGGGCACTCTGCATGGCCAAAACAGATGTTATTGCATGCACACATTAGGGCGTTGAGGGTCCATGACAATCTCATAAATGCAGGATCCTTCAACACAATATGCATCAACAGAAGGGTGTAAGTGTGCAATTATACAGGACACAGATGGGACATATCTAATATTCACTGTGAAGGAACTGTAGCAAGGAGCTTGTAAGTCTGGTGGTTTTTCCCGTTTGGTTGGGCAGTCACTAGACCTACTCTCTGGGTCACACTGAGTCACACAACATGGGCACAGTGAAATATTCACACAATCAATTACTGTCCTGGCACCTACATGGTGAACATCTGGTGGCTCTGTATGGCTGACAATGTGACACACCCCACTCACACATACAAGTACAGGCATGAAAAAGAGTGACTTCGGGACACAAACACTCCTTCGCCCTGCAGACAGCTTGTTTGTCAGTGTGTGACACAATCCCACACTCCCAGGCATATACTGCAGCAGCACAACTATACGTCTGACACCCCCCTGACCTACAGCTACCTTCATTGTGACTTACCACTACATTGGGACCACCAAACAGCCTTGGGTACTGTGCCAGCACCATGTCCACAAGGACCTGCAGCTCCTCACTTGTGAATGGACTGGCTCGGATCTTCTCTGTCTTTGCCATCCCTGTGGACATGGGACACCTGTGGTGGAAGTGAGTGATCCCAGGCAGCAGCAGGATAGGGTCCCAGGCAGTAGGCTCTGGAGGCAGCAGTAGGAGAGGGTCCCATGGAGCTGGCTCTGTGAGCAGTGGAAAAGTGAGGCTCACTCGCACAGATTTATAGCCACCTGGACTGGTTTGTAAGCTGGAAAGCTGCAACAATTGGTTGTCCAGGTCTGCCTCTTTCAAATTCATCCAATGACCACATCTGCGGTGGCGCTGCACACCTTCCGCGATTTTCAAATATACATCATGCCACCACTAGCATCGCTGCCATTGGCTGTAGGCAATGCTCCATGGTGGTGAAGCACCGCGGGTGCCTGGGGTGTGCTACCGCGCTGGTGCATCTTTCAAAAGCATCCAATGACCGCCTTCGCGGTGGCGGTGCACAACTTCCGCGATTTTCAAATATGCACCATGCCACCGCTAGCATCGCTGCCATTGGCTTTAGGCAATGCTCCATGGCGGTGATGCACCACGGGTGCCCGGGGAGCGCTACCGCAATGGTGCATCTTTCAAAGGCATCCAATGACCGCCTCCACGGTGGTGGTGTACACCTTCCGCGATTTTAAAATATGCATCATGCCACTGCTGGCATCACTGCCATTGGCTGTAGGCAATGCTCCATGGCGGTGATGCACCGCCGTGGCCAGGCGGTAGCTGCTGCCATTTGGATGGCGGATCATGCCCACAGCCAGCTACACATGTCTCCATGCCAATGGCTACCGCACTTGTGAAGGGGGTGGTGCTGGGGTCAGACCGCCGTGGCCAGGCGGTAGCTGCCGCCATTTGGGTGGCGGATCATGCCCACAGACAGCTACACATGTCTCCATTCCAATGGCTACCGCATTTGTGAAGGAGGTGGTGCTGGGGCAGACCGCCGTGGCCAGGCTGTAGCTGCCGCCATTTGGGTGGCGGATCATGCCCACAGCCAGCTACACATGTCTCCATGCCAATGGCTACCCCACTTGTGAAGGGGGTGGTGCTGGGGTCAGACCGCCGTGCCCAGGTGGTAGCTGCCGCTATTTGGGTGGCGGATCATGCCCACAGCCAGCTACACATGTCTCCATGCCAATGGCTACCGCACTTGTGGAGGTGATGGTTCTGGGGTCAGACCGCCGTGGCCAGGCGGTAGCTGCCGCCATTTGGGTGGCGGATCATGCCCACAGCCAGCTACACATGTCTCCATGCCAATGGCTACCGCACTTGTGAAGGGGGGGGGTGCTGGGGTCAGACCGCCGTAGCCAGGCTGTAGCTGCCGCCATTTTTGTGACATTTCCTGGCTATGTCTATCGTGAACACTGCACAGTACACAGCTGCAACATGGTGAAGGGCACATCATTGAACACACAATGCCACTCTTCCATCTCATCCACAGGTGGACGCATGTTATGTGTGACGCACTTTGGTCTGTGATCCCTGCCATGTCACTTAAGCATTTGATGGTTGATGATGCTTGACACTCTTAAGCTGCTGCCAATGATGTTGAATTAATCATTGTGTTGTGGGTCAGTGCTGAGCTTGTCAACGCTTTTCTCACTGTATGGTATTGTATCAGATTGGTGCTTTCATATCAGCTCATGTACACAACTGAAATTGTTCCATCTACTTTGATCATTGTGTTGTGGATGTCTGCAGAGTTTACATGATGCATTGAGGTGTGACAGGTACAGCAGATGTGTATGATACAGTCATGGTCAGTTTAGACACAACGGCGGATGGTACAGCACCAGGCGTGCACAGCTGAAATGTGTCTTTCAGTATGTGTGCATTCACATTGACTTATGTGTTGTTTGCGGCACTTGTGTATTGTTAGTGGAGAGGTGTGCCCTCTGTGTGTCTCAACTGGCCACCCATGTCACCTGGTATGGCATGCATCTCTCAGGGCAGTCTTTGTTTTGCCATGACATCTTTGATGTTGAGTGCTGTGGCCATCTCATGATGGTTGTCACTGACATTTGCACATATACATCTCAACTAGGAGAAGGCCAAATCTCCTACGTCACCTGACAGTGCTGGAGGACATGGAGAATGTTGCAATCATTCGGAAACACCGCCTCAACAGACCAACACTTAAGACCCTGAGTGATCTTATGGAGCCTCACCTGCAGCCTCGCCGCCCCTATCCAAAAGCATTCACACCCACATACAAGGTGATGGCAGCCCTCCACTTTTTTGCAACTGGTTCCTTCCAGGAGACCGTGGCCAGTGCTTGAGGGATGCCGCAGCCCATGTTCAGCCAGGTGCTCAGGGATGCTCTTGCAGCCAGGATGCTATATAAGAATCGCTACATTCATTTCCCTAAGGGAGCAGAATTGGCCGTTGTGAAGGGTGACTTCTATCCCCTTGGGCGCATCCCCCATGTTGTTGGTGCCATCGATTGCGCCCATGTAGGTCTGGTGCCACCACAGGCAACTGAGCAAATTTTTAGAAATCGCAAACATTATCATTCTATCAATGTGCAGGTGGTATGCCTTGCAGACATGACCATTTCCCATGTGTGTGCAAGATTTCCTGGCTCTGCACATGATTCGTACATCATGTGGAACAGCATGTTGCCACGGATGATGGAAAATCTGCATCCCGAGCATGCTTGGATTGTGAGTGAGTATGCCTACTGATATGGAGTGCTGTGTGTTACCTGCTGCACTCTGGCTGTGCGACATTGCAATGGGTGTTTGTCTTTAATAGGTGACTTGGCATATCCCAGTCGGCCATGGCTGTTGAGCCCGCTAAGGAATCCTAGGACCCCGAGAGACGTCCGGTACAATGAGGTCCATGGCAAGGCCCGAAGTGTAATCAAGCAGACTTTTGGCGTGCTGAAGTCAAGATTCTGCTGCCTTGACAGGACAGGAGGTGCACTGGCATACTCGCCATTCTGCACAACCTGGCCATCCACAAGGGCATCCCCCTGCTCATGAACGATGGTGAGGAACCAAGGCCACCGCCTGCTCAAGGACCTGAGTCCAGTGAAGAGGACAGTGGAGAGGAGGAAGGAGTTGACTTGCACCAACAGTTCATCGACCGCTACTTCACTTGAAGGTGGGTGACGAGGTACGACTTGTACATTGTCTGGTGTGCATGCTGTTGTTGTGAATGGCTATGCGCGGATGTAACAGACAGTCACATGTGGAGGGACCTGTATGCGAAAATGTGTCAGTGCTATTTCACATGTGCCCATATGCAGGACGCAGTTTGTTGACACTTGCTGTACGTTGTGTTGTCTGCCTGTACAGTTATGTTGATGTTTGGTGTTGTGTTATGTCTGTGATAGCACATTGACGCCAGTGACTGTTGTTCTGTTGTGTCTCCCTAGGTGCAACGTAGTCATCCTGGGCTACATAATGTACATCTTTTGCAAACATCATGGACATTTTGGACATATTCAAAATAGCACTAAAGACAAGACTGCACAAATTGTAGTGTGTAAGGTGTTTTATTAACAAAGCTGACATGTGAGGGGAGCGTGCATTTTCACATGTAGGTGGTGATGGAGCAGTGAGTTGACAGTCATAGTAGATGAGATGCAAGAGTAGAGTCCACATGGATGTGGTGACCCAGTCCAACAGACATGTGCCATTCACATCAGGGCTGGCTCCTTGACTGGCGTGTGGCTGGTGCTTTGCCTCCAGAGACTCCCAGGCTCTTCTTTGGAGGCCCCCTTGATCTCTTGGGGGGGGACTGCTGCTTGGCCAGCGGCGTCTGAAGACTCGCCCCTCTCTGTGGCCGCAGGGGAGGATGGTGCACTGTCATCCTGTGACGATTATGCATTTCCCTTGAGCCAGTGCTCTTTCTCTTGATACCGCTGTCTGAACTGCTGTCAGTTTTTTTTCTGTTGAAGTGAAACGCATTATCCGTTTGTGTATACGTGTGATTTGTATGCAATTGGTACTATTTTGCCTTCATTGAAGTTTAAGTAAATGTACCCACATTGACCCCCCCTCCATTACACGGATCTCCAAGTTGCGTACATTTACGCGTGTCTGTAAGTGTTTAGAAGGAATCATGTCTTCTTGTAGTGAACATAGGATATTTGAATGTTCCTGTGTCCAATGTCTAACTGAAAAGTCAGGTTTTATTAAATCGTAGAAAGGTTTTATTCTTTCTGTGTAATCCAAAATGTATGGTCTGCCAAAATTTAGGAATCCCAGTATTTATTGTACATTTTTTAATGTTTTTGGAGGTTGGAGCAGCGCACATTAATTTTGTAGAACTTAGAGGTGAATACCATAATAATTGTGCTCACTCTCATCAAGTGCCTCATTAAGTCATCATCCATCAGATAAATATTCTTAGAATTGGCTGGTCTCTAGTTGGCAGAGGTAAATACTTCCGACAAATAGGGACCCACCTCCTCTAGTTAGGTCAAGGGGATCACACACTCAGATAACTCCTGCTCACCCCCTTGGTAGCTTGGCAGAGCAGACAGGCCTATCTCAGAGGCATTTTGTTAAGCATTTATGACCACATACAGTAATAAAGTGAATACACCACAAATGGACACAACACAGGAGGTATTATAAAAATAAGGATGCTTTTATAAGGCTTAGCACAAGACCAAATAACGACAAAAATATACCACAATTTCAAGAAATACTCTTTGGAAAGAAAAATAATAGTTCAGGGAAAGTTTCTTCTTAGTAAACAGTTCTTTAGCAACAAAGGTAACTCTTTTTCTCTAAAGCACAGTTCTTGGCAACAATGTAACCCCCACTGGAGTCACACGACGTCAAGGCAAAGCAATTACAAAGGTTCGGCGTCGACCGCGAGGAGCGCTACGTCGAGCCCGGAGTCGAAACAGACCCCACAAACACAGTACCTTTTAGAATGAAGAAAACGATGATCCACGGCGTCGAGAAGCATGTGCGTCAAGGCGTCATCGTCGATCGAGCTTCGGAGTCGGGGCGACCCGCAGCGGCGTCAAGAGATGTCGGGCCAGAACAGTGCTCACCGTGGCGAAGCAGGATACGGCGTCGCTGTCGATGTCGTCATTGCAATAGTGAGCAGCGCTCACGGCGTCGATAGGGGCTGCGGTGTCGAGGCGATCGGTAGCAGCATCGCTACTGGCATCGATCGGGCCCGGCGGCCGGCGTCTAAGGTGGGGACACTGGAGTCGCACTCACGATGTCGAGCTAGATTCGTCGTCGGCGGCGGCGGCGGCGGCGGCGTGATTGCTGGTTGCTTTAGATGTGCTGGACTCCAACGTTCCAGCAACAGACAAATTTAGCAGATAGTGAAGCCCTTTAGCCCTGTGACTTCAACAGGAGACTGGCACTCTTCCAGCCCTTGGAGATTTTCTTGGCAAAGCTTGAGAGTACACACTCAATTCCTCTCTCCTTGTTCCTTGGCAAAAATAAAGAAGCAACTGCAGGATTCCCCTCAGCAAACAGTACTCTAGCAGAAGGAGTAGGCAAGTCCTTGGATCAGCAGGCTTCCTGTCCTTGGTATAGGTTTCCTTGTCAGAAGTGATCTAAATCTTTGGTTCAGGGGTCCTTCACTGATACCCCTTTTCTGCTTTGATCCCTTTGTCAATGCAGGGGAATTCCCCCCATCCTGGGTTTGTTGTGGGTGTTGCCAGGCGAGGCACCTGCCCTATTCACTGTGCAGGGCAGGGTCCTCAGCCGCCCAGCAGGAGGTGGAGCCAGTATTGTCACTGGCAGGGCCATCAGTCACCCGGCAGGAGGTAGAGCCAGTATTGTGTCAGGCACTATACTAGGGACTGACAGTAAACCAAATAAGCCAAACATGGAATCCAATTAATGTATCAATTTAACATAGGGAGCACTTGCACTGTGGCACTGATCAGCAGTGGCACAGTGCCCAAAGCAATATTCCAGTAAAACATTGTAAACAGAGGAGGCAAACAGACAAAAAAATGGGGGAGAGACTCATGCCAATGATGCCAGGTCTAACACGTGTACCCTCCAGCTGAAATGTGGGGAGAACTACCCTTCACCTAGGGAGTCCACAGCACTAAGGCGGAAAAATCTGGACAGTCCATCAGCATTGTTGTGATCTGTTCCAGGGCGGTGTTCCACCGTAAAGTCCATCCCCTGTAGGGAAATGGACCACCTCAACAGCTTTGAGTTCTCACCCCTCATCTGCATCAACCATCTGAGGGGCCTGTGGTCTGTCTGAACCTGGAAGTGAGTCCCAAACAGGTAGGGTCTTAGCTTCTTCAGCGCCCAGACCACAGCAAATGCTTCTCGCTCTATCGCACTCCACCTCTGTTCCCTGGGCAGTAACCTCCTACTGATGAAGACTACAGGTAAGTCTCGGCCCTCCTCATTCTCCTGTGCTAGAACAGCCCCCACGCCATGCTCTGAAGCGTCCGTCTGGACAATGAATTCCTTGGAAAAGTTGGGGGCCTGGAGTATTGGTGCTGTACACATTGCAGTCTTCAGGGTGTCAAAGGCCGTCTGACAAGCGTCAGTCCAGATCACAAGTCTTGGCTGCTTCCTGGAAGTCAGAGAAGTCAAGGGGTGCACAATGTTGCCATACCCCTTGACAAACCTCCTGTAGTAACCTGTGAGACCTAAGAAGGCTCTAACCTGAGTCTGGGTTTTGGGTGGTGCCCAAGCCAGGATGGTATCTATCTTGGGTTACAGGGGGGCCACCTTGCCGCTCCCTACTTGGTGCCCCAAGTACACCACTGAACCCTGCCCAATCTGGCATTTGCTTGCCTTGATTGTGAGGCCTGCTCTGCGCAGGGCCAACAACACTTCCTGGAGGTGGCGCAAGTGTTCCCCCCAGCTGGCGCTGAACACTGCTATGTCTTCCAGGTAGGCGGCGCTAAAATCCTCCAGTCACCTCTGGAAGGTGGCAGGGGCATTCTTCATCCCAAATGGCATAACCCGGAACTGGTAGTGCCCATCTGGTGTGGAGAATGCAGACCTCTCTTTTGCCCCATCAGTTAAGGCGATCTGCAAGTACCCAGACGTTAGATCAAACGTACTAAGGTACAGGGGAGCCCCCAACCGATCTATGAGCTCTTCAGCTCTGGGGATTGGGTGCGCGTCAGTATTGATGACAGAATTGAGTCCTTGGTAATCCACACAGAACCGAAGTGAAGCACCAGGCGCCGTAGCCTTTGGGACCAAGACCACTGGGCTGGCCCAAGGACTGCTGGAGGACTCAACCACCCCTGAGGCAAACATCTTGGAGACCTCCTCCTTCATGTAGGCTCTGACCTTCTCAGTCACTCTGTAGGTTTTTGTGCTTCACAGGAGTGCTGTCCCCGGTGTCCACATCATGGACACACCACTGAGTGACACCAGGGGTTAAGGAGAACAGATCAGGGAATTGTCCCAACAGTCGTCGACAATCTTGCTGCTGCTCAGGGGTCAGTGTGTCAGAGAGGACAACACCATCCACTGACCCATCTTTCTCTTTCGCATACAGGAGGTCAGGAAGAGGCTCACTCTCCTCCTCCATTCCAGCATCTGTAGCTAGGAGCATGCCCACTTCGGACCTTTCTAAGTGGGGCTTTAACTGGTTGACATGCAGGACCCTCAAGGGGTTCCTGGGAGACTTCAAGTCCACCAAGTAGGTGACAACGCTCTTTTTCTCCACAACCTCAAATGGTCCAGTCCACCTGTCCTTGAGCGCACAAGGTTCTACAGGGGACATGACCCAAACCTTCTGACCGGGTTGAAGCTCCACCAGAGTGGCAGTCCGGTCGTACCACCGCTTCATCTCTTCCTGGCTGGCCTCCAGGTTTGCCTGAGCAAGATCTCTGAAGCCCTGATTCTGGTTCCAAAAGGCCAGCATGTAACTGTTTACATCCTGGAGAGGTTTCCTGGGAGATTGCTCCCAGCCTCCAAGTCCACCAAGACCCAGTAAGAAGGCTCTGAAGCGCTGGGGTACCACCAGCACACGTGCTGACCCAGGCTCAGCAGCCTTAGGCTCGCTATACAGGAGGTCAATCTCCCAATAGACCAAATGTGATCCTGACTGATCACCTGTTGTTTGGGCTGAGGCCTGCTGCCTCGTACCCACAAGAGAAGGGCACACTTTCTGCTCAGCACAAAATTCTTCCCTGGAGGGACCACCATCCTGCTGCCAGTGGGTCAGCTCGGGCAGGTTTCCCAGTTCAGACAACTTGATCCCCTGTAGGTTCCAGGGCACCCCCCTCAAGGTCTGCCTCCTCCTGGACCGTGGGAACTATGGGGGACGGTTTGGCACACCCCCTGCCTCTTCTCGTCACAGCTGGGTCCTGGGCCATACTTTCAGGCTCCAGAACCCCATCAACAGCCTTACTAGCTGTCATGGACCGAGTGGTTGCACACACCCACTCCGGCACACCCAACATTTTCAAATGTGTCTCTCGCTCCACCTTAGCCCAAGGGGAGTCCTCCAAATCAATTCCAAGGAGACAGTCAACAGGCATGGTGTGCCTCACAGCAATCTGAAGAGTAACCAAGACCCCACCCCCATTCAAAGGGAATCTGAGCTACCTCACCCTCTCTCTGGGAGTTGTCAGCAGCTACAACAGGGTAGAATGCATGAGGGACCACCTGTTCTCTGGACACCAAGTGACACCTGACAGCTGTCACACTTGCTCCGGTATCTCTGAGAGCTTCCACCCTATGGCCATTAATGGTCACCCACTGCCTATATTTCTTAGTGTTACTAGGCAGAGGGGGTGGAGGGCCCATTTCCATGTCTCCTAAAGAGATCATGGACATCTCTGCGGGCCCTTCCCACCAGGGACAACCATCTCCTCCCCTCCCAGGGCTACACTTGCCATCTGACGGGGGGTGCACGTGGTGGTGCATTAGAGTTCTTCATGGGACACTGGGGATCATAATAAAGGTGTCTCACCTGCTTACAATTGTAGCAGATCATTGGGCCCCTAGGAACAGGTTTACCTGTCGGGGGCCTCTGGCTTCTTTACTGGGGGAGGCTGGGAACCCTTCCCTTGGTTCCCTTGGGGATTACTTTGGGGCCCTTTCTGAAACTCCCTCTGTTTACCCCTGTCCCCCCCACTCTTCTGCTGGGGACCCTGCCCAGTTTTGGCTGAGTCTCCCACTGGATCCTTGTGGACCCTGGTACTCACCCAGCAGTCCGCCTCCTCAGCAAGTTTTCTAGGGCTAAATATCTTGCCATCAATAAGGTGCTGGTGTAGCTCTGAAAAACAGTTATTAGACAAGTGCTCCCAAGCAAACAAATCATGAAGAGCATCATAACTTTCCACTTTGCTACCCTTTATCCAACCATCAATGGCTCTGCAAAAAAAATAACACATATTCAACCCACGTAGTACCAGGCAATTTCTTACATTCTCTAAAGGCTTGTCGGTACTTTTCTGGGGTTAGGCAATACCTTAACATTAACAAAGATTGCAAAAAACACAGTTGATGGACAGAATGTAGAACAATGTCATACATTCACCCCAGTACAAGGATCTGGGCCTAAATCCATCGTTTTTTTGCACTCCACACCACCCTGGGTTAGACACTGGCTATATGCAAATCAGCTCTGACCCTGTGCCTCATGGGAACAGTCCAGTCCGAACTGCCAAGCCATGTCTTTCCCAGACCGGAATCAAGCTACCAAGGACCGGTTTCTGGCTATCAGCCTTCATCAGCCTGGATAGCTTGACTCCAGTGATGTGGAGAGCCTGGGACTCACGTCTGAGTATACCCAGCACACTCGGGGTGAAAATTGCAAAAAACACAGTTGATGGACAGAATGTAGAACAATGTCATACATTCACCACAGTACAAGGATCCTGGCCTAAATCCATCGTTTTTTTGCACTCCACACCACCCTGGGTTAGACACTGGCTATATGCAAATCAGCTCTGACCCTGTGCCTCATGGGAACAGTCCAGTCCGAACTACCAAGCCATGTCTTTCCCAGACCGGAATCAAGCATCCAAGGACCGGTTTCTGGCTTTCAGCCTTCATCAGCCTGGATAGCTTGACTCCAGTGGTGTGGAGAGCCTGGGACTCACGCCTGAGTATACCCAGCACACTCGGGGTGAAAATTGCAAAAAACACAGTTGATGGACAGAATGTAGAACAATGTCATACATTCACCCCAGTATAAGGATCCTGGCCTAAATCCATCGTTTTTTTGTACTCCACACCACCCTGGGTTAGACACTGGCTATATGCAAATCAGCTCTGACCCTGTGCCTCATGGGAATAGTCCAGTCCGAACTACCAAGCCATGTCTTTCCCAGACCGGAATCAAGCATCCAAGGACCTGTTTCTGGCTATCAGCCTTCATCAGCCTGGATAGCTTGACTCCAGTGGTGTGGAGAGCCTGGGACTCACGCCTGAGTATACCCAGCACACTCGGGGTGAAAATTGCAAAAAACACAGTTGATGGACAGAATGTAGAACAATGTCAATCATTCACCCAGTACAAGGATCTGGGCCTAAATCCATCGTTTTTTTGCACTCCACACCACCCTGGGTTAGACACTGGCTATATGCAAATCAGCTCTGACCCTGTGCCTCATGGGAACAGTCCAATCCAAACTACCAAGCCATGTCTTTCTCAGACCAATACCTTAACATTAAAACATCTTTCATATGAGTATAAGACATCCTATCCTCAACAGGCATGTCCAACAAGGTATCTCTCCCTTCATTGACAAACCGACCCCACAACCCTGCTCCCCAATCCTTCTCAGAGACCCTGTGGGCCAACAATGCTAACTCATATGCTTTGAGCCATTGGCCAATATCTTCATTCTTATGAAAATCTTTTATCACATCTTTGGGAAAATAAAACCTACTTTTTGCAGGCCCAGATGGAATGCTGCCTAAGCATGGGCGAATTTTGCGTATTTGCGAACTCGCAATCCGCAAAATCTGCGACTTCTCGCGAATTTGCGGATATTTTTTTGTGTTCGCAAGGGTTTCTGCCAGTTCCGAGGGTTTTGTACCAGTTCGCAATTGCGAACTTACTTTTCGGCTAGCAACGGTTGCGACAATGTTGTTTCTATGTCTGGTTCATCATCACAGGTTCACAGCACCCTCTGTTTCACCACTGCCTCCCTGTTTCACCCATGCCACCCTCTGGTACATCAATGCCACCCTCTGGTTCATCTCTGTAGATTATTGGGGGGAAAAGCAAGCTCACCTGCCCTGCTTCAACTGACATGAATTAATTTGGGGTTGATTTATTATTGTGTCACTGTTTTAAAATTCCTGTCTGACACCTGCTTCCTTATCTGTAATTTGCTTTCTGTTGCAGTGCAATTTTTTTTCCAGGACCTTTGTGACCTACTTGTAGCTATTCTATGAGCCTGCTGTGAGGGTCAGAGCAGGGTCATAGAATTGTTGCAACTAGCAACTGAACTTTGGAGGGGCCCCAGTCAGGAAGCACTACAGGGAATGGTTACTAATGATGAGTTTGAACTTTTGCACCTGCTGAGTGCTTTCAGTTTTGCAAAACTCGTTTTTCTGCAATTTCGCGGGATTCGGGGGGCGCGAACTTGCACAAGATCGAATTCGGAAGCCGCGAATTCGTGCGAATATGCGATTTGTTTTTTTGCGGCGTGTTAGTTCGCAAGGTTTTGTGCGTTTTAGCGAGCCGCTTGTAGAGCAATGGTGCGAAGTTACCCTTACGGTCGTTCACGCGGCCATCTTGTTTGCATGACGTATTTCCGTTTCCGGGCGCGATGTGTAATCTCGCAAAGTGTGCGGCTCGCTAGTACAATTTCGCGTGTGATCGCGAGGAAAATCTCGCGCGAACTTACCCACGCGGTCGTGAACGGGCGCGGCCATCTTGTTTCTCATTCATTGCTATGGTTCTGGGCATGCTTTTTGTATCCTCTCTGAATCTCTGCCATCCTTTGCTTGTTTGAAGTTTTTTTTAATCTATTTTACTTATTATCTATCCCTCTATTTTTCTAGCTCTATATTTTTGTGTTTTCTGCTACTTTTGGTTAATTGTAAACTACTTTTTAAACTCTTTTCTTTTCTTCTTCCCTATTCTATTTCTTCTTTATTATTTAGCTTCCTTTCTGCCCAGACCATGGTAAAGGGAGCAGGGAAGCATCCCGAGAAGGGGAAGGGTCCCGCACCCCGTGCCCGGCTCCCGTGCGGGCGTTTGAGGGGGGAGCAGGTCGCTCCCCGGGAGATCTTCAGCGCGGAGGAGGTGGCCTCACTAATTTTTTATGTTCAGCGCCGCCTCCCCAGGACCATCATGGCAGGCGGCAAGATCGCTAGCGGGTACGGGATCCAGGAGCGCCGGAAGCGGTGGGAGAAGGTGTGCCGGGCCATGTACCAACACTCTCGACCGGGAACGCGATCTGCTCGACCTGCTCGGCCTTGAGATCCCCGGGCTTGGTGAGTAGTAGTAGCTATTTCTTTACTACTCTGTTTTCTCCTGCTCTGTGTGTTATTATATTGCAAATTTTTGTTTTTTACCAAGAGCATTAATGCTGCTGATTACATTGTAGGTAAATTATATTTCAAAATCTTCTGTGCATTTCAGGTGCACTGCTCTCCTTCTCAGTCGCGTTGCTACTATGCCTATTTGTTTTCAATTTTGTGTTCATTTCATTGGCCTGTGAAATTATGTATGAGTGTAGTTTTAAGAACTGCGTAATGCTAGACACTAAGGGTCGGATTTTTAATTACTGGCGCATCCCTGCAAAGTAGCAGGGATGCGCCAGTAATTGTGCGCCATGGGCCCAAAATGTCACCAAAGCGTTACACATCTGTGCCGTAAAGGCGGCGCATTGCTGGAGTTGCATCGCAACGATGGCGCAGCTCCAGCAATGCTCTGGGGTGCCCTATCTCCCCAATGCTGCGTCAAGCTGTACGTCTGCTTCAAGCAGGCTCAAGGTTTGAGTCACGCATCATTGTCCTCAAAGTGACTGATTGAAATCTTGTAGATTTCCCTCAGCCACTTTTAGGATGCGTTCCTGCGCAGGAACGCCCTCCCTTGCGCCGGAACGCCCCCTGATGGCGCAGGGCTTTACAACGTGATGCATCTCCCATAGGCATCACGTTGTTAATATACGCTGCACCATGGCGCCTCTTTTGTTCTGCCGCTGCGTCACAAAAGTCACGCAACAATGGAGCAAAAGAGCCGCAAAGGGCTTCTAAATCAGCCCCTACAGACTCAACTCCAGTCCTTCCTTTGTACACATGGCGATAAGAAGAAATAGTGGTGGTGGATTGATAGTTTGAGTATTTTAATGACTGGTTAATGTAGTAGGAAACTTTTTAGTGTTGTCGCTGATCTGCAATCATGATGGACTTTGTCTGTCACTTTGCGTGCTGCGGACTGCTGCCTGCCAGTCCTAGGCGAACCGTTTTAGTAGTTTGTTTAGTGAGTTACATAAGAACTTTCCAAGTCGATGGTCCGCAAATCAAGCAATACTAATAACGTAGTAGACCACATGAGATCGGTCAATATATCCCGTGGAATAGTTGTCTATTTGCTATTTCGCCAAAATATTTTGTTATTGTTCTTTTGAAATGTTTGATTTGGTTGACAAATATCATCCATGTTTTCTGGTCTTTCTTTCTTTCATGTTGTACATCAGCTCCCCCCAGGGGCAAGAGAGCATTGGAGGAGACTACTGCTGCTGCTGCTGAACAGGATTGGTCAGGCGAGGGCTCCTTTGCTGGCCCCGGTAAGTTTTAATTTTAATATAGAGTACCTATTTTTTTCGAGCGTTCCTCATTCGATTTTTTCTAAATCGTCTTTGATCTTCTTGTAGACTGTATCTAAATTCTTATCCTGCCTCGACTATGACTCCCTGTGGTATTACTAGATTATTCTTATTAGTCTGTCTGTGTAGCTAACTAAGATTGCACATTTGGCAATTCCATTGGACTCCCATTCTAGTCAGCCATAGCTCTATGCACTGAGTGCAGTCCTCTGGGATTGTCCATAATGTCTTTTCAAGTCTTCTAAATGTTTATGCTTTGACAATTGCCAACAATAAAAAGGTGAATGACCACCAAGAAAGAATAAGATACTACTTTACTTTTGGTTTGGATAGGAGGACAATCCATTCTACTACTGTTGCATGGACAAATCTGCACAAACAGAACTATGGACACTAAATAGTGCATTGTTTCTCAATTATAATAGACGCAGGTAGACTTTCCACATACCTCAGTGATATCAGACTTTGAAGAACCCCCAATCTCCTTACTGACTAGATAGTGTGGCAGAGTCATTTAGCTCCCGAATTCATCGATGATTGATCCCCAATGATGATTATCCAACGCAGGACAAGAGTACGGTGTCAGAGTCCAGAAGTGTCGAAGGCACGGGCTCATGCTTGCAAATAGCAAAACCTTTTGCTCATTCACTCATGACCAAAAACCACAGAGTCTATTTAAGTTTTAAAGCTTTATTAAAAGTAAAAATATTTAATAAAATCAAGCTTGTCATAAAACAGAAACGGTTGATTAAAAACGGAAAAGTGCTAATAGTGATTTATTTCACACATTTATTGTGGGAGAGCCGAGCCCTCACCTCGTATGAACTTTAATTTTTCTTTTTGGTGATGAATCGTTGGTCCCTCTTTCCTAGTGGTGATGATGATGATTTTTTACTTAGAAGTGAAGCTTCTGTCTGTTATGAGAAAAATGGTGCGTGTTAAAAAGCAAGCATTCATCAGTTGTGCCAAAAAGTGCAGCGAGACAAGACCCTTCACTGGAAAATTTTACCTTAAAGTAGACAGTCACAAATTATTAGGTTGGTTTCTGTATTCACATTTCTTCATTCCTAGACAAAATTCTAGTGAGTGGTGTATGTCGATGACATCTAACATTCTTAAATGTACTTTGTAGGTGGAACATCTGGTGCTGGGCCCAGTGCGGAGGTGGAGGAGAAAAGCTCTGAGGAGGAGGCGGTGCAAGTGCCGGAGCCGGACCAAACTGCTGTGCGGGTTGCCACGGTAGTGGCGGGCAGTGGTAAGCTCTTATATTCCTTATTTATTGAGATTGCAGACTGCATAGTGTGCTGCTCCCCATGAAAAAACGTAAGGTTTGTCCAGATGAGAGACATGAAGAAGAATGATTGACATTTAGGGGCCTATTATGATGGCGGACGGACCTGAGTCCATCCACCACCATAGAGTAGGAGGGACCGTCCGCAGGTACAGTGGCGGTCCCTCTAAGGTAATTAGGATGTGACCGCCATCCTGGAGGTCACAGCCTGTATTTTTATCATTGCGGCAGGCGCTTCTTGAAGCAGCACACGCCGCAATGATAAAAATGTAAGTTGTGCATTTGCATGCACAAAGCGGCAGGCACCGCGTGGTGCCTGCCGCTTTGTGCAGGCAAATGCAGGGGGGTACCATAGGTACCCCCCGAAGTACACCCCTCACCCCCCTTCACCTCTGGGGGCCGCAACGGGCCCCCAAACAAAAATCCGTATGCCTTTGCACTTCGGAAATGCCACAGTGTAAAGGCATGTGTTCCTCCAGACATCCTAATATGACTGTCGGTGTCTGATAGACACCGCCAGATATGTTAGTGCTTTTCCGCCGCTGACAGGAGGCGACCGCGGCCGAAAAGCTGCGGACTGAAAAACGATCCCCCAGCCATCCTAATCTGGCAGGGGGTCTTTTTCAGTCCGCTGCGGGTTTCCTGCATCCTCCGGGCCGGCGGTGGATTCCGCCGGCCCGGAGGATGCGGGAAATCCGCAATCCTAATCTGCCCCATAGTTTGAATGGATGGATGCCTGGATCATGGTACTATCTAACTCTTAGATAGCATATGTGTATCTAGAGAGAGTAGACGGTCACTGGATGAACTAAGTGTTACTTTGAAGAGCATGTAACACCGCACCCGCATGTCCGTCCCAGTGTAGGAAAGGCAAGGAAAAGAAGTTGTAATTTTGTCCGAATACTACCATGCATAGTAGCAGTAGTTTGTATTGCAAGCACAGCATATATCCGGCTATTATGATGGCCACTCACTACCTCTGTTAATAAGTTTAGTAGAACTCGGTCATTCATGTGTGGATGTATCACTGTTCACTCAATAAAAAGCAAAGCACCTAAAGTCATCCCTATTGTAAGTAAATACATACCATGTGCAGTGATAAATAATCAGATTATTTATCTTCTTCATTTTCCTTTTCTAGTATTCATTGGCACTGTAGGGTGAAACTTAAATTAATTAAGCAGTAGCCCTTGTAACAGTGTATTCTCAGTGCCACCCGTTATAGAAAAGTAAGAGCATCACCACCTGTATGTACTGGACTGGTACAGTAACGCAAGTCAGTCACCAACCACCTCCAACCAACTCTGCAAAGAAACTGGAACAAAATCACTGCGGACCAAATCTCCACATCACTTCTTCGAAACTCCCCAGCCCTCTCTTCTAACGCCAACGAAGCCGCTGCCAACCTCACCCTATGGTTATCCAACACCGCCGACACCTTAGCACCTCTGAAAAAACGTCAAAGCAAACCTGGCAGCAAAAAGACCTCATGGTTCAACGATGATCTCAAGAAGTCCAAGAAACTCTGCCGCTCCCTTGAAAAGGCCTGGAAAAAAGACCCAACCACTAGCACCAAGGACGCCTTCAAAAGCGCCACCCGCACTCACCACCAATTGATCCGAAAAGCCAAGAAAACAGCATTCAAGGATCGACTTGACAACAACGCACACAACAGCAAGGAACTTTTCAACATCGTCAAGGAATTTTCCAATCCCTCGGCCAACTCCAACGACATCACCCCCTCTCAAACCCTCTGCGACTCCCTAGCCTCATTTTTCCACAACAAGATCGCAGACATCCACAACAGCTTTGACAACCAACCCGGAAACCAACCCACCCTACCATCTGCTGATCATCTTCCCCCCTTGAACACCCTTAACGACTGGAACCCAATCTCCACTGAGGACACCATCCGACTGATGAACTCCATCCACTCAGGATCCCCCACAGACCCATGCCCTCACCACATCTTCAACAAAGCAGACTCCGTCATAGCACCGCACCTCCGAGACGTCATCAACTGCTCCTTCAACTCCGCCACCTTCCCGGTAAGCTGGAAACACGCTGAACTCACCGCCCTTCTGAAAAAACCAACAGCGGACCCCACCGAACTCAAAAATTACCGCCCCATCTCGCTTCTTCCATTCCCGACCAAAGTCATCGAGAAAGCTGTCAACAACCAGCTCGCCGCCTTCCTCGAAGCCAACAAATCCCTCGACCCCTCACAATCTGGATTCCGAGCAAAACACAGCACTGAGACCGCCCTCATCGCAGCAACAGACGACATTCGAACTCTACTGGACAATGGAGACACAGTCGCCCTCATCCTCCTCGACCTCTCTGCAGCTTTCGACACAGTCTGCCACAGCACCCTTTTACAACGCCTCAATAACATCGGAATCCAAGGAAAAGCTCTTGAATGGATCACCTCGTTCCTCACCGGAAGAACCCAAAGAGTCCGCCTACCACCATTCAAGTCCGAGGCCTCTGAAGTCATCTGCGGCGTTCCACAAGGTTCCTCACTCAGCCCCACCCTCTTCAACGTATACATGAGCCCCCTCGCGGCCATCGCACGCCAACACAACCTCAACATCATCTCTTACGCGGACGACACTCAACTGATCCTTTCTCTCACCAACGACCCCAGCACCGCCAAAACTAACCTACACGAAGGAATGAAAGAAGTTGCCGAGTGGATGAAACAAAGCCGTCTGAAACTGAACTCAGACAAAACTGAAGTCCTCATCTTAGGTACATCCCCCTCTGCATGGGACGACTCCTGGTGGCCGGAAGCCCTCGGAAAAGCACCCATCCCGACAGACCACGCACGGAACCTAGGCGTCATCCTGGATTCTTCACTCTCAATGAACAGACAAGTCAGCGCCGTATCCTCTTCATGCTTCAACATTCTTCGCATGCTCAGAAAAACATTTCGCTGGATCCCCTCCGACACAAGGAAAACAGTCACCCACGCTCTGGTCACGAGCCGACTGGACTACAGAAACACCCTCTACGCAGGTACTACCGCAAAACTCCAGAAGAAACTCCAACGAATCCAAAACGCCTCAGCCAGGCTCATATTAGACATCCCACGCAACGAACACATCTCTGGGCACCTCAAAGACCTCCACTGGCTACCCGTCAATAAGAGGATCACTTTCCGACTGCTCACCCACGCACACAAATCACTCTACGACATCGGACCAGATTGCCTCAACTCACGACTGTCCTTCTACACCCCCTCCCGCCAACTACGCTCTTCCAGCCAATCGCTCGCCACTGTACCTCGCATCAACAAGACCACCATGGGAGGCAGATCCTTTTCGTACCTGGCTGCCAAAACATGGAACTCACTCCCCGCTTACCTTCGCCTCACCCAGAACCACCTAGCATTCAGGAAGCAACTTAAAACGTGGATATTTGACAAGTAATCCTCCTCCCCTCCTAAGCGCCTTGAAACCCTCTGGGTATGTAGTGCGCTATACAAATTTCTTGACTTGACTTGACTTGACTCTCACTCATCATGGCGGGCGTCTGTTTTCCTTGGGTGCAAGTTGACTGCGCTGGGATGATGCCGGCTTGCAGAAGTTAACGTACCAATTTTGCTAAACAACAGAGAAGAAGAAGAATAAGACTGGTGTACTGTCATAGTCGATTCTAATGGAGTGAGTCCATAATGCTCGTAGAATTGATTCCTTAAACTCCCACTAATGTTAGAGCAAGGGTGAAGAAGTTGGAGGTTAGATAGATACTGGCCACAATAGTTATGTACTGCTCTTGCAAGTTGCTAGTTCTACTGTGACACAACTTTCTGCGGAAACATTTTTTGTTAATCTTAAAGAGCATTGGTTACAGACTATGCTCCTTCCAAACCAACCCGGAAGGAGCTGGCTACACGGGTCCGGCAACGGAGGCTGGAGGCCACTGTCGCTGAATATCGGCGGCTGGTGTCCCAGGAGCAGGGGGACACGCAGTCTACCACTACATCTATAGGGACTGCTGCATCCTCCTCCGCGTTCCCTGGGTCACCCAGGTGGCGCAGGTCTCCAGCGGTACGGAGCCGGGGTACCGCAGCCACCCACCACCGCCGAGCGAAGAAATCAGCTGCCCCCCACAGCAGTTGGAAGAAACGTATGTATCGCCTTTCCCTGAGGGTTTCCTACCTCGAGCAGGAGCTGCTCAACACCAAAACCCTGCTCGAGAACCTCCGCAAGGAGCATTCCGACCTGGCCCGGAAATTCAACAGCAGCAGCCAGCAGTAGGAGGAGACTGTCCCTTGCCCTTTTTTTAAAGACTTCTGGGGGGTAGGAATTGAGAGTTGGGTTTTTTCACTTTTTTGGAATTTTCATGAACATTTGTTGGGGTTGGGAGTGGGGGTGGGTTGGGTCTTGTGGGAGATTATTTTTGTCAGGGATATAAATATACTTTAACTCTATCTTAGCATACGTGTTTTTTTTACTGCTTTTGAGGCTGGTGGGTGTAGGTTTAACAGTAACTTTGTTTTGGTGACACTTAAGTGGCATCTTGATTCAAGTTGTGTAAGTAATTGCCCAAATGTTTTCAAAACTAAGTGCCTCTCACAGAGTAAGTGAATTAAATAGTCCTAGGACTTTACAAGTACTAGCGTCAGTCTCTTGTCTCTCCTAATACTCCATTATAATTACTCCCCCAAACGCTTATCTTACCTGTAATTTTTGTTTGGAAATAGGGCTAGGCACAGGGCTGGCTGCACGTCAAATGGCGATATGGCAATCCTGGTCGGATGAAATGTCATCATTGCGTTGGTACTAGTGGTGTTACACAGTGGCAGTTGCAGCATCTGAAAAAAAAGAAAATGAAACCTTGTTTGTCCTTACCGTAGCATTAGAACGGTACGATAGAGAACATAGCAGGTGACAGTACACTAGATAAGTGCCACAATGTAGCCTAACAAATGGTAAAGTATTGAAAGTATAATTACTACTTGCGTTGAATTTCTTTGACATTGGCTACTACTACAAGAAATAGTACTGAAGCTGAGTAAGTCTAGAATATTTCCTCGGATTCCTTCACCAGCCTGTCGCTATGACCTTATCCTCCCCAGCAAGTGTGTGGAATTATTGCTCTCATTTAGTCACACATCAAACAAAACCACACAGCCCGGGGGAAGAGGGTTAGGGTTTGGAAAATGGATGGGAATGGGGGATTCTTTTCGGGTAAGTTTTGTTGAGAGAAGAAAAAAAAGCACAGCACGGACAAACAATAATTGAAGATAAAGAAATCTTTGGGTACAAAGCTAACCATAAATATTTTAATTGACATAAAGGAAGTGCATGCACTACTGCATGCATTGTTACTGAAAAGTAAGTAGTACTTTCGACAACCGTGAATGACAGAATGCGACAGTACAGGGCTGCAGCGTTTTCACGTGCCTATCTCTGCACTCAGAGAAACACTTCTTACATTAAATTAGGTTTAAAAAATAGCTGAAGTAAAACCTATAGAATGGCTGTAGGGATCAATTTAGAAGCAGAGAGAGATCCAAGAAATGCAGAGTCACACTCATAGAAGTTCACAGCAATAACAATACTTAAAAAATAATTTGAAAAGAATGGATACTGTATCTGTATGTTGTTGTAGTTGTCCTGTTGAATTTGTTAAGTTGCACGCATCAAACCATTCCTCTTATTAGCGGCACCCCTCCATTCCAGTTGACGCTTCGTCCATTAATGTTGGTGACCAGAAGACACCCTGTCCACTGCCTGCCTGGCGGATGCTGAATTGCGGCTCGCTAATGTGAAGCCTGACTTCATTCTTTTTTTCCCATTGCACAAACTGAAACCCGGCCTGTAATTATTGATGGAAAAACAGGAAGTGATATTAGAACACCACTGATAAATAAATATAAGGTATGTACGCTGTGTAGTGCAAAAAGTCACACTTTGAGTTTCCTAATAGACAGTACAATATTTTTGAAAGTGCGTTCTCTGAGTCTCCTTTTGAAGGATAAATAAGTATGGGCAAATTACTTTAGCGCATCTTTCCCCTCAAGCTAGGTGTACTGTAAACTGTGTTTTAGAACAAAATTAGACCTTCCCAGCAGTGCTCCCGCCCGGACCCTTACTAAAACCAGTCGCAAAAATGTAGAAGACCCCCAATCAGATCTCAAAAAACGAGGCCTAGTAGAAAACTGGTGACAAAACGTACTTTGAAAGTAAAAATAGGCCCAAATACCCACTTACCCACCATGGATTGTATTCAAACCACTTGCAAGCAAGCAAAAGTATCCATACCCAGCATCGCTCCAAGACTCGCAAACCCCCCCACAGACAGCCCCCCACCCAAACGCATGCAATACAAATACTGCTAACCCTAACGAGCCCTAAGTTAAGAATAGTGGCAAAGGCTTTCTTTAACTATGCCAAATCCCCCCTTTCCCACCATGGATTTTCTTCAAATCACTTGCAACCAAAATTACAAATTCCCACGAGCGCTCTAAGACCCCAGAACTCAGTTCCTAAAATCTAGAACACCCCGAAACACATGCAATCCTGCTGCTAGGACTAACCCTAACGAACCCTAAGTTACAAAAAGTGCCAAAAGGCTTTTCCGCATGGATTTTCTCCAAACCAGTTTTATCCGGTATTATACCTTCCCAGCAATGCCCCAAGACCCGCCAACCCACCCGCAAAAAAGCACAACACCCCCAAACAGCCAAAAAGGAAAATCTCATACTTACAATATTTATCGGCCTTCGGTCAAAACGCGCTGTGCAGCTAGGTCATAACTCCCGTTTTCCACCATGGATTTCCTGAAAAGCAAATGCAATCAAAATTAGACTGTCCCAGCAGTGCTCCCAGACCCAGAAACCCACCCACAAACACCCGGAACCCCCCCAAAGAGCACCTCAAAGGCAAGCAAGTTAGCAAAAACGCAAAAAAAATTTCGCCTCCGATTTCGTCCAAACCACTTTTATCCGGTATTAAAGCTTCCCAGCAATGGCCCCAGAGCCGTCAACCCAGGCTAAAACTAGTAGAAGACCCCCAAACAGCCAAAAGCAAAAGTACAAAAATGGGGACTTAGTCATTTTCATGGCAATTTCCAAAATCACTCAGAGCGCGCTCTGCAGCCAGGCCCTAACTTCCCTCTGCCACCATGGATTTGCTTCAAACCTCTTGCAATCAAAAGTATCAATAGCCAGCAGTGCTCCCAGAGCCCGAAACCCACCCACAAACACCAGGAAGCCCCCCAAACAGGCCCCTGAAAACTCTACTTTGAGCGAAATGTCAGAAATAGCAAAAACTTTTTCCTCATGCATTGTGTCCAAACCACTTCTATCCGGTATTAGACCTTCCCAGCAATTCCCCAAGACCCACCAACCCACCCACAAAAAAGCACAACACCCCCAAACAGCCAAAAAGGAAAATCTCATGCTTACAATATTTATCGGCCTTCGGTCCAAACGCGCTGTGCAGCTAGGTCATAACTCCCGTTTTCCACCACGGATTTCCTGGAAAGCAAATGCAATCAAAATTAGACTGTCCCAGCAGTGCTCCCAGACCCCGAAACCCACCCACAAACACCCGGACCCCCCCAAATAGCACCTCAAAGGTCAAGCAAGTCAGCAAAAACGCAAAAAAATGTTTGCCTCCGATTTTGTCCAAACCACTTTTATCCGGTATCAGAGTTTCCCAGCAATGGCCCCAGAGCCGTCAACCCAGGCGAAAACTAGTAGAAGACCCCCAAACAGCCAAAAGCAAAAGTACAAAAATGGGGACTTAGTCATTTTCATGGCAATTTCCAAAATCACTCCGCGAGCGCTCTGCAGCCAGGCCCTAACTTCCCTCTGCCTCCATGGATTTGCTTCAAACCTCTTGCAATCAAAAGTATCAATAGCCAGCAGTGCTCCCAGAGCCCGAAACCCACCCACAAACACCAGGAAGCCCCCCAAACAGGCCCTTGAAAACACTACATTGAGCGAAATGTCAGAAATAGCAAAAACTTTTTCCTCATGCATTGTGTCCAAACCACTTCTATCCGGTATTAGAACTTCCCAGCAATGCCCCAAGACCCGCCAACCCACACGCAAACAAGCACAACACCCCCAAACAGCCAAAAAGGAAAATCTCACACTTACAATATTTATCGGCCTTCGGTCCAAACGCGCTGTGCAGCTAGGTCATAACTCCCGTTTTCCACCACGGATTTCCTGAAAAGCAAATGCAAACAAAATTAGACTGTCCCAGCAGTGCTTGCAGACCCCAAAACCCACCCACAAACACCCGGAACATCCCCAAAGAGCACCTCAAAGGCAAGCAAGTCAGCAAAGATGCAAAAAATGTTTTGCCTCCGATTTGGTCCAAACCACTTTTATCCGGTATCAGAGCTTCCCAGCAATGGCCCCAGGCGAAAACTAGTAGAAGACCCCCAAACAGCCAAAAAGCAAAAGTACAAAAATGGGGACTTAGTCATTTTCATGGCAATTTCCAAAATCACTCCGCGCGCGCTCTGCAGCTAGGCCCTAACTTCCCTCTGCCACCATGGATTTGCTTCAAACCTCTTGCAATCAAAAGTATCAATACTCAGCAGTGCTCCCAGACCCCGAAACCCACCCACAAACACCAGGACGCCCCCCAAACAGGCCCCTGAAAACGCTACATTGAGCTAAATGTCAGAAATAGCTCAAACTTTTTTCTCATGGATTTTGTCCAAATTACTTCTATCCGGTATTAGACCTTCCCAGCAATGCCCTAAGACCCGCCAACCCACCTGCAAAAAAGCACAACACCCCCAAACAACCAAAAAGGAAAATCTCATACTTACAATATTTATCGGCCTTCGGTCCAAACGCGCTGTGCAGCTAGGTCATAACTCCCGTTTTCCACCACGGATTTCCTGAAAAGCAAATGCAATCAAAATTATACTGTCCCAGCAGTGCTCCCAGACCCCAAAACCCACCCACAAACACCCGGAACCCCCCAAAGAGCACCTCAAAGGCAAGCAAGTCAGCAAAAAAGCAAAAAAAAATTTGCCTCCGATTTGGTAACCACTTTTATCCGGTATTAGAGCTTCCCAGCAATGGCCCCAGAGCCGTCAACCCAGGCTAAAACTAGTAGAAGACCCCCAAACAGCCAAAAAGCAAAAGTACAAAAATGTGGACTTAGTCATTTTCATGGCAATTTCCAAAATCACTCCGCGCGCGCTCTGCAGCTAGGCCCTAACTCCCCTCTGCCACCATGGATTTGCTTCAAACCTCTTGCAATCAAAAGTATCAATAGCCAGCAGTGCTCACAGACCCCGAAACCCACCCACAAACACCAGGAAGCCTCCCAAACAGGCCCCCGAAAACGCTACATTGAGCGAAATGTCAGAAATAGCAAAAACTTTTTCCTCATGGATTTTGTCCAAACCACTTCTATCCGGTATTAGACCTTCCCAGCAATGCCCCAAGACCCACCAACCCACCCGCAAAAAAGCACAACACCCCCAAACAGCCAAAAAGGAAAATCTCATACTTACAATATTTATCGGCCTTCGGTCCAAACGCGCTGTGCAGCTAGGTCATAACTTCGTTTACCATCCCGGATTTCCTGAAAAGCAAATGCAATCAAAATTAGACTGTCCCAGCAGGGTTCCCAGACCCCAAAACCCACCCACAAACCCCCTGAACCCCCCTAAAGAGCACCTCAAATGTAAGCAAGTCAGCAAAAACGCAAAAAAATTTCGCCTCCGATTTGGTCCAAACCACTTTTATCCGGTATTAGAGCTTCCCAGCAATGCCCCAAGACCCGCCAACTCACCCGCAAAGAAGTAGAACACCCCCACAAGTGCAGAGTCTTTCTTTATTGGGCGTAATCCAGCCCTCTGCTTTGAGGGAAATAGGAGTCTGGAGGAGGAGGATAGAAGAGCATGTTCTTGTGAACTTGTGACCTGAGGAATGCAGACTGCAGCACCTTCAAATCAATAAGCAAACAAGTGAAGACAGTTCTGCTGATGGGCTTGTTTTTATTATTAGGTGATTAAAGTTTTAATTATATTATCTGTGCAAAACAAAGAAAGACAGACACACAGGAATAAAAGTAAATAAGGACAAAAAAGAAAGTTATTGATTCATAGGCTCATTTTCAGGGCTCGGTGTCAGGGAATAAGAATAAGAGTTTGTCCTCATACTCTGCGAATTCAGGCAGGAGTAGGTCAGTGTCACCTAACAGAGAAGAAATTCCCTCATCTAAGTTGCTGTCCTCCTCATCTTCATCCGGCGTGTGTTCTCGTACTTTGTAATCTGGTGGTATGAGGTGCTGATTCATCTTGATCATTGTTAACCTCTCCACATTTTTGGGCGAGAGGCGGGTCTGTTTGGAAGTTACAATGCCACCAGCAGCACTGAAAACACGTTCAGAAGACACGCTTGCGAGTGGGCAAGACAAGTAGTTTATAGCCAGGTTGGAGAGCTGTGCCCACAATTCTTTTTTCCCATGCCAATACGCCAATGGGTCAGCATTAACATAGACCTCTGTTGAGTCATTCAGATAGTACTGCACCATCGACTTAAGGTTCTCCAAGGTTCCTCCACTTTGCTTACTTTTTGCTGGGACCTTTTGAGAACCAAACCCAAGCCGAGTTAGCCAATCCTCTTCTTCACCCAATGTTACTGTTGTGTCTGGTGCAGATGATCCGGTTGCCGGTGTCTTTAATGGCTGAGAGGTCACTTGTGCCACAGCCACAGGTGCAGAAGTGGATTCTTTTGACTGGGGATGGCCTGCTGATGCTGGTGTACTGCCTTTTCCTTCAATTTGCTGCCGTTCTCTTTCAAACCTCATGGCTGACATGGCTAGCCAATGTTTGTACTTTGTAACATCTTCATCATCAAAAGGAAAGAATGCTCGGCTTGCCAGCGCCTTTTTGTAGCGCGGATCCAGAAGAGTAGCACAAATGTAATGCTGTTCTGAGTGGATCATTTTAAGACGTTCATCGCCAAGTAGGCGCTCTAATAATTTCTCCGCCAAAAAAAAGCGTCTTGCTTTTTTTAATCTTTTTGAAACATAGAAGACACCGCCTTCAGTTGGTGCTCCAGCATGCGCAACAATGGGATAGCTTTTCCCAAATTACAGTCCTCCTTGCTGACTGCTCGCGTGAAGACCTCAAAAGGACGAAGCATGTCTGTCAGGCTTTTAACTAGGTTCCATTGAGCTGCATCTAGCCTCAGGTCCTTCTGAGCTGTACCCAGTGTTAAGAAATAGTGATTGAGTACCGTATACTGCTCATACAGACGCTCAAGCATGTAGAAGGTTTAGTTCCAACGTGTTGGCACCTCCTGGATGAGTGCTTTCAATGGCATTCGACGTTCATGTAGCAGGCTCCTCAGATGCTTCCGGGCCTTAAAAGAATGGCTGAAATGGTTGCACATTCTTCGGCAGGTGGCCACTAACTCGCATGCTGGACTGTCTTCATCACTCAAGAATTTTTTAACAACCAGGTTTATACAGTGCGCCAAACACGGCACTCTGAAATAGTGACCCAGATCCATGGCCTTAACTACATTGGCGCCATTATCCGTGGAAACATAACCAATCTGGCATTTTTTTGGGGACAGCCAGTGAAAGACCTTTGTGTTAAACTCATTCAAAATGTTTTCTGCTGATGACGTTTCTCCAAGCCAAATATGGCTAGTGTTGCATGTTTCCGAGCAGCTTTAAAAACTTGGTCCGGGTCTACACCTGCGTTTAGCTTTGCTTTAACCCCTGAAAAAGAGACCCAGTGTGCAGTGATGCACATGTAATCAGCGCCTGTGTCACTGGTCCACATGTCTGTTGTCAGATGTATAGTGTGAACAGCACTCTTCTGCAAAGCTGCCCCAATCACCTCCAGCACATCTTCATGTAGTGCTGAAACCGCAACTCTGGCAAAATAGAACCGGCTAGGAACCTTCTATTTAGGGCAGAGCCCTGCCACTAATTCTAGAAATCCAACCTCTTCTACAAAAGAAAAAGGGAGAAGGTCCAGAGCTACCATTTTAGCCAGCTTAGTGTTATACAGACGCGTCAGTGAGTGGTTGCGATCATATGGCGCATCTGAAAACAACATCAAGTCAAGTCAAAATGTATGTTTATTATGACCGTAGTCTTTAAACAAAGCAGTGAGCATAACGCGATAAGGGGTGTATACAATAAATACCTATACTTATTTTTTAAAATGTTATTCTTTAAAAATCAATTCTACATTTCATTTTCAAAAATACAAAGTACGAACTATAAAATACTATTCTCCAGTAAAAAAATTACAAATACCATAAAACATGTTATAAAAGTTAAAAACCTATTCGCTTTTCTTACCATCGTAACTGTTTCTGTCAATAGAACTTCATACAGTACTACATTTTTCCCTTAGTTCTCAGTGCACTTTGTGTCACCTTTAAGAACTTCCCTAGGGCGATTACAATATCAATGAAGGGTATTTCTGTTAGGAGGCTGGCTGCCTGCATCCTTGTTTTTATTCCATATTTTAGGAAAACCGGGCGCAGCCATAGTTTCCTCTGCTCTAGGAGAAACAGGCAGTCCAACAGAATGTGCGGCCAATCTCCTTTGGTTCTCAACTTACACTTGCAACGGCCTTCTTGATCTAATGTTTTCGCTTTGAACTCTTTGTTTATTATCCACGGGTTAATCCCAATTCGACACCTCAGGATCTCTTACCTAAACCCGCGGTTAGGTAGTCTATCAAGGTAGGGGAACCAATTTTCGTTGGGCCAAGTATTTAGCATATGCGCCACTGATTTTTTATTTGTTAGATAGCTTATATCAGTTGCTTTAGAAACTTCCTTCCCCCTTTGTTTCAACTCCCCTTTGGTACTAAGGACCTGAAGCGTTTCCTGGTCCCAATCGATCTCTAATGAGTTACAGATTCCTTTCAGTTTATTCCTACAGATTTTTGCCCATTTTAGCTCGCTTCTCAGTATTTCATTCCGACACCAATTTGCTACTTTTTGGCTTTCGGGGTCTTCCAATCTCTTCCAGAATCTGATCACAGCCATCTGGGTTTGTATTTTCCAGGATTTTGTGGTTATTTCTAACCTGATGGCTTGTATCATCGAAGATTGAGGAAGGGATAAGAGTCTTTTTAAGCAATTCCCCTCTATCACGTCCCAGGATCCCTTACCGCTCAAATAAAGGATCTCAGCGCCATATAAAACTTGAGAAGGTATCATTGCTTCGAAAGCTCTCAGCATAGGTCGGTGTGACATCTCTCCATAAACCCCATTAAACCTTTTTAGACCACATATGGAAGAGAGTGCCTTAGCTTTTTGGGTATCCAGGTGGGAGTTCCAATTTAAAGCTCTATCGAACCACAAACCCAGATATCGATATTCATTAACTGTCTCCAGTTTGAGATCACCTATATACCAAGTAAATTTGCTTATCTTTTTCCCGAAGCATAGGGTTTTAGTTTTATCTAAATTGATTGTTAAGAATTTACTGGCACAATATGTATTGAAGGCGTTAAGCTTCCTTTGGAGGCCCCTCTCGGTCTGGTCTACTATCACCAGATCGTCTGCGTACAATAGGCAGGGTATTTTATTGCCGTCCATTTTAGGGCTGGCAGTGCCCTCCACCTCTAGGTGTGCCGGAAGATCTGACAGGAAGATCGAAAAGAGCTGTGGGGCCAACACACAGCCTTGTCTTAATCAATTAGCTATGGGTATTTTAGGTGTCAAAGAGCCCACCTTATCCTTAATTACTTGCCCCCAGTTTTCCCTGTGGAGTTCTTTTATTATAGTGAGTAGATCATTGGGAATCTTCAGCCTCTCTAATAGCTCCCATAAGCAGGCCCGATCCACTGAATCAAAGGCTGCTCTGAAGTCGACAAAACAGCAGCATAACTTGCCGTTCTGTTCCGTCGACTTCATCGCCATCGCCCATAGCGCAAATCCGTGGTCTATTGTAGAGTGGCCTGCTCTAAATCCACCCTGTTCTGTGGGTATTATTTGACACTCATCTACCCATGCATTCAATTGTTTCAGCACAATTTTAGAGACCACTTTCTCGCCTATATCTAGCAGATTGATTAGCCGGTAGTTTTGTGGCTCTTCTTTGCTCCCTTTCTTGTGAATTGGCCTAATTATGGCCCCCTTCCAGGTTGGTGGCATTACCCCTTCTTTTAAGACTACCTGGAACATCTTGGCAAGAAATCTTGCCCACCATTTTACCTCAGATTTCAAAATTATAGCGGGAAGGTTGTCCGGACCTGCTGCCCGAGTTAATTTGAGTTCTCTTATTGTGAGCTCAACATAATCTTCGTTGAATTGAAGTAATAGGTCATCTGAGATTTCTTGCCATGCTTTAGACTCCACCTCCTCTCTAGGAGTCCTTACCCCGTACAGATCCCTTATGTACCCTTCCCAAGCAGCCTCACTCACCACACAGTTCAATTCTCCATCTGATGTTCCCGTTACAGACCTTACTAGTCTCCAAAAATGCCTTAGATTTTTATTCTCTATGGCTTCTAATAATTCTAACCAGCATTTTTCTTTATATACCCTTTTTGCATTGGTTACCATTATCTTAAATTCTTTTTTCAGCTTGGCTAGCTGGTCCTGTCTCTCTAATGTGAAGTTCTTTTTTTGCCTTCTTTGTATTGCACGTATCTCCTTTTTCTTATTTTGGCACACCACAGAAAACCCTTTACATCGATTTGTTTGTTTCCATTGTGAGTTGGTTCCCTTTTAACTTTATCTTTAAGCATTGAACCACCTCTTCTAATTTCCCTATGAACCATTCCAATTTTTTATTCTCACAGTTTTCCGGTGCTATTTTTATTTGCATGGCCTCAATTTTTCCATATATTTCTCGGTAAGACGTGTCGTCACCCGTTTGGGATACTCGACCTCCTGGGTGATCACCCTTTCTCTCTGTACTTCCTTTTCCCGTGCTATGGTTATATACAGGAGTTTGTGATCACTCACTTCTTTTTGTTCTAACCTAAAATCCCTAATCTGGGTGAAATTCCAGGCCTGTAAGAATATATAATCAATTGGGCATTTCTGTTGCCCTTGGATGAATGTCTTGCCTGCTGGGGAGTCTGTCTCTATTCTCCCATTTACGCAATGAAAGCCCCTACCTCCTAGGGCATGTACTAAACCAAGATCTTGTTTTGAGATTTCCCCAACAGGGAACTTAGCCGGGTTTATTCCATACACCTCTAACTGTTCCCTATTCCATAGGTCAGCTTTTTTTGGATTTAGTTTATGGTTGAAATCCCCCATTATTATTATTGTCTCTGCGGGATATTTTTCTAGAGTACTGTCTACATCCTCTTTAAAACACTTCATTTCCCTTTCATACTCCTCCCCGTTATCCCACTGCATGTATACATTCATTAAAATCATCATTTTATATTTCTGTTCCACCTTTATAAGTTCAATTCTGCATGCTTGTACCCATTTGCATTTTGTATTCAACATTTCAAAATCTCTCATAACTTTTGTTGATATCAAAGTCAGCCACCCCCCCCGAGGGCCGTCCATGGTTTTTCTTTATGGCTGGCAGCTGTATCTGGGCATATCGGTCAAATATAGGGGTATTGTCGCATAACCAGGTCTCTTGCAGGCAGGCAATGTCCACTTTATTTATAACTTCCTTTATGTACTCACGTTTTTGCTCATTGCCTAACCCGTTTATATTCCAAGTTAAGAGACCTAAATCTTGCGACCCCCCTCCATCCTATTCAACGTCACTCAAAACGCCTACTTCCTCCATATCCAGCAAATTACTTAAGTTACCTTCTCCCATTGGATTACTATGTAACGACCAGTTGCCCCATGAGGAGTCGTTCCTTGTGTTATCTATTACGACGTTCAGGCGGCATAAATCCTTTTCCGTTTCTCTACAGAGAATCACTTGTCTCTTCTGAAGCCCGGCATGATGGATTAAGAAATTGTTACCGTTGGAGGTTTTTATTTCCCTCTCTGGGATAATCCTTATTCCCTGTTGAGATATCTCATTTGAAGCTTTCTGGATTGCCCTTTTTACTAGGTCTGAATGCAGGGTAATTTTTGTTATCTCCTTTCCATACCGGTTTTCTACGAAGCCAACATGCTGTAGATCTTTAGTACCAATCCCTCTCAGGCTGCCGCATTTTTCAAATGCGGTCAAAATCAGTGCCCTATTTAGGGGTCTTGGATTTCCTGTCGGCTTCTATTTCCTCCCAGCTGGTACTAGGTCCAGAAATAACCAATTGTTCTTATCTCTCTCAGCAAGATTTGTGTTTGTTACCAGCGCCTGTTGATAGGCGATTTATCTCCCCGTTTGCCGTCCGTTCTTTCTCATAATGGGTTCTTCATGTGCTTGAGGTCTTACTGTCCTTTGTTCATTACCTCGTTCGTCCCTTTGCCTTACTTTCTGTTTAGTCGTACGGATGGAAGGGGGGATCTCAATTGCCTCCTTGCATCTCTGCATTTTCCTTAGTACTCTCGGGGTCCTTGGGGTCTTTGGGGCTTTTGCCTCTACATGCGTGGGTCTAATTGTTGTGAAGGTCGGTGCTGATGCATTCAAGCCTGACTGTATCACCCCCGTCTCTGTTTCCTTCCCTTTTCTCTTCCCTACTTGTTTCAGTTGCCTGTTTTTTCCAGTCCTGATCGTGGCCCCACGTGTGACATACCCCCCACGCCTTTTTATCAGCATTGGTCTTCTTGATATATATACATTATCTGCAGACTCTTCTGCCTCCTTTGCTGTTTGTTTCGCGGGTTGGGGCGTTCTTTCCAGAGATACTCTACTTTCTTCTTCTAATATTACCATGTCACTTTTCTCCCTTGAAGGGGTTGAATCCATTGTCGTTACCTTGATTGGCATTTTGCTCTTTATTTCTCCTAGTTCCTCTTCTATTTTCTTTAGATGTTGTTTCTGAGCTTTCATCAATCCGTTATTTGAGAGGCTCACTTCCAGGATTCCTTGTAATGCCTTCTGGAGTAACAGGATTACCTCTATCAGCGAAGATGCAGGCGTTTCAGAGATCACCGAATCCTGTATTGTGTTTCTGACAGGGTTTACTGGGTTTCTAGACCTTATGCTCTCTTGATGCATTGGTGTTTTTTGCAGTTGATAGAGCTGCTGGAATTGATCTGGCGCGCCTCCCCAAATAACACTCTGGTTCTGATCTTCATTTCCCCTATGATCTTCGTTTCCTGGTGACAACTGTGAGAACAGTTTGGGAGATGATGATAGTCTAGGCGCCGAGATTTGGTGATTTTGGCTTTGAAGAGTCAGATTTATAGTATTGTGGTTCTCCCCCTCCTCTTTGCTATCCAGGCTAACTTCTTCGTGGTTTCCTCCCTTTTCTAACCGTCTTTGACTTTCGTCCGGCTTGCGTGTGCAGTGATGCACATGTAATCAGCGCCTGTGTCACTGGTCCACATGTCTGTTGTCAGATGTATAGTGTGAACAGCACTCTTCTGCAAAGCTGCCCCAATCACCTCCAGCACATCTTCATGTAGTGCTGAAACCGCAACTCTGGCAAAATAGAACCGGCTAAGAACCTTCTATTTAGGGCATAGCCCTGCCACTAATTCTAGAAATCCAACCTCTTCTACAAAAGAAAAAGGGAGAAGGTCCAGAGCTACCATTTTGGCCAGCTTAGTGTTATACAGACGCGTCAGTGAGTGGTTGCGATCATATGGCGCATCTGAAAACAACATGGTTCTAATGTTGGCCTGGACCATGCTTTTACGGGATGATGATGATGATGACTTCTTCGACCCAGTTACGCTCACTGATGAACTTTTTCGCATTGGTGTCTCACTCTCTCCCACACTCTTAGTGTGGCTCACAGGGGGTGTGCTGCTGACAGGGGTACTGGGTGTAAGTGAAGTGTTTGACACTTCTTCCTCCTCGTCATCATCAGATGAAACATCAACGTTTTCTTGACTTGCAATTCAGGCTTCCTTGATCTCCTTTAGGTGCGCAAACCATTGGACAGCGTGCTGTCTCTTAAGATAACCTCCCTGGCCTCCGGTACCTTAGTTGGTACCAAACTTACTACGACTAACTGCAACCTTACAAATGCTACAAATGGCGAAGTTTTCCTTTTTTGGGCAAACTGCGGACTTGAAATGTCTGTGGGGGCCAGGAGGAGGCGGCGATACTGGTGGTAGTCATGCTGCTAATGCCAGATGAAGTGGAGGATGTGTATTGCCGAACTTTACTACGTTGTGCACTTTCACCACCACTAATTGAGGTCAAGGTGGATGGAGGTCCCTTCTGGCGAGGAAGAAATATGGAAGCGGTAGGTGTTGGTGTACTAGTTAACTCCAATGATTGTGGTGTTTCCATTGCCTCCTCGTCGACAACATCATTACGCTCAGCAGCTTCTCAGGCTAGGGTCAAAATGTCTGTTTGCTGCATGCCCGCTGGGGCTGCAGTGACCTTTATGATGACTGCGTCGTCGTCGTGAGAGTCTTCATCCACAGGAGTATCCGCCACTTCTTGTTAAGCCTCATCACACTCCATAACTATGAGACTTTCGACGACCTTCCTTTTACGCTTAACTACCTTTGTCAGATCATGATCTTTTCCTTGCTAGGGATGTGGAAGACAATGAATGATCATCAGGAGGAGTGGCTTCCTCAAATGATACCTCGGCTTGACTGTTGATTTCCTGATGTGCCTCTACTTCGGGAGGAACAACTATTGTGGGCACTGGTGCCCCTCCATGCACCTCTGCCTGCGCATCTCCTTGTGCTGCCTCTCCTTCCACATGTACTTTGGCTTGTACTGGCATATGTGGTTGTGGTTGCGGCTGTGGTTGTTGAACACTCGTCAGATGAGTTACAACAACCTGTGTTGATTGAGGGACATTGCTGCTACTTTCTTGCGATGAGCCAACATCACTGGTCGATGGTGATTGAACAACAAGACTAAGTGCCTCTGCAGCACTCAAGGGCTTGGACTTAAGTTGGCGGGGTGGTGGTGGCACTGAGCCCAATGGTGCGGGGGTCCTGCTCCCAGCTTGGTACCCAGCAGATCCCGCTGCTGCTGCAGGCGTACTTTTTTTTTTACTCCCAAAAAATGTGGCGGGCGGCACACCAGTCTCCTTGGTAACTTGCTTCTTCTGCTCTTTACTGGCAACTTTCTTGCTAGAGGAGCTACGGGGACTTTTTTTGGGGCCATCTTCTTCAGAGGTCAGAACAGCAGGCCCCAGTTGCACGAGTTGCAGAGTTGTCTGTGGCCAGACGTGACGTTGCGTGACATTATGCTGCACACACACACCGCTGCTGCAGGACTTCTTCCTGGCACTGGTGGTTTTCTTGTGTCTTGTGCACCTAAAACCAATGGAAGACAGAGGAACATTAGTTCAGTTATACACCCCAAAAACTCGAAAACCACATAAAAATCAGCACAATCCCATGCCATCCAAGCCCTCCATGATGTTTAAATTCAAGACACCCCACAGAAAGACTAGCCCATGCACCACTCACTACCCCTGGTCAAAAGGCCCCAACAACAGCCCAAAAATCGAAAAACACTGAAAAATCAGCACAATCCCATGCCATCCATGCCCTCCATGATGTTTGCATTCAAGACACCCCACAGAAAGACTAGGCCCATGCACCACTCACTACCCCTGGGCTTAATGTATGAAAGCTAGGCAAAATGGGTGTAGGCCTGAGAACACTGCCTGCATTCAAAATGGCCCCTTGCCTCCCAGCACATGGCCAGGGGCTGCCTGTACCAGCATTAAAAATGGCCCCCACCCACATGGCCAGTCCCCATGAACACCCCAAGAAATCGCAAAAACACAGAAAAATCAGCACAATCCATGCCATCCATGCCTTCCATGATGTTTAAATTCAAGACACCCCACAGAAAGACTAGGCCCATGCACCACTCACTACCCCTGGTCAAAAGGCTCAACAACAGCCCAAAAATCGAAAAACACTGAAAAAACAGCACAATCCCATGCCATCCATGCCCTACATGATGTTTAAATCCAAGACACCCCACAGAAAGACTAGGCCCATGCACCACTTACTACCCCTGGTCAAAAGGCCCCAACAACAGCCCAAAAATCGAAAAACACTGAAAAATCAGCACAATCCCATGCCATCCATGCCCTCCATGATGTTTAAATTCAAGACACCCCACAGAAAGACTAGGCCCATGCACCACTCATTACCCCTGGTCCTAATGTATGAAAGCTAGGAAAAATGGGTGTAGGCCTGAGAACACTGCCTGCATTCAAAATGGTCCATTTCCTCCCAGCACATGGCCAGGGGCTGCCTGTACCAGCATTGAAAATGCCCCCCACCCACATGGCCAGTCCCCATGAACACCCCAAGAAATCGCAAAAACACAGAAAAATCAGCACAATCCCATGCCATCCATGCCCTCCATGATGTTTAAATTCGGGACACCCCACAGAAAGACTAGGCCCATGCACCACTCACTACCCCTGGTCAAAAGGCCCAACAACAGCACAAAAATCGAAAAACACTGAAAAAACAGCACAATCCCATGCCATCCATGCCCTCCATGATGTTTAAATTCAAGACACCCCACAGAAAGACTAGGCCCATGCACCACTCATTACCCCTGGGCCTAATGTATGAAAGCTAGGCAAAATGGGTGTAGGCCTGAGAACACTGCCTGCATTCAAAATGGCCCCTTGTCTCCCAGCACATGCCCAGGGCCTGCCTGTACCAGCACTCAAAATGGCCCCCACTCACATGGCCTGTCCCCATGAACACCACAAAATATCGCAAAACACAGACAAATCAGCACAATCCCATGCCATCCATGCCCTACATGATGTTTAAATTCAAGACACCCCACAGAAAGTCTAGGCCCATGCACCACTCACTACCCCAGGTCAAAAGGCCCCAACAACAGCCCAAAAATCGAAAAAAACTGAAAAATAAGCACAATCCCATGCCATTGATGCCCTCCATGATGTTTAAATTCAAGACACCCCACAGATAGACTAGGCCCATGCACCACTCACTACCCCTGGACCTAATGTATGAAAGCTAGGCAAAATGAGTGCAGGCCTGAGAACACTGCCTGCATTCAAAATGGCCCCTTGCCTCCCCGCACATGGCCAGGGCCTGCCTGTAACAGCACTTAAAATGGCCCCCACCCACATGGCCAGTCCCCATGAACACCCCAAAAAATCGAAAAACACAGAAAAATCAGCACAATCCTATGCCATCCATGCCCTCCATGATGTTTAAATTCAAGACACCCCACAGAAAGACTAGGCCCATGCACCACTCACTACCCCTAGTCAAAAGGCCCCAACAACAGCCCAAAAGTTGAAAAACACTGAAAAATCAGCACAATCCCATGCCATCCATGCCCTCCATGATGTTTAAATACAAGACACCCCGCAGAAAGACTAGGCCCATGCTCCACTCACTACCCCCGGGTCTAATGTATGAAAGCTAGGCAAAATGGGTGCAGGCCTGAGAACACTGCCTGCATTCAAAATGGCCCCTTGCCTCCCAGCACATGGCCAGGGCCTGCCTGTATCAGCACTCAAAATGGCCCCCACCCACATGGCCAGTCCCCATAAACACCCCAAAAAATCGAAAAACACAGAAAAATCAGTACAATCCCATGCCATCCATGCCCTCTTGATGTTTAAATTCAAGACACCCCACAGAAAGACTAGGCCCATGCACCACTCACTACCCCTGGTCAAAAGGCACCAACAACAGCCCAAAAATCGAAAAACACTGAAAAATCAGAACAATCCCATGCCATCCATGCCCTCCATGATGTTTAAATTCAAGACACCCCACAGAAAGACTAGGCCCATGCACCACTCACTACCCCTGGGCCTAATGTATGAAAGTTAGGCAAAATGGGTGCAGGCCTGAGAACACTGCCTGCATTCAAAATGGCCCCTTGCCTACCAGCACATGGCCAGGGCCTGCCTGTACCAGCACTCAAAATGGCCCCCACCCACATGGCCTGTCCCCATGAACACCCCATAAAATCGAAAAACACTGAAAAATCAGCACAATCCCATGGCATCCATGCCCTCCATGATGTTTAAATTCAAGACACCCCACAGAAAGACTAGGCCCATGCACCACTCACTACCCCTGGTCAAAATGCCCCAACAACAGCCCAAAAATCGAAAAACACTGAAAAATCAGCACAATCCCATGCCATCCATGCCCTACATGATGTTTAAATTCAAGACACCCCACAGAAAGACTAGGCCCATGCACCACTCACTACCCCTGGGCCTAATGTATGACAGCTAGGCAAAATGGGTGCAGGCCTGAGAACACTGCCTGCATTCAAAATGGCCCCTTGCATCCCAGCACATGCCCAGGGCCTGCCTGTACCCGCACTCAAAATGGCCCCCACCCACATGGCCTGTCCCCATGAACACTCCAAAAAATCAAAAAACACAGACAAAGCAGCACAATCCCATGCCATCCATGCCCTACATGATGTTTAAATTCAAAACAGCCCACAGAAAGACTAGGCCCATGCACCACTCACTACCCCTCGTCAAAAAGCCCCAACAACAGCCCAAAAATCGAAAAACACTGAAAAATCGGCACAATCCCATGCCATCCATGCCCTCCATGATGTTTAAATTCAAGACACCCCACAGAAAGACTAGGCCCATGCACCACTCACTACCCCCAGGCCTAATGTATGAAAGCTAGGCAAAATGGGTACAGGCCTGAGAACACTGCCTGCATTCAAAATGGCCCCTTGCCTCCCAGCACATGGCCAGGGCCTGCCTGTATCAGCACTCAAAATGGCCCCCACCCACATGGCCAGTCCCCATGAACACCCCATAAAATCGAAAAACACAGAAAAATCAGCACAATCCCATGCCATCCGTGCCCTCTTGATGTTTAAATTCAAGACACCCCACAGAAAGACTAGGCCCATGCACCACTCACTACCCCTGGTCAAAAGGCCCCAACAACAGCCCAAAAATCGAAAAACACTGAAAAATCAGCACAATCCCATGCCATCCATGCCCTCCATGATGTTTAAATTCAAGACACCCCACAGAAAGACTAGGCCCATGCACCACTCACTACCCCTGATCAAAAGGCCCCAACAACAGCCCATAAATCGAAATTTCCAAAATTGTAGATGCAGCAACTGTAATGCCCCAAACAAACTTACTTGTGAAATTTCAAATCCAAAAGTGATCCAAAGAAAGTAAAAAAGGCTATAAATCCAAATATCCAGCAGCATCCACAAAAAGTAACCCTTCCAGGTCAAGATCCGAATGAAAGTGACCAGCACATGAAGAAAGCACTGGGAGGAGCCTGCTGGACAGGAACAGGAAGTTGGAGACTGTGGGGCACTTCCTTCCTCCCACCCCCCCACCCCAAAAAAAATGGACTCCTTGCAAAAAAAAGTGCAGGTAAATGTTAACCTGAGGAGTTATTCTGATAAAAATCATCATTTTTAGAAGGTTTATGCTGCTTGCTGGTGGATTTCTTGTGCAGAATTGCAAATTCTGCATTTCGAGAGTGCGAGATTGTTGCTGCCCGCCGCATCTACGTGTTCGCAATTGCGAACTCTCACGATGCGTGCTGTGCAAGGTGGCAAGCCGCGATTACGTAATCGCGGTTGCCAAACTCCCACGGGAACCCGCAGCAAGATCCAAAATGGCGCAGCACTCGCAAAATATAGAGAAAAACAAGTTGGCAAACGCTGAATGACGGTAAGTGAACGCCGCACGCCGCAATATTGTATCACCAAGAAAAAAAATCCGCTGCATGCGAATTTGCGTATTTTCGGTAAATTCGCGAGAGTTCGCGGATTGCGAATTTACCGAAAATCCGCAAAATCCACGAGCGGAATGGATTTTCCGCCCATGCTTAATGCTGCCACCAGAGGGATTCAATTCTAAACTCTTAGTTTTGAGCTCCATCTGCCTCACCATTTTCTCACGTTCAAACACTAATTTTTCTCTTTCAAAATCTAACCTTTTGCACTCCATTTCAGCCTCTTTGCTTCTTCTTGCATTCTCTAACTCCCACTGCCCTCCTATTTTACGTTTTGCCATTTCTAACTGGTACTCTCGTTCCTTCGCCCTGCCTTCCAATTCTTCAGGAGAAAGACCCTTAACGGAAACACTGCTGCCGGGAGAGGACCCAGGCCCATTCATGGGCTCTGCCTCTTCCCCTTCCTCTGGCGGTACCACCACCACATCAGAGGGATCTCTAGCCTCTACCCAGGCCTTCAATGCTTTGCGAAAGTCCCCCGTATATTCGAGGCTTGAGGTAGGTACTTTAAACTGCTTGCAAAATTTTACCAGCTGATCTTTCCTGTATTTCTTTAACTTTTTCCTATCAAACTCCTCCACAACAACAGGGGTAGTGACTCCAGCATCACTCATGGTTAAAACTGGCAGTGTTCAAAAACAAGCTCCAGGAAAGCGGAGAACAAAAATAAAATATCCTACCAAAATAGATTGTGGCTGTGCTATGGTTTGCTCTCACTATGTAGTGTACACTAAGCACAGTTCTTGGCAACAATGTAACCCCCACTGGAGTCACACGACATCGAGGCAAAGCTATTCCAAAGGTTCGGCATCGACCGCGAGGAGCGCTACGTTGAGCCCGGAGTCGAAACAGACCCCACAAACACAGTACCTTTTAGAATGAAGAAAACGATGATCCACGGCGTCGAGAAGTATTGGCGTCGAGGTGTCGGCGTCGATCGAGCTTCGGAGTCGGGGTGATCCACAGCGGCGTCGAGAGATGTCGGGCTGGAGCAGTGCTCACAGTGGCGAAGCAGGATACAGCATCGCTGTCGATGTCGTCATTGCAAGAGTGAGCAGCGCTCACGGCGTCGATAGGGGCTGCGGTGTCGAGTCGATCGGTAGCGGTGTCGCTACTGGCGTCGATCGGGCCCGGCGGCCGGCGACGAAGGTGCGGGACACTGGAGTCGTACTTAAGATGTTGAGCTGGATTCAGCGGGGGCATCGGCTGCGGCGTGATTGCTGGTTTCTTTAGATGTGCTGGACTCCCACGTTCCAGCAACAGGCAAATTTAGCAGATGGTGAAGTCCTTTAGTCCTGTGACTTCAACAGGAGACTGGCACACTTCCAGCTCTTGGAGATTTTCTTGGCAAAGCTTGAGAGTACAGACTCAGTTCCTCTCTCCTTGTTCCTTGGCAAAAAAAAGAAGCAACTGCAGGATTCCCCCCAGCAAATAGCACTCTGACAGAAGGGGTAGGCAAGTCCTTGGATCACCAGGCTTCATGTCCTTGGTATAGGTTCCTTGTCAGAAGTGATCTAAATCTTTGGTTCAGGGGTCCTTCTCTTATACCCCTTTTCTGCTTTGATCCCTTTGTCCATGCAGGGGAATTCCCCCAATCCTGTGTTTGTTGTGGGTGTTGCCAGGCCGAGGCACCTGGCCTATTCACTGTGCAGGGCAGGGTCCTCAGCCGCCCAGCAGGAGGTGGAGCCAGTATTGTCACTGGCAGGGGCAGGGCCATCAGTCGCCCAGCAGGAGGTGGAGCCAGTATTGTGTCAGGCAAGGCAGGCTATCAGGAACTACTCTTCCCCCACTCTAAACACAAATGCCTCATTCACCCCACACTGACTCATTCAGACCTCCGGATCCACCCAGCTCCTGTTACACACACCAAAAACCAGCAGAGACCGGTAGACAGTTAGACAAGAAATTAGTCACTTTCTAAAAGTGCTAGTTTCAAACTCAGAATCTAAAACCCATCCATCCTAAAGGATGCGTTATTAAATTCTGAGTTCAGGGATACTAAACTCGACTTTCCACCATGCTCGCTGAGTCTTTTAGGATTATATAGTGTAATAATTCCCGCAGCCCATTCTTGCCTAAGGAGAGCAGGTAGCCTTACAGTAGTGAAAAATGAAAATGGCTGTAATTCACTATTAGGACATGCCACACACATCAGGGCTTGTCCTACCTTATGCTTACAATGCACCCTGCCCTTGGGCCTACCATAGGGTTGACTAACATGAAGTTAATCGAAGGTTTTAGGGACTGGCAAGTAGGTGTACTTGCGCAGTCAGCATGGCAGTACCAGACTGCACGCAGGTTCTGCAATGGCAGACCTTAGACATATTTTAGTAGGCCGCTTCTGTGGGTGGCACAACCAATGCTGCAAGCCCACAAGCAGCATTTGTATTTACCAGCCCTGGCACTCCCGGTGCACTATACTAGGGACTGACAGTAAACCAAATAGGCCAAACATGGAATTCAATTAATGTATCAATTTAACATAGGGAGCACTTGCACTGTGGCACTGATCAGCAGTGGCACAGTGCCCAAAGCAATATTCCAGCAAAACATCGTAAACAGAGGAGACAAACAGACAATAAAATGGAGGAGAGACACATGCCAATGATGCCAGGTCTAGCAAATATCATTCACATAGTACAATGCTTCCTCATCAAAATTTTGGAGTATCTCAACTACCCTTGCTGAAAATACCCCGGGGCTATTCTTATACCCCTGGAGGAGAATGACAAAATTGTCGCTAGGAACCTACCGCTGCGAATGCGGTCAAATACTTGCTTTCACGTGCTATATTTTGGCAACAAAATCCATTTGAGATATCTAGTGTTGTTATTTATCAATGCTGCAGTGTGTGTGTTTTGGAGAGTGAATGTCTTTGTGCTTGTGTTTAAATGTCTGTAATCTAAAACTAGACAATATGCATTGTCTGGTTTTCATATGGGAAACATAGGATTGTTCTTTGGTGAGGTGCAATTTATGAGCACCCCTTGGTATTCAAGTTGATCTAAGATCTCCTTGACCTTTATAGGGTATTGCCTCACTGTGCATTTGGTGAAACTTTTAACAGGACCATGTGGTGGGATGAATCCTCATCCCACCCTGCATGATTTTTATACAACACTGGGGCTAGGGCAACTGCCCACTCCCGTGCATATGCATGTTTAGGATGTATGAAAATGAGGTAGGAAAATGCTGGAAAAATTACATTTTCTGCCCAGGCCACTCCATAAGGAATGTTGGCGGCCAATCTTGTTCTGCTAATAGGATGTAATACCCAGATGAAAACTTTTCCCAAAAGAGATTCTTAACTTTCCTGATTTTGTCCCCCTCCATTTGGAGTGTTATCTCGTGTAACTTATGTGGGACGTTCACCCTGGTGTCTGGTGTTTCCACTGTAATGTAATCATTTAAGTCATGTGTCACCAGAAATTCTTTCAGGTTCAGTTTCTGACGAGCTATTGTTACTTCTGCAGCACTGTCTAGCATCGTCTGAGGCCATTCCTCAGACGGAAGCTGCGTCCTTAGAATTTTGGGCATGTTAGATCTTCAGACCTGCAACTTTCTTTTTCCTTTTGGCTTGTCTTTTTTTTATAGTCTTAGTATAGTCCTGAGCCTGCTGCATGTCTCTGGACTTTCTATGCTCTTCTTTGTGTTCTGACTGCCCTTCTCTCTTGGAAGTTTTCGTCAAGCCATGAGAGGAACATATATCAGTATCCTGATATCTGGCAGATTTCCTAATATTATCCCTATTCATAAGGTTATACCTCCTTTCAGAGGGCTCCATTGGAGGAGATCTACCTCGGGATTGAGATCTCTTTCTTGTAAAGTTATTTTTTATTATCCAACTTCTCTTCAGAAGACGCTGGTGTCTGCTTAGAAGTGTCATTTTTCAGGACTGCCCATCAGTTGTTGTTTTAAAACTTTCCCACCCAAACTGTCTCTGCCTAATTCTGCATATGCAGTTCCAATTATTTTGGGCAGTTCTTGTTGTTTATCCAATGGACCAAACTCCCTTAGTCGTTAGCGAGTTGCCACTGAAGCTGCTTCCCCTTTAATATTAGCTGGTATTCTGGCTGATACCAGGTCGTAGTTATTTAATAACTTCATCCCTAAGTTCAGAGCAGGCTCTGCTCTGTACTCGTTCTGTATTTCTCTCAATACATCTGGTACCACTGCTAATCAAGGAATACCATGTGTTCTGGTATAAATGGCAGGAAAGACTGTACCCCAAAAGGTGCAATCCTTTAATTGTGATGTTATCCCCATGGGCAAGCAGATTGTTAGCATTCTGGGTTTTTCAAATGTGGTAGTATTTGGGAATACTACCTCGAGCTGAGTTATTTTCTGAGGTACCCAGAATGGTATTTGTTCACATTTTGTGGGCATTTTGCACATTTCCTCATGTAATGTTTGTGGAGTTGTTTTAGTTGCTGTACCCTGTGACTGAGTTACATTTGTTGCAACTGTTGATGGTTGGACTGTGAAGGTACTCATGATGAACTGCGTCAGGTTTCTGTAGATTCTAATTAAATCTTTGTGTTGTATGAGTAAGTCAGGTTGTGGCATTGTATCAATGTCAGGATGTTGTGTATAGGCCGCTAATATTGGCCATGTTTCTGGTCTCCTCCGATCGGGCCTAAACTTACTCAATGTCTTTTGTGGGGTAGGGCGCCTTTAAACCAGTAAAAACTTTCCTGGGACGTGAGCGGAACATCTATGTCCTCGCTGGGACCATATTCCACTGGTGCATCTCCCTCTGTGTAAGAATGAAATGAGTGTGTTCTAGCATCTGCTTCTGGGCATGTAACCCAAAAATAGAATACCTCTGTTTTGTTTCATTTGGGTGCCTCTATAATAAAGACTACTAAGTCAGCCCTTGTCGATAAACTATGTTCTAGTAGTTTCAGAGTGAAAGTACGTCTGAATTTAGGTAGAATGAGAATTCCATCCCCCTCTTCATCTTCTGTTGAGAGGCGTCGCTCCAATACTGCGTTATTTACAGCTTCAGTCATTTTGAAACAAAGGAGTTTGTTCAAGGGAACTAAGATAAGGTGCTAAGCACAATTTCAAGAACACTATATCCTTCATGCTTGATTAACCAGCAGCCAATAAATAGGATGTTTCACCTACTCAGCTGTGGCGGACTTTGTGCCCACACACTCCAGACGTCTCTGGCGTTTTGTGAGTAGGGGTCTCTGAGAATAAGCATGTCTGAACTACTCAGATTCTACTGTTAAATAAGTACCAAACAAACATTGATGGAGCCATGTTGTGTAGTTCCTATAGTACCCATGCAGGACATGCATGTTTAGATAACATAAACTGTGGGACTGATTGCAGACTGATTCTGTGCACCCCCACCAAGAAATGTTAGCCTATTTGCATTTAGCTAGCTCACAGTGCCACTAGTGTCTTCTCTTATCGGGGAGAGAATAGTTTCTGGCAACCTTTAGAACATGACAACCCTGATCCGTCACGATCATGGAAACAATGTACTACTTTTCGCCCAGTCACTCGTGCTCACTTAGTTTATCTCAGAGATACACAGAATAAACAGTCTGGGCGTTTCAATCAGGATTTATTGAAAAGTTGTTATTCTTGTGTAAAATATATGAACTGCAACAACCATTAGACAGCAGTAGAGATATATGATTAGCTGTATTATGAATATAAAAGGATAGTACAGTTCTACCATCTTCCAATAAGCATGAATGAATACATGAACATAAAATGCATGATAAAGTGCACGTACTCCTATGATGCCTATCTAGATGTACCTAAGTATACCTAGCATGTGAGTAGGTGTAAATATATAATAATCAGAGGGGGAAGGATCACTAGTCCTGCATAACCAGGGTATGCAGGTCTTATGGTTCGTGTGTCCCAAATAAAAACCCCTCATGCACGTGTTGGAAAGGTCGAGGTAGCGGTATATCTTGTTTCTCCGCTCTTCATACATGTGTGTGCATAATCATTGGGTTGGTTTGTTATGCAGCCTCCACCCGGAGATTCTTACCCATGGTTAAAAGCAGTAGTGATAAGTGATGTGACAGTGCGAAATATGGAATTAAAATATCCGGACAACCGGATTCTATACTTTATTCAGTCTGGATTCGGATAGCCTGTTAAATGAAAAAGTTGTGCGTTTTGTGAATTATTAAGAATTCAAATGCACGTATACGGGTAATTAAAAGTGGTTGACATGTTTCTGCCCTTATTGCCTAGGTAGGTCTATCGGGCATTCTTCAGGACCAAGGTGCGTGGTAAACAGTGAGTGCCTTATAATAGATATTTTCTAATTATAAAGATAAAGAAAAAGGAGTAATGTGACATGTTCTCTTTAGTTTCATGAAGGCCTCATTGTACCTTGAATGTGATGTTTCCACACTTCAGCAGGTTAATTGGGAGGGTGAGGGTGCCTACTGCGGCGTTGCTCCTCTAACACTACTTGTGCTGGTGCTGCCTCCAGAAAAACCCAGAAAACCAAGAATCCCTCTAGGTTATAGCCCAACCCCATTACCTGAAGTGTGAGAATGTAGGAGCCCTTCTTGGTCTCGAGCTGGATACCCCGTGAGGGATGTTCAGACTGCTGTCAGCTGGAGCATCTGCATGCAGGAGCCTCAGCGTCTCTGGTCAGTATGTCGGCCTGGAAGTCTCCCTAACACTAGCAAGAGGTGCTGTACTTATACAGAAAGTATCTAGGGCTCCGTTGTCCCTTGTTGCTTGTATTAGCCATTGTTGGGTTTGAGGATAACGTATGGGATGAAGCTTGTACGTAGATATGGGGAGGAAGGTGGTGTAGCCCATGCCTGGTTTCTAAGAATCCTTATGAATATTCATTCATACTCTGTGAGTCTATTGATGGAGTTATAGGACTCTATTGTTTAGGAGAAACCATCCTTATGCACCCAGGACTAGAACTAGGTAAAGGTTCAATCCTAAAAGGCTTGTTACAGTGTACTGTAAGGGAGGTAATGTAGGTGAATGGGCATGATGTTACCCAAGCCTATATTATGTTACCTATATGAAACATAACAAGAGAGGTACAGAAACAGGCAGGAACGGTGCAAAAACAGGGAACAGGGGTGTAGAAAGAGGCAAGAGAAGTGCAGAAAGAGAAAAGAGTGGTACAGAAAGGGGCAAGAGATCTGCAGAAAAAGGCAACAGAGGTGCTGAAAGAGGCAAGAGGGGTGCAGAAAGAAGGGAGACAAGTGCCAAAAGAGGCAAGAGAATTGCTGAAAGAAGCAACAGAGGTGTAGAAAGAAGCAAGAGAAGTGCAGAAAGAGGCAAGTGAGGTGGCACTTATGTTTCTTGCTTACACTGACTAGAGCGGTGGTTCCTGCTTGGCCTGGGTGCATACCTCAGGAATCCCATTGTTAACATATCCCCTCTGAGATACTGAGAGGGCGCTAGAGAGCAAGCCGTTTCTGTTCCTGAGAAGTGCTGCTGTGCGAGGTGCAGCTTCTGCTTGCGGGCAGCCGTTCCAAGGAGCCATTTCGGAGCCTTTCCGAAGCCGTTCTGTGAGTCCGAGAACCCGTTGGTAAGGAGCCGCTTGGCGGGAAGGCGAGAAAGGCAAGCGGGTGGGCGGTGTGAGCGCTGTAACAGCGCTGCGAAAACAACACCGCCGCCACCGCCACCGCTGCTTCCATTGCTGCCATTAGAAGGAGAAGCAGCTTTGCGGGGGAGCGGAGAGTGAGCGGGCAAGCGACCGAGTGAGGGGACGGTGAGGCGGCGTGAGCGCTGTGCGAGCGCTGTGATAACAACACCGCTCCCGCCGCCGCATCCGTCAATGCCTCCGTCGCAACAACCACCGTCAAGGAGAGGGGAGAGCCCTCCAAGTACCTGGGCCAGGACAACATCAGGACAGCGTCGGATAGTATCTATCCCCATTACAGCAGCTCAGACACAGCATCTAAGAGCTCACCCACAAGCTCACTAGCAGACACCGCCAACACCAACAAGGAGGAGCCTTGCACCAGAGCCTGTGCTCGGAACACGCCGCGGGACGCACGCAAGGATTTGAGTGCAGGTACTAGCCTGTGAAGAGCCACGAACGGACGTGCGGGTAGGTGTGAGCGCAGTGAGAGCGCTGTGATAACGACACCGCCGCCGCATTCGCCATCACCGCTGACAAGGAGGGGGAGGGCCCCCAAGCCCTTCAAACAGTTGGTCAGGTCAGGACTGCGACAGCCACACTCAGCACTCAACACCCGCAGACCTGGTCAGAAGCCAGCGGGCAGCTCCCCCGAGCCCACGAGCTGTGAGTACCAATCTTTCTCACATACTTCTCTCTTGCGGGCACAACCAAACACTTTTTTATACAGCACCTAAAGTCAACAAGTCCGTCACTTGGGCGGCCGGAGGTACACACAAATCAAGATTTTCCAAAACAAATAGACAAATAGATATATATAAAAATAAAAATCCCAGAATAAGATCCGGCACAAAAAGGCAAACCACTCTCAGCAAAAAGCAAAAAAAAAACAACTTAAAATCAATCCCCAAAGAGCCCTCAACCTCACTATCAGATGGTGAGTCCGAGGGAGTAAGGGAGAGGCAAGAAACGGGAAAGTTGGTGGTAATACCGGATAATCCCGGTTCAGCGACACATAAACATGGGCAACAAAAAATGAATACATTTTTTTTTCTAAAAGACCCGGTTTCGGCAATTTTTGCCGCAACAGCAGAGTCGCAAAATCTCCCGAGCCCAATACTTCCAGATATAACCAAATCGTTACTTGCACCAAGGGTTTCAATCAAGGAAACAAAGCAAAATAACCAAAGTTTACAGGAAAGTACTGTAAACCTACAAGGTAATTCTGGTCATACAGGGAAAACCAACACTACGAAAAAACAGACAGAAACAGTCCAGGCCCAAGTACACAATACATTAAGTCCCTCTGAGAAAATGGACTCCAATCAAGAAGTAGACAGCAAACTTGCAACTCACTCAAGCATTCAAGAAACAAATGCCACGAATAAACCAACAACTTATCTGTCATCAACACATGGCTTAGACTTGCTTGAAAATCTGTTCGCTAAATCAAGTTTACAAAACACAAGCCATAAAGAGAATACTAAGAGCAATAAACCAGCAGAAAGGGGTGGACTTAGGAGGTTTATTAAGCCAAAAACTTGAAGGGGAGACAGAAACTGAAAAAACCCCTTCAATTACAAACACCCCAATGCAGATTATAACAACTAAGAAAAAAACAAAAAGAGCACTAGACTTTGAACAATCCACAACTGAAACCCCCTCCACAAAGGGGTGCACCCACGAGCTAAAGGCTTCAACACCGCGAAACTCAAAGGATCACGACAGCAGCCAAAGAATTTTGATTGATGACACCAGTAGTGTCAGCAACGAGGCAATAAAGCAAGTCCAGTCGGACCCCATTCTAATCTCATCGACAAGCAGGATTAAACAGTCCAGCGCAATCTTGGGAAACGGAGCCAGTTCCCAACACAACCCAAATTGGGGGAAATCCCTAATTAGTACATTGGACCAAGCAATAAAGGCATTAAACTTCCAATCGGACAAAATGGAAGTACAAATAGATCTAATAAACATCATTGCCGAGCACATTTCCAACTTAAGCTCTAAAGTCGACACAATATTAACCTTACTACCCAAGTAGGAAAACGAGGTTAAAAACACAAATAAAAGTAGAGACCGCACAAATTCCGGAAACAGATCCCAAACCAAAAATTATGCAAAATTTAGTCGCTGCAACTGTGGCAGTATAATTGAAAAACTGGCCACCCTTCCAGAGATTCTAATTGACATCCTGGGTGTAGTTAAATCCACCGGTGAACAAAATTGAAACCGGGAACATACGGGAGCCATCCAAAAGGAAGGAACTTCAAACGGCAAATCCGGAAGCCAATTCCAGGACGGCCCCCTAAAGGGGCCGAGAAGAAAACAACTAAAGGTCAAGACGCAAGGGTGCTGGAAAGCCAAGAAGAGCAAATCTACGAAGGTTCGCCTACCCTTCCGACTGAGCAACAGGACAAACTAACAAAACGTCAACAAAAAAGAGCAAGGAAGGCACGGCCCAAACAAAATAAAAAACTCATCGGTGCCCCAGAACACATTTTCCCAATGTTTACAAAGAAAGTAAGCCAAGATCCCGATATAAACAAGGATAGGCCTGAAACTCCAGACAGTAGTCAGGACCAACAAAACCTGGAAAGGGTAAGCTTTTCTTTTGAGAACTCCGTAAAGGCGGAATCAATACAAAAACTAGAACTAAAAATCCTCAATGGGCCAAAGGGACTCAAACAACCAACTTAAGGCACAATTAATCCTAGACGTAATATAAAGGAAACTCCTCAAACAAGAACTTATGTAGACAACGGCCCAAACAACAGTGACAAAGTCATGGACATCGACAGTGACGCTGGGAGTACACAGCCCAATTTGTCCTCATCACAAAGAAAAGAAGAAGAGGAAATATGCAAACCCACAAGAAGTACCAGACCAAAAATGTATGAACGGCCGTAAGGGAACAAAAAACCTCTCAACGCGAACATGATCAGAGAGCATTAAAGATTACGACTAACGCAACATGTAGGAGCGTTATAACAAAGAGAGACCTCCCCGAATTCGAACAACCAGCTCAACGTACAGAAATTAGATTTATGAAGCAAACGGAAACCAGTAGGGAGACACCATCAGCCCACGAAAAAGAAATCAATTCTACAACAGGGCCTTTAAGAACAAAAAAGAATGCAATAACGCAGGTGGACAACCTAACACTAACATCAGACGAAATCTAACCAGTCGTAACTTTCATTCCAGAATTTGAAACAAAAGGAATGCATGATATCCTCAATAGAGGAAACATCTTAAAACTGCTTAAGAAAATTCCGGACCTCAAAGGAATAGTTTCCCAAGACATGGAAGCAGTAGAGTTCCAGCAAAATAGAGCAAGGCCAGGAATAGAAAATTCAGTTATTACTTGGAAATCAAAAGAGCTTGCAGCACAAATCTATGCACACAAAGAAACATTCAAGAACCGGGGAATCAAAATACTACAACATAAGCATCCGAAATACCCTCACCCCCTCCACAACAGCCCAGATTACCACAAGGACGAAGTTAGCCCCAAAGGCCTGGAGTTCTGGACTTTATTAAGGTCCAGAGGTGTCAGGGACAACACCGGAAGACCCCTGAGTTCTACCTGTCTCGGTGCACAAATAAACAGAAACACGGGCTTCTCGATGGTGGCGTCAGAGACCGAAGGTTTATTACTGCAGGGACACAGAAGTCACAGAAACTACACACGGGCAGATTCTAGGAGCCTGTTCCATTTGCACTAAGTTGGTTGCTCCTTAAATACAAGTTTTTTAGCTGGGGGCAACATTCTTCACATACTAGTACGTTTCTTAAACTTTGTATCCTAAACAATAAATATTTGGCGTAAAACAGGAATCGTCAACAAATTTCTGATGTCAAACATTACGAATGAGGGGTTCCCACTGTTCGATCATAATCCCATGTCATCTTCTCATTCAAGAGCCGGACCGCCTCATCGTAAATTTCGTTACGTCCCCCTAATAAAGGCCCAGAAGGAAAGAAGCAGAGCCAGGTGTAGGAGATAGAAAAACAGGATAAGAGATGTTTGTGGGTCGTAAATGGGCAAGGCTACCGGCTTCGACCGCCTAATCATGATCAGGCCAACGAGCACGAGAACCAGTATGGCAGGACTGGCCTCAGGCCGAGGAGGCAGCTTTTGCCGAGTCATGCGGCCACAGCGTTTTTGACTTAAGGTGCACGTGTCATTAACAAGGTGAATCGCCGGCTAAAGCCTACGTGTCCTTAAGTGAAATGAATCGATCGGAGGTCACTGTGTGTTCATTGACTATGTGAGGGCAAGAATACAAGATGGATGCCGGAATCTAAAATGGATGCCATCGGTGTATCAGAAATGTGTTCATAACAAGAGTGCTCTTGCTCGTAGCATAGCGAAAACACCAGGATATACTATATGGATCATTTACGGTTCACTGGTACCGAAATTATGGGTTTACGACGATGTCGAAAACACGGGTTCGAATCGTCACGGAACATCAGGCCCCAAACAAAATCATGTTTATAAACAGCCCGAGCAACATCTCCAGAGAAAGGAACAGAAACAAAAACTATCCTAAAAAAACAGACAATTACATACCGGCTCCACTACAGTAATCAAGACTGGTCATGGATTCCGACAGTACTTAGCGAAAAGGGTTCCTAGAACTGACAAAACAACAATAACCAGAAAACGATTAATCAGCAGGCAGAAGGAAAAAACAACTGCGGACTTAATCAACTTATGCTCTTGGAATGTGCACGGTTTTAGCTCCATGGAGCAGGACCACGAAACACAATTTTTTTTTGACGATCTGGATATAATACTCTTACAATAAACATGGAACCTGACACAACAAGGATTTCCAGGCTTCACGGACCATCACATACTCGCAGAAAAGCACGCAAAAAACAGTCATCCCCGGGGTCGTCTAACAATCCTTGTTTCTCAGAAATATAACTGGAACCAGGAAATATTGGACGTTGGACTAAACTGGGTTCAAGCAATAAAAATCACAATACAGCCCCTGCATCAATTGATACTCTTAAACATTTATATACACCCACACCGCAAAGCAAAAAAGGAAAAATTGGAAACATTGTTAATTCTTATCAAAACCTTACAAAAAACCAATAAACAAAGCTCCATGATAATTTCAGGAGACTTTAATTATAATTCACTTAGGACTAATAGGAGCAGAAGAACAGAGAAAAAAGGGTAGTATTCGCTTCCACTCTAACGGAACGGGGGAAGATAGCAACAATGGGCCTAACAATATTAAACAGTAAAAAAAAAGAAAGGTCTGACTCAACCGTGCCCTACCTATGTGAGCTTTGATGCTTGATCCCTGTCTAGGAAAGACATGGCTTGGTAGTTCGGGCTGAACTGTTCACATGAGGCACAGGGTCAAGGCTGATTTGCATATAGCCATTGTCTGACCTAGGGTGGTGTGGAGTGCAAAAAAACAATGGATTTAGGCCCAGATCTTTGTACTGGGGTGAATGTATGACATTGTTCTGCATTCTGTCCATCAACTGTGTTTTTTGCTACCTATGTGAGCGGCAATGTCAAATCGACTCTAGACTTCACACTCGTATCAACGACCCTGATAAACTCAATCGTGGAATATTTATTAGTCCAGCGCTTGGAAAGCGATCTTTACCCACAAATCCTCAGGTTGGACATCGCTGAACCCAGAGAAGAGAGAATGAGTTCATTATATCAAAAAACAGAAAAATGTAACCTGCGAAAAATAAAATGGAGGGGTGGAGAAACACAAAAAATCATGACTAAGGCCACCAACTTTATGTTGAAACATGGGAGCCTTGATAACGGAGACCCTATAAACAACTGGGAAAACTTGTTGGAGGAAATAAAGGAAAACCATTCAGCTCAGCCGAGAGCAATCAGAGACCCAATAAGAAAACCAGCGCCCTGGTTCAACGCGGATCTAAAACAAGAAAAAAGAAAATTAGCCAGGGCGCAATGATTGGCTGCAAAGGGTCAATGTACAAACATTGCAGACCTCAGAAACATGAGAAAGGCATACCGAAAAAAAACTATAGGAAGCAAAAGGCCAATACAAAGAACGGCTATGGACAAAGCTACTGATTTCCAGCAAAAAAGCATCCTCTAGAGAGCTCTGGTTAATCATTAACGAACTAAATCTGGGTCAGGCATTGCAACAGGATCCCGGGATCAGCAACATGGAATGGGAGACATACGTGAAGAACCTTTATTCAACAAAGGATCCCCAAAGAATCGAAAAAAAACAACAAGGGAGACCAACGGAGATTAAAGCCTACAGTTTAAAATTGCACGACAGTGTTACCGCAGAACCAAACCCCAAACATGAAGAACTATCGATCACACAGACCCAAATAAAAAGGCTAATCCAAAAATTAAAATCAGAAGGGGCTACGGGGCCGAATGGCATTCCAACTGCAGTCTATAAAACAAACATAGACTTCTGGGCTGATCTTTTATCTACACTCTTCAATCACATCTTAAAAAAAAGGGACTCTTCCGGAAACATGGAGAGGAAAAATCATCCACCCAATCCACAAGAAAGAGGAACGGAAAGAGCCAGGAAATTTTTGATTCATTTCCTTAATAGACGTTGAAGCTAAGCTGTACGCCTTGTGCCTGTTGAAAGAGCTGCAGGACTGGGAAACATCAACAAAAATAATCCCCAGGTTTCAAATCGGTTTCAGACTGGGGATGGGGACTACTACTTACCTGGCCACCCTGGGCCCGCTAACTGATAACGCCAAAAAAAGAAAGCACCAACTATATGCTTGTTTCGTCGACATTAAATCAGCCTTCGACCATGTAAGCAGGCCTAGGCTGTGGAGCAAATTTTTTGGGAATTGCATTTTATGACTGGTACCTTAGCATTTGCATAGCATTTTGGGTAAGAATTGATCCATGCAAGGCACACCACAATGTAATAACCCGAGCCTTAAGTTTTCAGCGAAGCCCATACTTGGTATGGTTGCCTAGGTCTGGACATCTCCACGGCCCACATGGATCCCTCATGGAAAAAAGAGTAGGAATACCTTGTTTTTGAGTACAGGTTTGAGGATCACAATTCATTCTTACTAAGGAAGCATGCTGGGATACAAGCAAGACACAAAACTCTGATTGCACACGAGCCTCTAGATTTGAGAAGTTCCTAGGGTTGGCAAGGTTTTCTGGGTGAAAGCACACTAACCCCTGGCCGATCTGGGGAAGGGAACTAGAGGTGCAGGACACTAGGAGCAAGCTAGTTTCCACCACGAAACGTGAACACAATAGAAGCTGCTCCCAACAAAATGACCGAAGGTACTCTAAATCTTGACTGTGAGTGCTGGCATCTCACAAAAAGTGAAGAACCGTCCTCACACACCGCCAGGTGTCATGCTTCATCATCGGCAGTCCTCGTCCTCTATAAACTCAGTTTGGTAGAGGGCGGCCTTTACCTGGAAACAGGGAGGCACTTCTAAAACTAATTGGGGGCCCGTGATAAGTGAGTGGAGTTTTAAAAACCATAACAGTTACCAAATTATATTTAATAGAGGAGGTAGCTATATGATGTTAAAATATTGTGGGGTGAACTTTGGGATATTATTGTCCCCTCTCCCTTGTGGTAGTGGGCAACATGTTTCTGCCAATAGGCCCAATAGGGTCCGCGGCATTCATCAGGACCAAGTATCTACTGTGCCTTCTGCCTCTCCCCGGGTGGGCCAAATAGAGGCAACGCTTCCAATCCACATCCAACGGACAAGGTAAGATTGTTTGTAGTTTATAAGTATGGGATGCAACTTGATGCCAGGACCAGCTACCGCTCGTCCCATTTTATTTATTTTCTTTGAAACATTTGAATTCCTGAAATTGTAGTTTGCTATATTGCCACCGATGGAGCAGAAAGACTATTTGGCTTCATGGTTGGTCGTGGGTTCAAGTAAAGCAATCACCACCTCATTTAAAAAAAAAAACACCCTGCCTATTGTGTCCTACAGGAAGCATGTTACAGGTAAATTCAGCAGTCTGCCCTTCATGCCTGCAGAAGGACCTTTTGTGGTCTGTGGTGTGAGATACAGTCTGATGCCGGGGCAGTCCGGACTCAACCCATCATAATTGTTTTAAATCTCTGGTGTTTTGTGTGCTTTCTCCACCGCTGGGAAAGGCAGATTGGGGGTGAATCAACCAAGGCTAAACTGGCCTTTACCAGGCATTAAGTGAATCCTGGTGAAGCTTGAAAAGAGTGGGGGCCAGTTTTGATCCGGGGGGCATTTTTGTTATTGGGGCTGGTTAATCTCTGAGCTGGGAGGGCACTCCGTTTTGCAAATTGTTATGGGTTTAACAGCTCCCTCTGCAGATTTCATTTTATATCCAGCAGTTTTCAGTCAACAACAAAAATGTAAACATCACACTTGTGATTAATGTTCCTGCTGGAGAGGGATCAGAGTGTTTTCTAGTGGCAGTTTAGATTCCTCTAAAGTAGCACAGAGGGCTAACATGCCTAGAACTGAATTTTATATGGCTAGCTCAGTGAGTTAAAGCTTTTTCCATAGAGATCCTTTTGTTGCTTGCAGTTCATACAATATCATTGTAATAAAGTACAGTGAGCTTAAACTACATGATAGAGGTTAGAAAATTATGTTTTTTCCTACTCTTTTATTAAAATGCTATTGATGAAAATGGATTGCTTGTGTAGGAACAAATTATGAGTAAAGCTAACCCTAAGCACTGTGTAAAATTATTAATCCATAATTCATGCTTCTCCAGACCAAGCACTCTTAAGAAATGCCTACCAGTGTGGATGTTGTTTGAATTCCACACCTTGTGTTCAACTTTATCTTATCTAACATTTACTCCACACTGATTTACACACTTATGATTCATTGTCTCTGTATGTGTTTTATATAAAGTGCTCTTACACTCTATACTGTTTGAGGGGTGCTATAAAACAAATTAAATACATGTGGATAAAGGGCAATGGAGAGATTAGGGGGCACTGTTGGACAGTGATAGGGAGGGAATCTGTGAAGGAGGTCACTGGGGGAGGGCGCCAAAAACAATTATTGCTCCGGGCTCCTCCAGCGATAAAGCTGGCCCTGCCGTGACACTTACTGGGGTAGAGCATGCACACATCCCTCAAAATATGTGTCATTGAGCTCTCATCTTTTTGGCGGTGCTAAACAGTGAATGTGTGTACTTATGTTACATTTAAATTCATGTTTCATGCTTGACAGACTATTTGTTGTGTTCTCCATAACAATATCTGTAGGTATGACTGGGTATCCTGGTGCACTGTGATGTGATCATTTACAATGCTTTAAAAGCTAATGCAATTGAATATGGGATGAAAAATGGGTAATGGACTGCACAATTAAAACCAAATTGTCTTGGGTGAACGCCCCCCCCCCCAAATCCCACTTATAGTGATCAATCTCGCTTGCTTCGCTCGCTTGCTGCACAATGTAGGGGAACTAGTCTGACAAAATTTGCTAGAGCTGTTTTAGGTCCCCAGAATGGTACTGAAATCTACAAATCTGCCAACATGCCCTCAGTGATCAGAAAGACTGTTTGGGCTTCTGGGGTGGTGGCTGCGGTCAGATGCCAGGATGACCCAACCTCAGTCCCATTCTTTTCTTTTTTTAAACTTTACCTCTTCTCTAGTGTTTTTTGATACCTGTTGTAAATATATAATTTACCGTCTTAATTTCTATGCAGGTAAGTACTTAATCAATAATAACTCAAATCGGAAAGAAAAAAACAGAGTCCGTGGTGTTAGAGTTCTTAGGGGTTTTATTCCTTAAAAAGGAATGGTCAAGACCTGGATATCATGTTCTTCCCACCACAGGGGTGGAAGAAGGGATAGAGCAAAGTTTTATTGACAATACATAGCTTATATACTTAATTTACACCATAGAAAGCAATATAGTAGGCGTAACAGCTGAGAGAAGACAAGATAACAGCATCCACGTGTTACTAGTACGTAATCAGAAGGCGTGGACTAGGCGTGAACTAGAGGTGTGTGCTAGAAACGTCACAGGTAGGTGTCACAAAAGGGGTGGCACTAAACAGAAAGTTGCAATGTCAGCAGAAATCGGAAGCTTGGATGCGCGCGCAGCTGCATGACGTGTGATTGACGTGAAACTGGAGGGTGCAGGGGACTTGACATTTACACTGACGGAAAGAGACAGAAGTCTGGCATGTCAGATCAACTTGTACTTCTATCATATCTAATGTCTGATGTTTGGGAACCATATTATCAGAACGGAAAGGTCTCTGGGGCAGAAGCTATTCTATACTGACTGTGAGTGCGTGTATAAGCGCCTGAGTGTCTGCATGAGAAGTGTGGGGGCATGGGCCTTCCATGGGAGCATGGTAACAGAGGCTATGAATTACTTGCACGGAGACAGGCCGGCCCTTTCGCCCTGCAGCTGAGATGGATGTTTACTGAAACTAGTAGGCAGGAATGTTTTTTCGAGGAGCGGAACAGATAATTCGAAGGTTGTAGTCAGTCTTGGCAGGCAGCAGGCTGAGCTAAGCGCGGTGGGCCGCGCTGGAAGTAAGTCAGAGTTCACGGGTACAGAGGCAGCCTGGGCTGAGGCTTTCAGAGTCAGAAGCCAGAAAAAAGGCTCGATGGCAGAAATTCAGGGCCTACTTTGCCAGAGCTGAAAAACGTGTAAGGTACACTACAAAAAGACGTTGGCATAGCATACTTAGGAACAGGCTATTCAACCCATTCAGGGTGGGTCTGAAAGAGGACATGTTAACGTTGGACGCAAATGTATTTGCGTCTTCATAGCTGACACAGGAGGGAAGTTACATGCACTTTAAGCTGGTACATGGAGACGGTGGGGTACACGCTAGGGAACACAACTTGACCAAAAATTTATATTTCCTCATACCATTGGGTGGGTAGGCATTGGGGGTAAATCTCCCACTATGACCCTATAGGGGGCTGAAAAATTGAATGGCTTCATGGCTGTGGCCCAATGCCAGAATGGTCCATACTCCATCCAATTTATTCATGTAAAGTGGGGGAGTTTGCCAAATCTACAGGGGTGTTGCCGCGCCCTTACTTGTGGACCGAAGAACACCTCAGGACCGACGTTGCAGTCAGCTTCCCGCCGCCGCACTCCCTGTCACTCGAGTGCCGCCGCAGAGTGGAGAGCTGATCTGGTGGGATTACATTTCCCAGCACCCTCAGCGGCCGGAAGACGCGCACCGCAATTTCGCGCCAGGAGGCGCATAAAGAGCAGCGCAACTCCCCGCGTCGTGGGAGCGCGCGGGGGCAGCCCGGGAGAAGCCCGGGACAAGGGGGGGACAGTCTAAGACAGTCATAGACAGGAAGAGGCAGGGCCGGACCACATATTCTGGCCATATTGTGTCGGGACCTTTGGAGATTTTGGTAAAGTGTTTACTGGATATATTGATCCTTAACCACTTTGTACAGCTTCGGACACATATTCTGTTTTATTTCCCCCCAGTATCACTAATTTAGGAAATAAGGTAAATCTGGAGTTCATCCGCCTCATGAACTCCATCCACTCAGGATCCCCCACAGACCCATGCCCTCACCACATCTTCAACAAAGCAGACTCCATCATAGCACCACACCTTCGAGACGTCATCAACTGCTCCCTCAACTCCGGCACCTTCCCAGAAAGCTGGAAACACGCCGAACTCAGCGCCCTTCTGAAAAAACCCACAGCTGACCCCACCGAACTCAAAAACTACCGCCCCATCTCGCTCCTTCCATTCCCGGCCAAAGTCATCGAGAAAGCTGTCAACAACCAGCTCGCCGCCTTCCTCGAAGCCAACAAATCCCTCGACTCCTCACAGTCCGGCTTCCGAGCCAAACACAGTACTGAGACCGCACTCATCGCAGCAACAGACGACATCCGAACTCTACTGGACAATGGAGACACAGTCGCCCTAATCCTCCTCGACCTCTCCGCAGCCTTCGACACAGTCTGTCATAACACCCTGTTACAACGACTCAGAAACATCGGAATCCAAGGAAAAGCACTGGAATGGATCACCTCATTCTTTGCCGGAAGAACTCAGAGAGTACGCCTCCCACCATTCAAGTCAGAGGCCACAGAAGTCATCTGCGGCGTACCACAAGGATCTTCACTCAGCCCCACCCTCTTCAACGTATACATGAGCCCCCTCGTGACCATCGCACGCCAACACAACCTCAACATCATCTCCTACGCTGATGACACTCAACTGATCCTCTCACTCACCAAAGACCCAAACATCGCCAAAAACAACCTACATGAAGGAATAAAAGAGGTAGCCGAATGGATGAAGAATAGCCTTCTGAAACTGAATTCAGACAAAACAGAAGTCCTTATCTTAGGTACCTCCCCCTCCGCCTGGGACGACTCTTGGAGGCCAGAGGCCCTTGGAAAAGCACCCATCCCGAAGGATCACGCACGGAACCTAGGCGTCATCCTGGATTCCTCACTCTCGATGACCAGACAAGTCAACGCCGTCTCTTCATCTTGCTTCAACATTCTCCGCATGCTCAAAAAAACATTTCGCTGGATCCCCACCGAAACTAGAAAAACGGTCACCCATGCACTGGTTACAAGCCGCCTGGACTACGGAAACACCCTTTACGCCGGCACCACCGCAAAACTTCAGAAAAAACTCCAACGCATCCAGAACGCATCTGCCAGACTCATATTAGACATCCCGAGTAAAGAACACATTTCTGGTCACCTGAAAAACCTTCACTGGCTCCCCGTCAATAAGAGGATAACTTTCCGCCTCCTCACCCACGCACACAAAGCTCTTTACGAACTTGGACCCGATTGCCTCAATACACGTCTTTCCTTCTACACCCCCCCCCCCCCGCCAGCTGCGCTCTTCCAACCAAGCCCTCGCTGCTGTTCCCCGCGTCAACAAAACCACCATGGGAGGAAGATCATTCTCCTACCTAGCGGCCAAAACCTGGAACTCACTTCCCATGCACCTTCGCCTCACTCAAAACCACCTAGCATTCAGAAAGCAACTTAAAACCTGGATATTCGAGAAGTAATTCCCCACCCCTCTTCAAGCGCCTTGAGACCCTCTGGGTATGTAGCGCGCTATATAAATTTACTGACTTGACTTGACTTGACAAAGGAGAAATTCACATCCGGGGTAGGCCCTATTGATAATTACCTGGTGAAGATGGTAAATAAAATCAATAATGACAGGAGGGCCTCTATAGGTAGGGGTATCTCACCCGATTCTGCCCAAGATCCCCCGATCCCTTTGGAGAATCCCCCAGAGGTTGCTATCCCAGAAGTAGATCCCACTGTGGTCACCACGGTGGTAGCCCAGGTTCACACTGAGCCCCCTCCAGTAGATTTAAACATAGTAAGCGATGACAATAGGGAAGCACCGCCTATCACTAGACCTGTCAGAACCTGCAGGGAACAACAAAGCAAAGGGGGGGGGAGCATTCAAAAAGAAGGGTTGATACCCCCTTACCAGCAAAGAACAACACTGATGAGTCTATCATAGTACAGGATGAAAGTAATGTGGCTAACAATAAAATAAGTTCAGACCAATTTGCCCAATTATTTCGCTCTTTGGAAGCCAAGTTTGAAGCAAAATTAGAACAGTATGTCCAACCCCTAGTGTGCAAACTCGACAGTGTTACTGCCAAAGTAAAGTGGCTAGGAGGGCTGATAGCCAAACAATTAGCAGTACAAAACCGGTTGGGAAGGGCACAGGAGGGACAGAGCAGGATGTTAGAGCTGAAAATCAGCAGCAATCCACCCAGCACATAACCAGAACTGACTCAGTTACTACGACCCCTACCACTGCAGTGAATGTAGTTACACGACCGACAACAGGGCCTGATGTTACATCTAGCAACAATCCTGCTAGGGGAAGCAAATTTATAAACCTTCCCCCGGAGTGTACCCCCTACGTAGTTGTCTTAACCAATGTTCCACCCCATGACATGCATTCAGCCCAGATAACCGAGGAATCGCATGACTCCCTCAAAAACAAGACTGTGTCGTGGCTGAACAGGAGGTGTGGTTTCCCTATAAAATGTGCCTCTGACATTATAACAACTAGAAGGGCAAACTGGATTGGCCCCTCTAGAAAGACTTGTAATGGGGACTGCATAATTGTAAATTTCAGACACCCACAACATGTGGCTACAGTTCTGTTAGGGGCAGCCTCCATGACGTATGATGCCAATAGTATCTGTGTGCGCCCTCTTGGGTTCTTCTATAATCACCTCACTAGAGCGCCCCCACATAGTGCGAGAATGAGACCATATACACCTGACATGGCTCAGACGCCAGGCTCATTGCAGGGACCCGGTGGTGATAATTATTTTAAATATGGGCCTAATATTGTCACACATAACAGATTTGATGCACTCTCTGGTTTAGAGTTGTGCGACTGACGAGACGTTTGTGAGGGAACAGGAGAAGAGTCTTTCCCAGACTTGGCGCCCTTGGTACCTGATCGCCCTACATTGACTCCTCTCACTACTCACTGTAACCCCGTAACTATGTGCAATGTCGAGGGGAAAACGGTTAAGATGTTAAGTTGGAACGTTGCTGGCCTGCGTTCCAAGAGAGAGGATAGCAACTGGTAAAATTTTGTTAAACAACATGACATTGTGGCTCTCCAAGAAACATGGGACAAGGACTGTGACTTTTGGATGGATGGTTTCACCTCGCATTTTGTTCCTGCACTGAGATCCTCAGCAGGGAGAGATAGAGGGGGCCTTGTGCTATTGGTATCTGTGAATGTAAGGGGGAAAGCTAAAAGGGTAGAATGTGCCTCCCACAATTTTCTTATCCTGGAACTAAGTCTCACAAATAACACCAAATTAATCCTAGTGAACTGCTATAATTCGCAGCAAGGGGATTCCCCAAATGAACATTTGGCTTGGTTGACAGATTTTTTAAATACTTATAATGTAAAGCAAACCACTTTTTGCCAATATATCTTGTTGGGCGATTTTAATGTGCATTTATGTAGCCAGAATTGTCTATTAATTGATAATGATGGGCCAAATTTCACATCCCCGCAGTATTTCGAGCATAACTACAAGGGGGAAGCCCTGGAGAAACTCCTGTCTAATAATGATTTGTTTGAACCAGGGTTTTTTGATAAAAGTACCCGTGCTGCCACGTATATAGGCAGGGACTGTGAAACAATAATTGACTACATATTTCTCTCCTCCGGACTTTTAAAATACGTAATCTCCTATAATGCTATACCTTCTTCTTTTAGTGACCACAATCCAGTGGTGATCGAGTTAGCAAATGTTTTTTTTCTTTTAAATAAAACTGTTCCGCCACAGGCTGTAGTGGAGGTTAAAGCCAAAGACCAGGGGAGGAGGTTAAATTGGAGTAAGGTTGTGCCAGAGGAGTTTTTCCATACCATCACTGTTAAGGCTGCCCAGGATCTAAACATCTGTGGAGATCCCCTCTCTAATGGGGAGGATGTAATAACTTCATATGAATCTATCTGCTCCCAAGTGGCTAAAGAACTTACGTTCAAAAGTCGACCAGCAAAAAATAAACCGTAATGGGCTGGTTCGACCACAAATGCACTAAAACCCATAACCTCCTCAAAAAAGCTCTTCAGGATCAACCTAGGAACAAAGCTCTGGTTGCCCAGCTCAGAAGAGAGTACTCAAGAGTAGTCCAGGAAAGGAAAAATGAAATTAAACACAAAGCATGGGCTGAGCTTATGGATAAAGCAACCCTAAAAGATCGTGCAAAGTTCTGGTCTATTATTAATGCCCCTTGTTTTCCTGTACTCAAAATACTGTCTTGGAAGTAAATATTGCAGAGGAGAACTGGTTGAGCGACTTTGAAAAAATGTATGGAAGTCATCTAGAGTTGGAAACTTTTGTGGCCCCAGTCTCAGAATCTCCTGTTATGTCAGTAAGGTTTTACTTAGCGGAAGTCGTTAAAGCAATTGAGGGGACAGCAGGACAAAAGGCACCGGGCCCTGATGGGGTACCCTCAGATATGTACAAGGCAAACCCTATGTACTGGGCAAATATCTTGACTAATGTCTTTAACTCCTCGGCCTGTGGAGGATTCCCTAAGTCATGGTCTTGATCAATAATAATTCCAGTGTTTAAGAAGGGTCAAAGGGGAGACCCTAGATGCTATAGGCCTATATCCTTGCTAGATTCCTCCATAAAAATTCTAGGGAAGGTTATTCTAGCAAGGATAACAGGGTGGGCCTCGGACAGTAACATACTGTCCGATGCCCAGTATGACTTTAGAGCGGGGAGGAGCACGGAGGACCAATGTCTGAACCTACACCTAATTATAGATAAATACACGAAGGGGGCTAGGGGCTCTATTTTTCTGGGCTTTATGGACCTGTCCACGGCCTTTGATCTAGTTAATAGGTCAAGGCTGTGGACAATGCTCCTGGAGATGGGCCTTGATCGGCCCCTTGTGTATTTTCTGGCCGAGTTGCATAAAGACCTAAATGCCTCAATTAGGATGACGAATGAGGGGAAATGCACGTCAAGCTTTAAGTCAGGTAGAGGGGTGCGTCAGGGATGCATCTTGGCCCCCATGTTGTTTACGCTGTATGTAAACTCGTTGGAGGTAAATTTGTTAACAGCGACTCCTGACATCCCACGCATGGGAGGAACACCTATCCCGGTGCTCCTCTATGCGGACGATGCCGTCTTGTTAGCATGGACCCCGCTGGGCCTACAAAGATTGCTGGACTCTTTCGGGGATTTTATGAAAAGCCTGGATCTGGTGGTAAACAATGGCAAATCTCATGTTATGTCGTTGGGTGTCTCAAAAATAAAGTTAAGACCTTTTACTGTGGCAGTGAAGAAATCACCAGAGTAAAGGTATTTACCTATTTGGGAGTAGTTTTTGATGATAGGGGTTCATGGTCCCCACAGCTCTCAATGAAGGTAAACGCAGTGAGAAGTTCTTCAGCTGCAGTGTTAGGATTCGCTAAAAGAATTTGGGTGGAAACCCTATGAGGCGATCTTGGCAAGTTATAAAGCCAAGACCTTATCTATCGCAAGGTATGGGGCAGCAATATGGGGTTTTACCAAACCCGACCCCATCCAAACAGAAGAAAATACATTTTTACCGTCCCTTCTAGGCCTCCCGCAATCCACAGCTACCCACTCTGTCCATCTTGAGCTGGGGATAGGTTATATAGCAGATATAATTAAAATAGCCCCTATTCTGCTATGGATCAAAATTTGGCTGAATTCGAACCTTTCCCTAAACCACAAGATTCTAAAGGACTGCATCAACTTAGATAATATGAAGGAAATCCAGTAGTTGTCTTATATAAAAATGTTAGCTGTGTATATGGGGCGACCTGAGATTTTTTTCAATCCAGAATCTCTATGTAAGGCTGACTTAGCGTGGGTAAAAACCAATTTCACTAAGCTAAGAGAGGCAGAGCGGGAAGCAGTAGAAGTATGTAAATCATCGGTCAGGGGCCATGTTCTGGTTACCTTGTCACTAGCGATGTCTCCCTACTTGTCCATAGTGACTAATTCTTTTCATAGATGGCTATTGACAAAATTCCAGTTCAACCAAATACATACGGTACTCTGGGATTTGCAGGGCTGGAGTAGACCCGAGGATGCTGCTCCGTGCAAATGTGATGATTTTTCCCCCCAAGACACCTTGCACTTTATGATCTTTTGTCCCCCTGTACCATGATGCCAGGAAAAGGTTTATTCTTCCATTACTGAAAAAGATGAATTTCATCCAGTGTAAACCCGCTTTATTGTTTTTACAACTGTTGGAATCCCCGGAAACCATGTTTTGTGTCGCCAGCTTTCTTGCCGCGTCCGTTAGAAACAGGAGGGTTAGACAGAAAGCCACACAAGAAATTCAATCCTCTTAATATAATGACAATGTGTACTAATCAATGGCTTTAAACTTGGAATTGACTGTTAATGATTTTAAATGAATTCGTACTGTATTTTTACTTTGTATATTTTTAACAAATATTTTTAACGTTTTGTATATGTATAGCATACTTTTATGATTTTAAATAATCGAATAAAGTGGTTTTACTTAAGAACTTAAAACTCATGTAAACACATCCTGGTGTCAAATGAGGTTTCTATCCCTTTTGGGTGGGCTGATTCGAGGTAATACCCTTATGTGCCCATCCAAGGGTGTTAGAAAGACTGTCGGGGACCTTGATGGGTGGATGGGGGCAATGGTCCAAGCCAGGGGGGCTGCACCTCCCCTTTCAGCTCCCTGGTGAAGAGTGGCAGAGATCCACTAGGGAGATGTAACATTGTAAAGGAGAGATTCTTCTCTTTCAATGGGTTCATCTTTGCCCCCTGGCACAAAACACCAGTGAAAGGAGGAGCTGTACTGCTCCCTTTTCTTTGTATTTCTAGAGAAATGAGCATGGAAACAAATTGTGGTCATCATTCATAAAAAATAAAAGTAAATGCAGACTTCTATGGAAGCTTTTCACTAACCTAGCCTGATGTGAGGGCTCTAGAAGGGGATCCCCTGTTGGGAGCACCAGAGAGACTTCCTGTATTTAAAGGGGACAAGATGGTACCCCCCTCTGCTCTGAAGAGGAGGTGTGGTGAACATGAACATCACATTCGCACACTAAGGGGGTTAAGTGCCCTGTGGCCCATGGCTACAGTAAGGAACTGCTCTTTCCTCAGGTTGTCAAGAAGGAAACCTAAAGGGCCTTCCCGGCGTCCAGTCCTTGACCATCGGGCAGTTGCTACCTTAGAAGTCTTAAAGGACAACATGCTGGGAATTTCATGCCAATAAAGTGATTACCAAGCATTTTTATACTCTTTGTGAAATTGACTATAAAGCTGAAACATGTCATCTGTTTGTGAATTTGTATGCACTTTTGTATTCATTTTGCTAGCCAAATAAAAATATGTATTTACAACAAGATGGATGCAGGAACCCCCATAGTAGAACAAGAAGGATCATTTGGCTGTTCTGGTTCAACTCAGAATATGCTGGCAGGGCAGATTTCAAAATTTCAGAGAACTAAAATGAAAAGGGAGGGAAATACACTACATTACTACACTTCCTAACCACCAAGCTCAGTCACGTATTAAAACACCCAATCTCCCTAAACTTGCCTTCTCAAGTCCCAAACACATTTTTATAAAGTTTTAATTAGGTTCTAAACTTATTTTAAGCCAATGAACAGAGCATCTCTGGTAAACCGAAGAACTTTGCACCCAACAGAGCTGCTCCCCACCAGGGAATCCTGCCAGAAAAAGGTTCGGACAAAAAGGACAAAAGGGACAAGTTCTAATGAAGAGACCACATTTAAATAGCTGCTAACTTGTAATGACTCGACAGGGGCAGCTGGGGTGCAGGGTGCACCATGCCAAGATGCGAAGATCATGTCCCAGGACACTAAATCTTGAGGCACAGAAATCCTATATCTGGCTCCAGTCAGGGTGAATCTGTGGAAGGTCATTTCCTCGGTCCCTGCATACTTTGCGCCTGATGGGTTTATCTACAATTCTACATGACCACTTCAAGCCTCTCTCTGCTTTGGACTGAGATTGTTTCTTCTTTTCTTTTAGACCTGCAGGGTCCCTTCACTGACATTCCTCAAAGCGCCTCTCCTCACCTGCAGTTTGGGACTCTGTTGCAAGATTGATACATTACCTCTATTCTTAAAGGTGAGTTGCACCGCCTGCCTGTGATGGGTCAACAAGGTGGGTTTGTCTTACTAAAATTGTTTTTTGTCCCTAACGTTTACAGAAAACATGAATGTGACGACCGAGGGACTAACAGTCCTTTCTGCCGTTCCCATTCCCTGCCTAGAGTCAGGATCACACGTGTCGCTGCATCAGGGGCGGTTGCGCTGGCGCTGAGCAGAGCTGTGCGCCTTTCAGTGCTTGGCTCTCTGCGCTTGTGGTTTGTGCTGATTGCACCTCGTCAGCAAGTCAGAGAATGTATACGTTAAAATGACGATTTCTAAAGAGATGTGCGCCCTAAACCCTGATGCAGATCCCTGCATCACTTTTGATGCACCCCTGGTGGGACTGCACCGGACACACGAAGAATGATTGTTGTGAGCAATGCACCAAGGGCCCCGGATCAGGGACATCTGAGGGGTTTTGGTGCCCGGGCCGGGTGTGTTTTGGGGGCTCCTGTTTGGAGAGCTGTGAGTTTATGATCCAGTTTCAGCTCTGTCATGCTGTCTTTCAGGTCCCTGACAGCGCACAGCTTCACCATCAAAATGCTAAAGTTGTTACATCTAATATTCAGGGTTAGTGAGGTGTGTTTTCAATATTGTAACACAGCACCAACTTACTAAAAGTACTGTAATATCATCTCTGTAACACCCTCCCGTTGCTCATATGTGAGGTCCTGTTTTGATCTAATATGAACTTTTTTTATGGATGTTACATGAAAGATAAACACAGTGTTTCTCTACAAAATGTCTGCAATAAGCTCTCATATGTCACACAGAATAAAACCAATCTGGGGCATATTTACACGCCCTCACCGCCACCGGAGCGTCACTTTTTTTGACGCTCTGGTGGCACAGCGTCATTTTCCTTATTTACAAGGCGGCACTAAACCACTTTACGTGATTTAACGCCGCCTTATAAATATGCCCCTTTCCGCCGCAGTCCTCTGTGGCAAAGGAGGCTGCTATGGGTGTTGCTCTGGGCATTCCACCTCAACACCCATTACTTTTTGACTCCGCCGCGGATTTACAAGGCTGAGGCAGCACCAAAAACGAGCGCGATGGAATAGCAGACGTTAGAAAAGCGATACAGGGACACATTATTAATGTCTCCTCGCTTTTTGCTCTTTTCATGAGGGCTTCATTCTGTAGCACACATTGAATGTGTAAATCGCCATTATTGATTGTTTATGTGCAGGAAGGTGTCCCTCGCCGCACATAAACAATCCCCCCTGCAGCACAGGCACCCTTGCAACATGGCAGCAGTGTGTCTGCGCTGGCGCTAGGGAGCTTTATTTACCACCAGCGCTAGCGGGAAAGAAGTATGTGTGCCGTACTCTTGTGAATACGGTGCATCCCTGTGTTTTGAAAATGTCAGAGCGCTGCTCCACGCTCCTTCATTTTATTGTAAATATAGCCCTCTGTTTAAGTATTCCTGAAGGTAATCGGGGCAAGAACAAAGCAGGCACGATCAGGGGCCCGTGAAAGGCTGGAGCCCGGGGCCCACTTTGCCCATGCCTCCAAACGTCTCGGTCCAGGATTGAGGCAGCAGCCACACTGCCCTGGGCGATGCCCACTGAATATTGACTCCCATGTTTCACCATGATGCCGCGTTGTGTACCTGAACTCAGCAGGTGCATCTGATGAAGGTGTGGTCTCTGCACGAGGAGCTCAGAAGCTCTAGATGTGTTAAACAGGTCTGTGTCTCGTACACATGTGGAAGTCCTCCACACCCAGGCGCGCAACACCCATTAACTCACCGGGCTGCAGGCCCCCCGCCCCCACGTCGTGTGTGGCAGCCCGGGATGAGACAGACCCCGGGCACACCCGAACGTTTCACAGGTCTTTAAAGGACCATTTGAATGTTAATTAGGCCTTGCAGTTGTTTCACCCCTTCTAAGAGCCCCTGCAGCTCAACTCTGCCTACTGATTAAAGGCTCAGCCCCCCCCCCGAAATTTTTCCTTAGTCCCCCTCACCCGAAATTTGGCTCTAGTTGCGCCTCTGTCCACACCCACATCTCCTCGCCTTTCCCTAAACGTTTGTTTTGGTTTTTACAGAACACAACCAAGGCATGTCATAGATCCATACAAATGTCTTAGATTGTTGACAGAATAGGTTCGTTTTGTGTTTGTCCCAAGTTTCCAATGTTAAAAAAATATGAAAGTCAGTGGGTTCCTAAACTTAGGCTCCGTGACAAAAAACGAATGGGCACCAATGCCATGAATTAGAAATAGAAGTGAGAAGTAATTATATGAAAAGAGAAAAATCAGCAGTGCACAGTGATGTCACAAGACAAGCAGGCACGGGCGTGCAGTGATGTCACAAGACAAGCAGGCACGAGGGTGCAGTGATGTCACAAGACAAGCAGGCACGAGGGTGCAGTGATGTCACAAGACAAGCAGGCACGAGCGTGCAGTGATGTCACAAGACAAGCAGGCACGAGGGTGCAGTGATGTCACAAGACAAGCAGGCACAAGCGTGCAGTGAGGCGGGGTCGGCGGGGGTCGCCTGATAAACTGTGGCGCCTGCGCACTGATGTTGTGAGAGAAAAGTGAGTGGTGGCACCGGTGTCTCAAGGCAGCCACTCACTTCGACGTTTGTATGGTCAAAAGATCTCAATTTTATGTACACGTATCGATTATCACTTTTACAAAAAGCTACGGGAAATCAGTGATTTCCATTGAAAAACACGATTCTTACGAAATGAAATCAGAAATAAAGGTTTTTTTAAACGCACAGAAAGGATAGATAGCATAGAGTGGACGTTGCTGTCAATACTAGGTACATATTTCTTGATTTGTCGAAATTCTCTTTGTCTGAATGAAATCCGCGGTGGAAGAGATCTTACTGGTTCTAGACGAACTGCAGGACACATTAAAATATGTATTTTATTTTTGGACTCCAGGGTGCCACAAAGTGCAGGCTCACTGCACCAACGCTATGCTCCACCATCGACTCGAGGTGTCTTCTAACAATTACCAACATCCCTAAATCCATTTAAAAAATAAACAATCGGCCAAGTGCGGCAAAGCATTAGGTATGTATATTTGGAGGCGAAATACAGTTATATTTTCAAATACAGTTTGCAGGAAACAAATATTTGGATTTGCATCCAGGTCTCCCTGAGACCTTAAGGTCTCGTAGACATTGGCTGGAGGGGTGAAAGGTGCAGTAGTAACGGTTTAGTAAACGTTTACAGCAGTAGTCAAGTTTATTTGTTTGATTATTTAAAATCTTACAAAAATGCTTTTAAAATATCATCTGAGAATAAAAAGTTTAAAAGACCATGTACATAATTATTCTAATATCGCATAATTTATCAAATTAAAAAATGTTTTCTTCAAGTTTTTTACCAATCACAGATAAAAGTTTTACAAATGCAGAATTCCTAAATATGTCATTCGGGTTTAGGCATGCCATTAACGCTTGTCTACATGTCCTTACTACACGAGCATTAAATAGTCTCTTAAGGATAATTTTCCTTTTCGCTTCTATTGCAGGACAAAGACATAGTAGGTATATAATATCCTCTTGTCCACATTTACATAGCCTACATATAGTATTGTCCTCACTAATCTTCCATGACGGGAGAGGACACAAACCTGGCCAAAGTCCAAAACGTGCTTTTATAAAAATTTGCTTACTTTGCTGTGACCATGATGTTTCAAGATATTCTTGGACTAGGGGGGCGTGGCTTAGCGCCCGGTGTGGATGGCAGCTCCGACGTGAGCGCTCCGTGCCGACCGGGGCATTTACCCTCTTCTACTTCTCGCCAACATTCTTCAGGAGAAGAATGTTTTACCGGAGCACGAGGGGAATGTTCTGCCACTAAACCAAGACATTTCTCTGCAGTTTTCATCGCTTTTCTAACGCAACATCCAGCGGCCGCGGCTTCATGACGGCCGCGACCGCCATCTTGCGTCTGATTAGCGCGTCCAGCGCGCTGCCCGTCCCTGGTTCTGCTGGCCTCCTGCGATGTCCCGGATCTCTGGAACTGCTCATGGTGAGCTAATTTTTCATTTTATAAGCTGCTGCCACCATTAGCCTACCTGTTCTAGCTTTTGCGAGTGCTACTCGCAATTATCACGATTTCGGCAGCCATTTTATCTTCATCTGGCAGTTTCCTCACATGGGTCACTTGTGGAAATAATTTATGTCTGCTCTCTGCCAAAGTCAATTTACTTCTCCTGCATTTTTTCATTTTCGGATTTTCTACATGCCTACAGTTCTTGCGCATTCACCTCAGGCTGCCCTCAATTATTACGATGTTGTGACTCTCCTACTGGATACCTCCTTCTCTACAGCATGCCAACTTGTTGCCTCTCATCTTAATGGACACCCTACGCTTCGCTTTCATGCACGAGGGCTTCATGACTTAAGTGTCTGGATATTGCTTTGCGACCTTGTGTGACTTTTTGACGCTCTTCGATGGCTCTGAGGTGACTTTCTTTGGATATTTTTCTCCTATGTGCTTCTGCTGACTGTGCCGCTCTTTCGCCCACGTATTGACTCTCGTAGACACGGAGTATTCCAGGTGCTAGTTTTCCTTTTGTTTTTTCTCTGGAGGCGGTTCTCATCTTATGGAGAGAGCTGCAAGTGGTTGTGTTTCTAAAAGTCCACGACGTATCTTTCTCAAAAATTCAAAAGTCTTTTCTACATTGGCACATCTGGAAGCCTCTCAGGCACTTGCTGTCCAAATGTCGCAGTACAACATGGAACGCCCTGTTCAACCCTCAGGGAAGGCTACAACGAAACACCTCAAAAAAGAGCCTCCTTCACCGACGGGCTCTACCTCAGTTGTATCTATGGAGCTGCTGTTGGAGGAGATACGTGCTCTTCGACCTTTCATGGAGGAAACTAACTCCAAGTTGCAGGTCTTAACTGATAATTGGTCACAGATGGATGTAAGAGTGACGACGGTGGAACGCACTATATCTTCTATCCAGAAGTCATCCTCCAAGGTGACGCACATGCAGTCGCAGATTTCTTCTCTCCAGAAGCAGGTTGAGGAGCTTGAAAACCATAATCGACGCAACAACCTCCGAATTTACGGCCTGGCGGAGAATTGTGAGGGGAACGACCACATTGCTTTCTTCAAATCTTTCCTACCTAAGCTCCTCCATTTACCCGAAGGTACCGTGCTTAACATCCAGCGAGCACACAGGCTTGGCCGCATCTCTTCACCTTCTTCTGCCTCTTCAAGACCAAGAGGTGTCATCATGTATTTCCTGGAATATACTGATCTTCTTAAAGTCCTCTCAGCAGCCTGCACTTCTCCTCGCCTCACGTGGTCAGGATCCACCCTCTTCTTTGCGCAAGATTACGCCAGAGCTACAGCCAGCCGCAGCAAAGCTTTCTTGGATATGCGACCAGAGCTTCGTTCCATTGGCGCCAGATACAGCCTTTTTCATCCTTGTCTTTTCAGAGTCACTCATAACAACAAGACGACAACCTATGATGATCCTGTCCGCCTTCGGAGCTTCCTAAATTCTTGTCAAACATCTGACATGGACCTCTCCAGCTCCTCATCGGCTTTCCCTCCATGATTTTCATGAGTTGTTGTTGTTCTTTATTACGTCTGCACAGTTGGTGCTGACTTTAACTTTGTTCGTGCTTGTCATGCTGATTTACCCTCTTCCTATATGACCTTCCTTGTTTTTATTTGTTCCCTTATGGTTCTATAACTTGTTCGTACGCTTCTCATCTTTGTTTGGTACCAGGTTCTCATTGTTGAGTCTCTTGTTGTTTTCTTCTCCTCATGTTTCTTGTTTTTTTTCTTTTTTTTCCACAGAATCCACAGTTTATTGCGTGCTACCTCCCCGGTTTGGTGGTTCGTTCGCATCGATTGTTTTGCCTCCTCCAGTTGGCGCTACCCCCCTCAGTTTTTCTCGTCTCCTCTCCCTTGATTGCCCTTCCCCAGTTCCACCCTTCGTAAGTATGTTCTCCTTCCTCCCCTTGCTGTTTGCCATTGCCTTTTTACCCTCAATCCTGTTTTTCTTCCTATTTCTCCTTTGTTAAACAGGCGTCTCCTTTTCCTTGCTCTCATCAACTTTTTTGTCCTTACCCTCTTCATGTCTTTTTATTTCTCACTTGCATCCTTCTCCTCTGTTTCCTTATTCAACTGGTTTTCATTATCAATTTTTTATTTCACACTTTTCTTCTCTTCTCATACTCTACCCTTTCTTTTCTCTCTCTTCTTTTTTCTTCTGATCTTTTATTTTTTGCTTTTCATACATTCTGGACCTTGCTCTTTTTTCTCTTAGCTCAGCTTTCTTTACTTTTTCTCACACTTTCACTACTTATCTTGCTTACTCATTTGCATTTCCTCCTTACTAGTTCTATATCTCATATCACATTCATTATTCTCATCTTTCTAGCATATTCTTCTTTCTTCTGCTTATTCTCTCCTCTGGGCTCTTTTTTTGCTTCTTTTTTTTGCTATTTTCTATTTCTCTTTTATATTATGTCGTTAAAAATAGTTACATGGAATGTTAGGGGCATTAATTCTCCAATCAAACGACAGAAAATTCTATCGCACCTTGCTCGTTTAAATGTTGATGTTGCATTTTTGCAAGAAACTCATTTGTCTAATGAAGAATCTGTTAAATTGAATAGAGTTGGGTGGGTGATGTTTACTACTCTCAGGGTGATGGTAAACGTAATGGAGTAGTCATTTTATGCCACAAAACTTTGTCTCATTCGTTGCTTGCTTAGGAATCAGACGCTGACGGTCGCTGGACATATGTTAAACTGTCTATTAAGAATGTTCCAATTTCCTTTCTAAATGTTTATGCCCCCACTGCTGGTGATCCTACTTTCTGGCATACATTATCCCATCATATCACCAGATTTATTGATGACAACTTCATCCTAGCGGGAGATTGCAATCAGCCCCTTGATCCCTTCCTAGATAGACATTCTAAAGCTCATTTTGTTCCCAATAAGTCCCACAAACTTTTTTTCTCAAGCTATTTCCCAACATAAGCTCACTGATGCCTGGCACCTGTGCAATCCGGAAGAGCAAGAATTTACTTTTTATTCTCCTTGTCATCATTCCCAATCCCGGATTGACTATATTTTTGTCACTCATAACATTGCCCAAACCCTTACTCATGCCGAGATTGGTCCGATTCTACTCTCGGATCACGGCCTCACTTTAGTTCAGCTTGACATCCTTCCTAAATCATCCGGACCCAAGCGTTGGTGCTTTAATAATACCCTTCTCTTGGATCCCAAGTTCATTGCTTCTTTCACTGAATTTTCGGATGAATTTTATTTGCTTAATGATACCCCCTCCATCCCTAAGCATACCATTTGGGATGCTTTCACAGCTGCAGCAAGAGATTTTATAATTGGCTATGAGGCAAAGAAACGGAAAAATTCTCGCAACTTCACAGCAGCTCTCCTCCTTGATATTAAGAAATTGGAGCATTCTTATTTCACTTCCATTCGCAAGACAGTTTAACAGCCCTGATCAATGCTAAAATGAAATTTAACAAGAAGTCTACGGAAGATACGTCTTTATATTTATTGAAATTGAGTGCAAAGTTTTATGGGGGCAAGAAAAAGGCTGGAAAGGTTTTAGCTAATTATCTGAAAGTAAAGCATAACAAATTAAATATTGAATCAATCTATGATACACACTCTGTTCTCAAACATAAGGATATGGACATTCTTGCTGAATTTTCTGCTTTTTACAAAACCTTATACTCTTCAGAAACCCAACCCTCCTCTCAGTTCTTAGACCACTTTTTTTCCAACATACAGAAGCCAGCCCACTTCCCTCTTGATCTTTCTCACTTTGAGCTTAATATCTCTCAACAAGAATTACTCACAGCACTCCAGAATCTCAAAAAAGATAAAGCCCCTGGGCCGGATGGCTTTACTGTTGAATTCTTCCTTCACTTTTCGAAACTTCTCATCCCAAAATTACACTCCCTCATTGATACTTTCCTCACTCTAGGTGCCTCTTCAGGTTCTTTTTCTGACGCACACATTTGTCTGATTCCCAAGGAAGGGAAAGATGCTCAATATTGTAAAAATTATAGGCCAATCTCGTTGTTTAATATCGATTATAAAATATTTGCAAAATCTCTTGCAGCACGTCTAGATTTTCTTCTCCCAGACCTTCTAGGTGAGGAACAATCAGGCTTCGTCAAGGGTCGTTTCATCACTGACAACACTAGACTTTTATTTAATGTTTTATCTAAGTCCCGTCATTTTCCCCATTCTCTTGCGGCCATTGCCCTGGATGCTGAAAAAGCATTTGATAGGGTTGAGTGGACCTATCTTTTTCACACCCTTCAATGGTTTGGTTTTGGTTCTAAATTCATTTCTCCGATTTCCTTACTTTACTCTAACCCCCGTGCAGCGGTTTGTGCTAATGGACAAGTTTCTTACTTTTTTAATTTGGGGAGAGGTGTCCGTCAAGGCTGCCCGTTATCTCCTTTCCTTTTTAATTTAGCCTTAGAACCCTTTTTATCCAAGCTTCATCAGAATCCTAATATTCAAGGCTTTCAACTATCAGATTCCCAAGTCAAGCTGGCCGCTTTTGCGGACGACATCCTTCTTTTTATTTCTAATCCCACTGATTCTATTCCCGCCTTCCTTGCTGAAGTGAACGATTATTCCCGAATATCTGGCTATAAACTTAACAATGATAAATGTGAGATCCGACCCTTGACGAAATTCACATTTAAACCTGATTTTGCTGCCTCTAACTTCACATGGAATTCTTCCCATATTAAATATCTTGGTCTACATGTTACTCCTTCTATCTCAGATACTGTTTCCCTTTGTTTGTCCAAATGTACTCAAAAATTGGTGGATTTAACGTCTAGATGGCACCCTCTTTACTTTTCCTGGTGGGGCCGTCTCGACACTATTAAATTGATGTTGTCCCCCATAGTCCTCTATACTATTTCAAATATTCCAGTATCCATTCCTTCTAAATTTTTTAAAAAGATTAACTCCATTTTGATGTCCTTTCTTTGGAATAAGAAAAAACCTAGAATGTCCCTTGCCCGATTGAAAGCGGAGGGCGGAGTCAATTTCCCAGATTTCCCTGCTTACCATAAGGCATTTTTATTACGAAAAGCTTCCTTCTGGTTGCAAGACCCTAGCACTCCTTGTCCTTTATGGGCTAAATTTGAGCGCCTTCTTCTCTCTCCTTTTTCTTTCGCTGAATATCTCTCTTTCTCCCGTAAACCCTCTTCCATTCCTACTCTCATTCACAAATTCACTACTAAACTGCTTCTATCTTCCTCTCCCTCCCTCCCTGCGACTATTGCTGATTTTCTTTCTTCTACCATTTGGCATAACCCCCCCCCTACTTATTTGTAACAAACCCTTCTTTTGGAAGGCATGGGGTCACAGAGGACTGATATGGATTTCTCAACTCTTTTCTCATTCTTCCTTCTTACCTTTCACCACTCTTCGTTCCCTTTACCCGTAACTATCAATTACTTAGAGATGCCGCACTGACAACTTATACCCGGCTCTCTCAGCTACATTCCTCCCCTATTTCTCCCACCTCCTCGCTCCACTCCTTTTTGCGCACTACCCCTAAGGCTTCCTCCATTTACAAATACCTTTATACCACTGACTCTGTTAGGCCTAAATCTAAAGTGGAGGAATGTTGAGATCATGATCTCACCACGTCCTGGCCAATATCGTTATGAGACAAGATATGGAATAAGATCCGCAAATCCTCGCGAGCGGCGACTTTAACACAGTCCTTGTTCTTTATTTATAATAGACTTCTCTATATAGCCTTTGACCTTCATAAGCGCTTTCCAAACACTTCTCATGCATGCTGGTCTTGCTCATCCCCACAGGCAACTTTGTTTCACATGTTATTCTTATGTACATCTGTTCATGACTTTTGGTTACAGGTTTGGGCTCAAATCAATGTGATTTTTCATACGTGTATTCCTTTTGCTCATGCTAACATTTTTTTAGGCAGTCTTTCCCCTTGCTGGGACAATGTTGAACTAAAGCCTCAGATTATTGATTTATTGTTAGCTGCTGCATTCCAACAGATAACGGTGAATTGGAAAGACTCCTCCAATATCTCCTTTAAGGCGTGGTGGTTTAACATTTGCCATAACCACAGACTTGACACTGCTTTTGTTTTTCCGGCTCACATGGCTGCAAAACGTATGGACTTATGGCTCCTTATCACGCTTTACTTGGATACTTGTGCTAATCATCTGTTTCGCCCACTGCCTTCGCAACAAGAAGTTCTTAAGCCTCCTTAAATGCTCATTAGATTCCATTTTTTTTCTTCATTGTATTATTTTTATATTCCTCCCAGGTACTTCCATGCTTTTATGATTAATGTTTTTTCATTCCTTTTCTTCCTTTAATTCTATTGCCCAGATTTTTCTTTTGTTACTATTTATAACTTTATTGCTTGTTCTATTTACCACAGTTTTTAATATTTTATACTTTTACTCTGTTTTGTATTGACACCTTGTCTTTCTTTTTATATCAAATAACATTTTCTTGAACTTAAAAGATATTCTTGGACTTGCTTTTTTTTTAAATCCATTCATAATTGGCCATGCGTGTCTTCTTTTTACAAGTGCTTCTTTGTCTTTTATCAGCGAAAGATGATTAGTCAGTTTATTAATTGTTCTTATGAAACTTCCTGGGGTAATTGTATTCTCCCAAATTGATATTACTCTGCATTCTTCCTTCGCTTCCTTTAAATATGCCCAAGCTTGCAGTTTCCAGTTGTCTTTCACTTCTTGCCATATTATCCGGGACATTTGATTGTCAATGTCATTTTTTATATGATTCCATACTTTCAGGATTTGACCTTTTTGTGCGTGTTGCTGGTTATTTATCCCAAACTCCAACCTCACCTGTGCTTGGGAGGCATTATATGGTAGATGGAATAAAATCTTGTAAGTTTTAGCAACTGCATTATTAATTATCTCCGCGTCCTTACCTTTTAAAACTTCAGAGCCATATGTCAAAGTTGGTAATAATTTAGCTGATATGATCTTTAATAACGGGCCATAGGACAGTGCTGTTATTTGTTTTTGTATAATCCTAAATGCAGCCACCAAACTATTAGCTTTCCTAGTAATGTCTTTTTGTTGTGGGAGAAAATTTCCACTATCATTGAATATAACACCGAGATACCGGTAATAATAAACCTGCTCTAGTTGAGTTTGTTCCAGCATCCATTTGCATTTATTTTTTTGTCGTCTGTTCTTTGTGACTACCATTATTTTCATCTTTGATTCATTTATTACCATTTGGTTCTCTTGTGCGTACATTGATATGCGATCAAATAGTCTTTGCAGGCCCACCTTAGTTTGACTTAGAAGTACATCGTCATCTGCGTACAGCAGATTTGATATTTGTTTTCCTGCTAGCTTCGGTGGGTGTGCATTAACTTCATTCAATGCAATGGTGAGGTCAGCTATAAATAGATTAAAAAGTAGTAAAGCAAGGACACAACCTTGTTTTAGTCCTCGTGTCATGGGTATTTTATTAGATAATGTTCGGCCATCACCAATTCTCACCCTGACCCAATTTTCAGAATACAATAATTTTATACGTTTTAGTAGTGGGTCCGGAATTCCTTGGTCTTCAAGTTTTTCCATAAAAGGTACCTGTTTACACAGTCAAATGCTGATTTAAAATTGATGAAACAAAAGTAGAGAGGCTGTTTAGCTAAAAGCGCCTTATCCATTAGTACAGATAAAATTAATATATTTGTGGAAGTTCCTAAACCTTTGATAAACCTAGTTTGGTTTGGGGGTAATATTTACTTTTCCTTAACGCAATCTGATAAACTTGATAGTAAAAGACCCGCAAATAGTTTTGCGTCAGTATCTTGGAGGGTAATCGAGCGATAGTTCTCTGGTAGTTGCCAATTACCTTTTTTGTTGATAGGAGATATTAGTGATCCTCTCCAAGATTTTGGTATTTGCCCTGAGCGGACAACTTCATTAAAAAGCTTTGTCAAATAGGTAGCCCATAAATCTGGATCTTCCTTGTAGAGAGCAAACAGGATTCTATTAGGTCCTGGTGCTCCATCTTTTTGTTTCTTTATTAAAATTGTTACTTCAATTTCTGTGAAAGCAGTTTCCATATCAGTTTCTCGTTCTTTTTCTATCATTATTGTCTGCTTGTCTTTCTGAGTGTTAAATTCCGATACAGGGTCTAAGGTCTTTTTGAGGAATTCCGAACCAATCATCTTCAGTTAGGGAGGAAGCTACTGCAGATTTGCTGGGTCTACTTGGACCGTTAATAATTTTCCAAAACTCCCTCGAGTTTTCTTGATTACAAGCATGAAAGATTTTTGTCCATAACTCTTGCTGGTTATTATTTTTTTCATTCCACAATAATTTCCTCAAATTATTGTTGGTGCATTTAAGTTGGATTTGAATTTCCTCTTTATTCGGGAGCCTGGTTAGCTGCTTCCTCAGTCTATTACGGGTCCGCCTGAGTTTTTTGATCGTGTGTGGGAGATTAATATTAGTATCTCTTTTTTCCATTTTAATTTGTTGAGTTTTTCTACTTCAAGAAGTAACATCATTTGGATGAGCTATTTTCTACGTGAAATGTTCCCACTGCTTAATTGCAGACTGCATAATATGTTCTTTGAAGCAATCTTTAATTAATTCTTGTGCCTTTTTTTCATGCCATATTTATTATCAGTCCTCCATATGAGTTTCCTATAGTTGATAGTACAGGTCCGGCCTTGTGTAGTTAGATAATTTTGATGTTTCGAGCATGCCAGTTTTATTTTTACTATTTTTTGGCAATGATCACTATCTTGTACTTTCTTTAAACGATAGGAAACAATTTTATCAAAAATGTTTATAGATATCATTGTGTAGTCTATTCTTGATTTTGATTTCTGTGTTTGGAATGACCAACCTGTGGGTGTGTCAGTTGAGAACCTGACATTTAATACTCTTAGTCCCAGTGCTCCCATATCCATCAATAGTTTTTTTCCAATTGGATTATGTCGACATCCAGTGTTTGTTCGTGAATTGACCATTGGTGATTTTGGGACTGTATAAAATCATTCCGTGTTAATTGTATGAACAGATTTATATTAAAGTCACCTGTAATGATAAAGTTAACAGTCGGGTCATCTATTTTTTGTTCCAATAAAAATCCTGTAAGAGCGACACTTATATTCTTCCTTTACGAGTACTTTGGTGGAATATATATATTGATAATTATTAACGTTTTCATGTTTTTTTCCTCACTTGTTACATATTTTAACATGACTGCTTGAATGTTCAAATAATTCGTGACCAACTGTTCATGTTCAATTCTCAAATTAATCAAAATAAATGTTGCCAAGCCTCTACATCGACGACCAAATTTGCAATATCTGATTGCAGGCACATTGTATCCTTTGTAACCTTGTAGCATAAATGGGTCTGTTTCCCATGTCTCCTGCAGAAATATGATTTGATAGTATCTATTAGAGCATTTTTTTTTTTTTTACATAATCCGTTTATGTTCCATGAACATACTCCTATCGATAGCTGATCCTCATTCACTTCTTCTAATTTATATTGCGATCTATCCTGTCACTGTTCATGTAATGCTGTCCTAATCCAATTTTCATTCATTTGTTTTGTTTCTACAAATGTTATTTCCTCCATAGCTTTTTCATCATCCCGATGTGTATTACCCAAGGTTTTTTTAAATAATGAATACACTGAATTGTTCTTTCTCACTTTAGATTTATTTGTCGGCAATTCTTCAATTGTAAATGGAGTCGGATAAGTCTTGAAGGTAGGTTGTGTAATTTTTATCCCCCAGCCTTGAAAAACTTCTTGTTCCTGCAGGATTTGGTCCACTAAGGAAACTGTATTTACGGTTAGGAGTGTTCGCGTTTGGCTCCCTTCCGGGTTTTGTACAAACCCCACAGATTCAATATCTCTAGTTGTCACTTTTTCTAATGAGGGTGTTATGCTCCTCTTGCTCCTCGGGATCGATGTGATGCTATAAGGGTTCCGCTTCCAGATCGTTCCGAACTCAATCTGAATTACACTGAGTTCAGGTCGGATCAGGCAGGGGACAAAGGACGAGAAGGGACAACAGGGACTAAGGATCTGTAAAACACAAGCAGACAAGATTAGCACACACCTCTCTCTCCCCCCAAAAGCTACTCTCAATAGATCTCACTGAAAGATGGGTACCTTAATTGCAGATCCTCTGCCAAACAAACCAGCAACGAAATTAGGACCACTTCCAGCAATTCAAACTATACCCTGCACAGCATACTCCGTGATTACTTCATCAGTATATGCAAAGTTTTTCCCTTCCTTGTCCATACTTGTAAATACAAGTTCAGTTAATAGAAAGCTCTTTAGTCACAAAACAGTGTGCTTAGTCATCCACGGTGTAACAACCGCTGTTAATTAATCAAATGTTTGCGCTCCTCCTCTGTGGGAATCAACACACTATCCCAGAGCCAGAAGAGTTAATTGTTCCACCTAATCCAAAGCGCTCCTCCTCTCCGGGGGATCAACGCGCTTCAGCTAGAGCAAGTCTCCTTTATGCCATCATAAACTGTCTATAATGAGCCCGGACCCTCCGTTGAATTCACGAAGCTGCCCAAAATAGTTCTGCTATCAGAACGGCGCTTTTTTGAGGCTAGAGAGAAAGAGCAGCTACTCCTCTCTCCCTACCTGCTGCCGCTTCTTCCTTCGATCACGCTGTCCCTGGAATGAGCGGATCCTCGCTCTCCTGAAACTCCGTTAAACAAACGGTCGGCTTCTCCAAGTCGGTGTCTTCCTCTCAGACCGCGGAGAACTCACTTTCACAAAATTACGCGCGCATACGTGTGCGTGTGTCTCCTAAGTAATCTCCACCTTGCCCCTAAGCCTTATGGGACTTGTAGTCCCTTATTCATCCTGCAGTACATTACAGGCTACGATTTAGAAAAGGGGTGGTGATGAATTAAGCAGACCACTCTTACCCAGTCCAAAGATCAGGGTTTGATCCACCACCATTTTTTAGCTCACTGCACCATCCCAGCTCAGAACTTGGCTATATGCAAATTAGTCTGACCCTGGCCCAGTGCATCATGGGAACAGGGCAGACCAAACTACCAAGCCAATTCTTATACTGGGAAGGAAACAAGCTTCCGGGGACCAGTTTCTGGCATTTCAGCCGTCTTCGGCCCAGCTTGCTTGAATCCTGATGGTGCAATGAGCAAGGGACTCACATATGAGTGTACCCTTCCACGCTTATGGTGGGCAAAAATGATTCAGAAAAGGGGGTGGTGATGAACAGAGTGTCTGATATAAGCAGACCACTCTTACCCAGTCCAAAGATCAGGGCTTGATCCATCACCGTTTTTTAGCTCACTGCACCATCCCAGCTCAGAACTTGGCTATATGCAAATTAGTCTGACCCTGGCCCAGTGCATCATGGGAACAGGGCTGACCAAACTACCAAGCCAATTCTTATACTGGGAAGGAAACAAGCTTCCGAGGACCGGTTTCTGGCATTTCAGCCGTCTTCGGCCCGGCTTGCTTGAATCCTGATGGTGCAATGAGCAAGGGACTCACATCTGAGTGTACCCTTCCACGCTTATGGTGGACAAAAATGATGCAGAAAAGGGGGTGGTGATGAACAGAGTGTCTGAATTGAGCAGACCACTCTTACCTAGTCCAAAGATCAGGGCTTGATCCATCACCGTTTTTTAGCTCACTGCACCATCCCAGCTCAGAACTTGGCTATATGCAAATTAGTCTGACCCTGGCCCAGTGCATCATGGGAAAAGGGCAGACCAAACTACCAAGCCAATTCTTATACTGGGAAGGAAACAAGCTTCCGGGGACCGGTTTCTGGCATTTCAGCCGTCTTCGGCCCGGCTTGCTTGAATCCTGATGGTGCAATGAGCAAAGGACTCACATCTGAGTGTACCCTTCCACGCTTATGGTGGACAAAAATGATTCAGAAAAGGGGGTGGTGATGAACAGAGTGTCTGAATTAAGCAGACCACTCTTACCCAGTCCAAAGATCAGGGCTTGATCCATCACCGGTTTTTAGCTCACTGCACCATCCCAGATCAGAACTTGGCTATATGCAAATTAGTCTGACCCTGGCCCAGTGCATCAAGGGAACAGGGCAGACCAAACTACTAAGCCAATTCTTATACTGGGAAGGAAACAAGCTTCCGGGGACCGGTTTCTGGCATTTCAGCCGTCTTTGGCCCGGCTTGCTTGAATCCTGATGGTGCAATGAGCAAGGGACTCACATCTGAGTGTACCCTTCCACGCTTATGGTGAAAAAAAATGATTCAGAAAAGGGGGTGGTGATGAACAGAGTGTCAGAATTAAGCAGACCAGTCTTACCCAGTCCAAAGATCAGGGCTTGATCCATCACCGTTTTTTAGCACACTGCACCATCCCAGCTCAGAACTTGGCTATATGCAAATTAGTCTGACCCTGGCCCAGTGCATCATGGGAACAGAGCAGACCAAACTACCAAGCCAATTCTTATACTGGGAAGGAAACAAGCTTCCGGGGACCAGTTTCTGGCATTTCAGCCGTCTTCGGCCCGGCTTGCTTGAATCCTGATGGTGCAATGAGCAAGGGACTCACATCTGAGTGTACCCTTCCACGCTTATGGTGGACAAAAATGATTCAGAAAAGGGGGTGGTGATGAACAGATTGTCTGAATTAAGCAGACCACTCTTACCCAGTCCAAAGATCAGGGCTTGATCCATCACCGTTTTTTAGCTCACTGCACCATCCCAGCTCAGAACTTGGCTATATGCAAATTAGTCTGACCCTGGCCCAGTGCATCATGGGAACAGGGCAGACCAAACTACCAAGTCAATTCTTATACTGGGAAGGAAACAAGCTTCCGGGGACCTGTTTCTGGCATTTCAGCCGTCTTCGGCCCGGCTTGCTTGAATCCTGATGGTGCAATGAGCAAGGGACTCACATCTGAGTGTACCCTTCCACGCTTATGGTGGACAAAAATGATTCAGAAAAGGGGGTGGTGATGAACAGAGTGTCTGAATTAAGCAGACCACTCTTACCCAGTCCATAGATCAGGGCTTGATCCATCACCGTTTTTAGCTCACTGCACCATCCCAGTTCAGAACTTGGCTATATGCAAATTGGTCTGACCCTGGCCCAGTGCATCATGGGAACAGGGCAGACCAAACTACCAAGCCAATTCTTATACTGGGAAGGAAACAAGCTTCCGGGGACCGGTTTCGGGCATTTCAGCCGTCTTCGGCCCGGCTTGCTTGAATCCTGATGGTGCAATGAGCAAGGGACTCACATCTGAGTGTACCCTTTCACGCTTATGGTGGACAAAAATGATTCAGAAAAGGGGGTGGTGAGTTAATTGTTCCACCTAATCCAAAAGCGCTCCTCCTCTCCGGGGGATCAACGCGCTTCAGCTAGAGCAAGTCTCCTTTATGCCAACATAAACTGTCAATAATGAGCCCGGACCCTCCATTGAATTCACGAAGCTGCCCAAAATAGTTCCGCTATCAGAACGGCGCTTTTTCAAGGCTCGAGAGAAAGAGCAGGTACCGCTTCTTCCTTCGACCACGCTGTCCCTGGAATGAGTGGATCCTCGCTCTCCTGAAACTCCTTTGAACAAATGGTCGGCTTCTCCAAGTCGGCGTCTTCCTCGCAGACCGCCGAGAACTCACAGTCACAAAATTACACGTGCGCATACGTGCGTGCGTGTCTCCTAAGTAATCTCCACCTTGCCCCTAAGCCTTATGGGACTTGTAGTCCCTTGTTCTTCCTGCAGTACATTACAGGCTAGGCAGGCGCATTAGCTAGATCCCGACAGAGGGTATTGATTTCATCAGCTGAAGAATATTACCTCTATTCAAAATATCGTTGTTACCTCGTGAGTCGTATAATGGTGTTAGAATTATTTGAGCACTCTTCTTCAAAAGCACTGATTCTTTCTTTTTGTCATCACAAGTTTGATGGTCTTTATAAATAATATTCTTATCTTTTTTTTTTTTTTTTTTAACCTCATATTCCGAAAAGAAAGTGGATAATAAGGTGTTCGGGGGAATTGACGGTTTGTTCATATTGTATACCTTCACTGCCCCGGATTTCTGTTGAAAATCCCAGGGGGATTATCCCAGCTATTACTTGGAAACCTGTCAATATTCTCCTCTTTACCTTTATCCAACACAATAATTCCAACGTTCTGAGATGAGCTAGCCCTTGAGCTACTCGGCAGAGATCCAGTCCTGCCAGGAAATTATTGTCTCCGCTTTAATCATTGTAAACAAAAAGAAAAAAGAAAAAAGAAAAAAAAAACAGGCCAAAAACACAAGGAAAAGAGGAAAAAAAGGTCACAATTAAAACTAAGTTGTCACTCAGGAGTAAAGAAGTTACCCATATCTCCCAGTACTGCATTCTTTTTGTACTATTCCCTTTCCTATCCAGCCTACTTACCTTAATAACAGAATTTAACCAGTCCTCATATGACGGAGGTACCGGTTTTATCCAATTTATACAGATCTCTCTTCGTGCTAATAATATCAGCACAAACATTAAATTTTCCTGAGGTTTACTTAATCTAATGGTATTTGAGACGATCCCAAAAATAACTAAAGATGTACTTACAGTTATTGGGGTTCTCATTAGTGCCAACAGTGTCTTACCAATCTCTTGCCAAAAATACGCAAGTGCCGGGCAGTGATGAAACATATGGGTATCATCTACCTTTTCTTCGCCACATTTACTGCAAGATTTTATCAATGCGCCTTTGAAGCTTGATAACCTCTTTGGAGTCTAGTACGCTCTATGTATTGAGAACAGATGATTTCTTTTTAGGGCAGCAGGTTTTACACACGCCCAGCATGTTTCCGATGATTTTTTCCAGATCATATTTAGATCAATGTCTTCGTTAGTAAACTCTCTTCTCCATATTTTTTCAGGTATTGATTGATCTTCTTCTCCAGCTTCGATTAACGCCCAATACCATTTTGATTTTCTTTTGGTATTGTGGATTCCTTTGTCATTTCGTTTTCAAAATTTCCTGTGTCTGTTGTTCCTTTTGGAATGGTATTAGCCCAGCTCTTCAATTGATAATATTTGAACTTTGACACTTTCCCTTCCGTTATTGTGTGTAGGTGTTCCCATGATATTAAATCATTTTCACATAGAAGTTGTCCCCACTTTTCGAAACCCAGTTGTCTAAGTACACTGGATAATGCATCTTTGAGGCATTCTGGTGTTCCAGGTGAATCCCAAATTGGGGCCATATTACTATAATATGGGATCCTCAAAATGCTTCTGAACTGGGTCCATAGTTTGACCGCATTAATTAGCAGCTTCAATTTTACTTTCTTAAAAAATTTGGGATGGCCAAATTTGAAAAGGAAATAGTCTTCTCCATTTGTAAGATGTTGCAGGAAATTTGGGAACTTACCATGCTTCATTAGCAACGTTCTAAAGTTTTTAAACTGAAAAGCTCTACAATATTCAATAATATCAGGACTTGCAATGCCCCCTTGTTTCTTCCTTCTCCTGAGTTTGTTCCACGCAATTCTTGTGCTTTTCTCTGACCAAATAAAGCTGGATAACTCTCCTTGTATCTTCTTAAGGGCTTCTTTATTAAACTCCAACGGAATCGTGTTAAAAAGATACGTGAATTTGGGGATGATGGTCATTTTGACTGCGTTTGATTCGCCCAAAAAGTTTAATGGTAGACCAGACCATGTTTTAAGAAGTCTTCTAATTTCTTTTACTGCTATATTTAAATTTAATTGTGATCCCTAAGTATCTTATTTTTTCCTTTGAGAAAGCTGGTTTTGTGGTACAATTCCAACTCATTGCCTCTGTCTTACTGATATTTATCAAATAGCTTGAAACCTTGCCAAAGTCATTCATTATTTCTTTAATTGCTAATTCTGAGTTATTGTAATTGTCCGTGAACACCATAAGGTCATCTGCATACAATGCCACTTTCTTTTCCCAATTTTGATATTTAAAAGGTGCTATTTGGATATGATTTCTGATCCAGCAAGCTGAAGGTTCAATATATAAATTGAAAAGTAATGGAGACAAGGGGCAGCCTTGCCTCGTGCCCCTCTGAATAGTGATATTGCTTGTCAAACTCCCATTCACTATTATTTTTGGAATTTGGAATTTGGAATTTAAAAACATTTATAGAGCGCTCGTATACTAAAGCAGTTTCTTGGCGCTGGGAGCTACAGTGGTAAAAACAAACAAACGGGGGACGCGGCTAACCAGTAAATGCTTGCTGGAACAAGAGGGTTTTTAAGGCCCTACGATATTCCATATAGGATGGTAGGAGTCTAATTGAAGGGGGAAGGGCGTTCCAAAAAGTGGGGGCCAGAACTGTGAATTTCTGACCACCGGCTCTTTTCTTTTTAAAACGGGGTACTACTAGCAGGCCCAAAGAAGAGGAACGAAGGGCTCTCGGCGGGCAATAGTTTGTAACGGCAGAGTTGATAAATGCCGGAGCTGTGCCCGCTCGGGCTTGAAATGTAAGGCATCCTAATTTGAACAGAGCCCGTTGCTTGATAGGGAGCCAGTGAAGGTTTTTTAAAAGGGGGGTGGAATGGTGTGACTTAGCCAGGCCATAAACCAGGCGGGCTGCCTGGTTCTGGACCAGCTGTAGACGGTGAAGGGCGTATGCGGGGGCACCATTGAAGACGATGTTCCCATAATCAATTTTTGACAGTACCATGGCCATGACGATCAGTTTAAGTGCTGACACAGAAAAAAAACGGGAAATTTTCCTAATAGTCCGTAGGGAAAAGAAACAAGAGGAAACAACTGAACTAATATGTGAATGTAAGGTGAGTTGGTGATTAAGAGTAATGCCCAGCGTTTTAACTGAAGGGGAAGGAATGGGAGGGGTGCCTAAGGATGGGGGCCAAAAAGAGGTGACCATGGATTTGCGACCCCGCCCGTCAGAACCAGCTCCGTTTTGTCCGGATTTAATTTGAGATGGTTAGTATTCATCCAATCACGGATGAATAGCATCACGGACTGGAAGCTGGTTTGACCTGGCGAGGTCGGGGATAAATCAAAGATGAGTTGGAGGTCGTCGGCGTAATTGTACACCGCGACCTCCATGTGCTGTAAAGCAAAAATAAGGGGAAAAATATATAAATTAAAAAGTAGAGGGGACAGCGAAGAGCCCTGAGGGACCCCGCACGTGATTTCACGAGAAGGGGCAGCAAATTCTGCCAGATGGACAGACTGGGAGCGACCAGACAGGAAGGACTCCAGCCAAACCAACGGAGGGCCCTCGATGCCCGCCAACCTGACACGGCGTAAGAGGATGGAGTGATCCACCGTGTCAAAGGCGGCGGACAGGTCTAATAAAACGAGGGCCTGAGGTACGCTGGAGTCCAATCCCTCCCTGAGTCGGTCCAGAACTGAAATGACCACCTTCTCTGTGGAGTGGCGGGGACGAAAACCCGCTTGGCAGGGAGCAAGATAATTACTATCCTCGATAAAGGAGCTAAGGACCTGCGTGAGATGGGACTCGGCAATCTTCCCAAGGAAGGGGAGGAGGGAGATTGGACGGTAATTAGCCGGGACGCCAGGGTCCGCCCCTGGTTTCTTCAGTATCGGGATGATTGTGGCGGCCTTGAAAGAAGGCGGGACAGTACCCTGTTCAAATGATTTATTTAGCAGGGTGAGGGCAGGGGAAGGGCAATCTAGAAAGATCTGGCTTAATATGTGGGCTGGGCAAACATCAGCGGGGGAACCAGATTTCACCCGTCTGAGAAGAGGTGGAAGTGAATCCAGAGTCAGGGGGGGAATATGAGCCAGGGACTGGCTATTGATAGGAATAAAGCCCTCACAGAAGGACGGTGAGGGAGGGGGAATGTTTGCCTTAATAATGGCCACTTTTTCTATAAAAAAGTCGTTGAGAGAGTTACATAAAATCTGTGAGGGGGGGACTTTAGTCTGAGTCCTGTCGGAAGCCGCAAGTTCATGGACCATCGCGAAAATCTCTCGAGGCTGATTCTCTGCCGCCAAGATGCGTCCAGTGTAATAGTCTTTTTTTGCGACTGTAATATCTAGTTTATATTCAGACAGGGCTAAAACATAGCGCTGTCTGGCTAATGGGCAGTAGGCACGACGCCAGGCGCGCTCGGCTTGTCGCACTGCAAGTTTCTTGGCTTTTAGAGCTGGGCCAAACCACTTATTAGCATTGTGAACACGGTTAATAGTTACCCGTTTGAGGGGGGCTATGCGATCACAAGTTGTAACAAGCCAATCATCTAGTGTGGTAGCATGAGAGTGTAAAGACAGACCCTCAAAGGTCGGAAGGGAAACGCGGAGTGAGCTGCACAAGGTGGAGATATCAACTCGACTCCAGTTCCGGGTCAAAATGTTTTTAGGTTGGCGAGAAGGGGCTGGGATGTTGAGAGCCAGCGAAAAAGACAAGAGGTGATGGTCTGACCAAGCGCATGGTAATACCGAGGGCGTCGAAATGGGGATGTTAAGAGACCATATCTGGTCGAGTATGTGCCCCTGCCTGTGTGTAGGGGTATGGACATGTTGTAAGAAATTCAAGCTGAGGAGCAAGGCCGTAAATTCCTTAGATAGTGCATCCTCAGCAGAATCACCGGGCCAAAAATTAAAATCTCCAAGGACCATCACTGAAGCATTGTTGATGGACAAAGTGCCAAGGAGTTCCTGCAGTGCAGTAATAAAACCAGGCGAGGGTTGGGGAGGGCGATAGACCAATACACAAGTAAGGGGAGTTTTAAAAGAAGTGGACCGGGCGACCAAGCAGTCAGATGTTGCCAAGGAAGAGGAAGCCAGTGTCTGGAAATGTAGCCCCTCGCGCGATATTAAAGCAACCCCACCACCCATTTTCCCATTTGGTCGGTCAGCACGGAGGGCAGTGTACGAAGGAGGAAGGGCCGCCAGGACGTCGGGGAGAGAGTCCTGGCGGTACCACGTTTCCGTTAGGAATAACAAGTCAGGGCTCTCCGTTTCCAACAAGTTGAAAATTTCCGTTTGATGTCGCACTGCAGATCTAGTGTTCAGCATGACAGCGGAAATAGTGGGGATAGGGACAGGGACACATAGGCTGGGGGCGGGCAGTGTGGTAGGCGAGAGGTCAGGCCTGAGGCCAGGCAGGTAAGCATCAGGGCGGGCAATGCCGTGTGCTATGATACATGCAAGTGTAGTCAGATCTAATGAGTAGCCAGCATGTAAAGAATGTAATACCTGCGAGGAGTAAGTACGGGCATGATGGTCTAGCCCTGGTCCCGGCCTGGCGCGGTTGGGCGCAGACGGGCAGGACTTTGGCACGACTTCGGCGCGAAGTCGGCGCTCCCGCTGCGCTCGTCCGCTGCGCTTCCGCCATTGCATCATTTAAGTGTAGAAAAGAAAACCACTAGCCCGCTGACCTGCCAGTCGGCCAGCAGGGCGGAAGTGAGGATGAGGGGGCGGAGGAGGGGTTTCGTGCTCGTATGGTCACCGCCTCTACAATCGGCACAAGCCGTGGCGGATCGGTGCCTAGAGCCAAAGAGCATAAAAAGTGCAAACAAACGCGTTGCGCCGAGGAGCGGCGATCTGAGGCAGGTAGGAGAATTGTTTTCCACTCAACAGTTCACCCAGTAGCACAATACACAAAATATTTACACATAGCGCGATATGTCAGGTTTAAAAAGTTTTAAAATTAGAAGCCTGGGGAGCGCGTGGCCTAAGCAGCCGCTCTCACCAACAGTAAGCACCGAATGCCGGCTGCGTGATGCTTTTAACACCTATTCTAACCACTAGCCCGCTGACCTGCCAGTCGGCCAGCAGGGCGGAAGTGAGGATGAGGGGGCGGAGGAGGGGTTTCGTGCTCGTATGGTCACCGCCGCTACAATCGGCACAAGCCGTGGCGGATCGGTGCCTAGAGCCAAAGAGCATAAAAAGTGCAAACAAACGCGTTGCGCCGAGGAGCGGCGATCTGAGGCAGGTAGGAGAATTGTTTTCCACTCAACAGTTCACCCAGTAGCACAATACACAAAATATTTACACATAGCGCGATATGTCAGGTTTAAAAAGTTTTAAAATTAGAAGCCTGGGGAGCGCGTGGCCTCAGCAGCCGCTCTCACCAACAGTAAGCACCGAATGCCGGCTGCGTGATGCTTTTAATACCTATTCTAACCACTAGCCCGCTGACCTGCCAGTCGGCCAGCAGGGCGGAAGTGAGGATGAGGGGGCGGAGGAGGGGTTTCGTGCTCGTATGGTCACCGCCGCTACAATCGGCACAAGCCGTGGCGGATCGGTGCCTAGAGCCAAAGAGCATAAAAAGTGCAAACAAACGCGTTGCGCCGAGGAGCGGCATCTGAGGCAGGTAGGAGAATTGTTTTCCACTCAACAGTTCACCCAGTAGCACAATACACAAAATATTTACACATAGCGCGATATGTCAGGTTTAAAAAGTTTTGCTCTAGGGTTTGTGTAAATTTCCTTCACCATATGACCAAATTACTTCCCAGGTTATTTTTCTCTATGACATTATTTAACAATAGCCAATTCGCGCAATCAAAGGCTTTTGCCGCGTCATAGGTGATGATCGTGAGGGGTTGCTGTTCAGATATGGCTACATCGATTGTCGCCAATAGTTCATGCGTTATTTCTTGAATTTGTCTGCCCTTTATGAAACCCTTCTGATCCTGATCAATCAGATTCGTCATTAGCTTCGATAATCTTTTCGCTATTATGTTCATAAACAATTTGTAGTCGCAATTAAGTAATGATATTGGTCTGTAGGACTCACAAGATTTTGGATTTTTCCCTGGTTTTAATATAAGACTTATTGTGGCGTTGTTCCACGAATCAGGGATCTTATTATGCTCCACATAAATCTTGTTCATGACCTTTGTCAAGTGACCAATTAAAGGCTCTTTTAAGGCTATGTAGAATTCATTAGGTAGGGCATCAGGTCCTTCCGCTTTACCCTTCTTTAAGCTACCTATGGCAGATCTAACTTCCTCAGTTGTTATATCACTATTTAAGAAAACAACTTCCTCTTCCGTTAATTTTGGCATTGTTATTCCTTCTAGATATTCCTTAATGTTCTCAGTTGTTGGGTTTGTGTCCTCTTTGAATATTGTTGAGAAGAAGTCTGCAAATTCTTGTCTTTTTGAGGAGTCGTCTTCGCATAAGGCTGATTGATCTTTGGTATACACAGATAATATAGTATTCCTTGTCTGGTCTGTTTTCAACTTCCAGGCTAACATTTTCCCGCAGCCTTCCCCATATTCATGTTTAGCCAATTTACTGTTCTCCCATTTCTCTTGAACTATATTCTCCAAGTAATCTGATAAAGCCTCTTTTAACTTACAAACCCTCTCAGTTAGTCTTTCTTTAGACATCGGTGATGGGCTGGCTCCCAGTTGTATTTCTGTTCCCCTAATTTCTGCCTCCAGTTTTTTTATATCAGTTTTCCTTCGCTTATTTTTATGTGCTCCCAAACTGAGTAAATGTCCTCTTATTACTGCTTTATATGTGTCCAATATAATTCTTTTCTTATATTGACCGACTTTTGTAATATTTAGATCTTCCTTACTACGTTTGTAATCTTTATCGTTGATCTCTTTTTTTGATGTTACAGTGTTAGTCACAGATTCATCTATTCGCTGTTCTTTGAAATCTAGATGTTTTTTTTTGTTGTGACAGACTCCCGTTTAATCTTAAAGGGTTATTTTGATCTTGTTGAATTGTTCTCTGTAGTCTTTGACCTGAGCGATTTTCATCTCCATTTAATGAGGTATTGGACTCTACCAAAGTCAAATTATTCTTTTTTTCCATCGGGTTACTTTGGATATCACTTAAGTGACTCCTAATACCACTTCCGTTTCCTTTTTGACCACATGTTACTTTTTCATCTTGATCTTGGTCTTTCTTACCCTTAGTTTGCTTTGGGACCGATTGTCGACCCATAGTGTCCGCTAACGTAGTTGTGTTAGTTGTATGTAGTTTGTAGTCTGTCAGGAATTTTCCCGACTTTGTAAATATATCATAGTATTTTCCATTATTTTCCGCTGTTTTTGACGCCTGAGACCTCAGTACCTCACTATTTTGTATTTCTGATTCCTCCTGAGTCGGTCCTTTATGTTTCATTTCTATAGGTCTTTCTAAACTAGAATATACTTTTACTGTATTTTCATTCTTTGCCTTATTTCTCGCCTTGCAATTTTTTTTCCTTTGTCTCTTTGTTATTTTGTAAACTTGATGATTTTCCTTATCTGTCTTTATCCTTTCATATGACTCTTGTGTAGTTTCTGTTACCAATTCAATTTCCACATTCTGATCTATTCCTTTTTCCGTTTGGTTCAATTTGTTCCCTTCCACAGGTTCCAATAGATTTTTTCCCGAATTTCCCATTTGTTATTATGATCTTCGTGTTTATTACATAGAGAGTAACATATCTCCTCTTTTTTGTTGTCATATTTTTTGTGTACTACGTCTTTAACATCTTCCAATATGGTGTTCACTACATCTGGGATAGTCGAAGGTTTATTTATGATAGGTTCACAAGTACATTCGAAGTAGTTGGAAGCTGCATCTTTTTGGGCTTTGTTAATTAAGTTGTTTAACTCAGCCAGTTTTCGGTCTATTCCGGTGACTGCGTTGGCCATTACTCCAAGTATTTCAATTTGGGTATCCATTTTGTTTGACTGGTATGTCAGTGCCTCTAATGTTAATGTTGATGTTTGATAAAATATATCCCATGTAGTTCCTAGATCTTGATTTTCTGTATTTTTTTGATTTTGGTCGAATTGTATATTAATATTAGTAGAATGGGTTTTAATATCAGTTTCATCAGTGTGATGATCTCCTTCCAATCTTTTAGTTCCCCTCTTAGATCCATAATTTTGCACAATAATGGGGTCATTAGGATGATGGGCGGATTTAGCCCGCCCGCCATCCTATCGGGACTAGGGACTGGCCGCCATAAGGGCGGGTGTCCCGTGGGTGGAATTAGGATGCGGCCGACACAGTGGCAGCCACATCCTGCATTTATAACATTGTGGCGGGCGGTACTCTCTTCACCACCCGCCACAATGCCATAAATGCATGTATTCATTTGTATACACAATGTGGCAGGCACCGCGCGGTGCCTACCGCATTGTATATGCAAATGCAGGGGGGTACCACAGGTACCCCCATGTGCACCCCCATCCCTCCTTCACATTGGGGGCCTGCAGGGGGCCCCCAAAGTGAAGACCGCATGCCTTTCCGGAAAGGCACCTGCCCAGGCCTATCGTAATATGGCTGGCGGTGTCTGATAGACACCGCCACCATATTATTCCTTTTCTGCCCCGGCCACAAGGCGACCACAAGGTCCTCCCCGCCATACTAATATGGCGGGGGGCAAAATGAGCATGGATGTCGGGCGGATTGTCCCCGCCAGGCTGGCAGTGGCTACCGCCAGCCTGGCAGGGGCAATCCGCCCGACATCATAATGGGGCCCTAAGTCTTTATGTTGGGTATTGCTAATATTATTATATTCCTGGTCCGATTTGAATATTTTGGTTTTTTTCCGTCAAAAATGTTTATTGCTTTAATTGGGACCATAAGTGCTCCTGCTGGGTCTACCAAAAAATCGAATTTCTGTGGTATTTTTGTCGATCTTTCGAACATCCGTGCTATTGGTGAGATGAAAGTTTGGTTTGGTCCATTTATCTGTGCTTTTGCCTTTTTTTGCACCTTAGGTGCTTGGGTTTTTCGTGCCCGTCTCGTCTGGGGGCCTACTGTTCTTTCCTTCCCTGAACGCATCCCCAATGTATTGTTAGTTTGTAAAATAATTTTTGTATCCCTAGTGTAGTAGTTAGTGATTTGCCGTTTCCCTTGCAATGTCCTGTTTGTCCTGTTTGAGCCCAGGAGGGAGTTATCCAGAGGGTGCGAATCTACAGTTGACTCCGGTTGCCCCCTGGACCCGCACCGCCGTAGCACACCCCCAATAGGTTGCCTCCACTTGCCCCAGCCTGTATGCTGGTTTCATCTGCGAGCCCGGATCCCGTCACAAGATTTGTTACCAAAGCATATTCCAGTACCAATGCCGCTATCACCAGGCCACCCAGAACCGTAGCCAAGGGCGGCACAGCACAGCACAGTACAAGTAGCAGCGTATTATCCAACAGGCAGATGACACTGTACCTGGGCTACCGGGCTACCGCAGGGATATAAAGCACCTGCCGTCGGGGATTAACAATGGAGGGCCTTAGGTGTGATGCAGTTGGTTAGTTGGACAAACACAGTCCACCATGCCGGTATTAGACCTCTTTAACTATATGGCCCCCCCAGCTCCGGCCTCTAGGTGCTTTTTTTTCTGCAAGTTATGTGTTACGAGGGTTACGTAGCTCTCAGCACAATTACCAAGCTGTAATTCAACTGATTCTGAGCGCTGCTCCAACTACGGCTCCTTTATTTCCGTTTTTTCTACCTTTGGCTCTTGGTGGAGGGGCTCAAAACTCGAGGCTCAAGGATCACCCTCGCTGCCCGCTTCCTCCTCACCTCTTACACGGGCCGGGACAGCGCCTCTGCCCCCTTGCTTCCTTGCTTCGCCGCTGCCTCGTCCCACCTCAACCACGCCTCGTATGCACAACAGAGCACCACACGCGGTCCACAGGATCACCCTCGCCGCCCGCCGCCTCTTCTACTCTGCTGCGCTTTGTTACTCAAGGTTTACGTGGGGGAAGACGGGTCTGCGGGAGCTGCCGCTTGCCGCTTGCTGCTTGCCGCTTGCTCTTTCAGCCGTTAACGCCCGCTTCCCACAGCAACAGGTACCAGAGCTGTGTTAAATATGCCGATATGACTCTCTTGGGCCTCAGACTATGGGGGTTAGGGTTCAGGGCACGGCACTCTCCGTCTCGGCACCAGCCCAGATTCACCTGTCACCCGTCAACCCGTCAGCTCCGTTCCGCTCCATGCACCGGACTGCTTCAGCGTCTCTCCCGACTCGTTACTCGTCGTGCTCACTGTGCTGCTCAATGGCGCCACCTCCTGTACAGGAGTACATTGAGTTTAATCAAGAGTTAACATGAATTTAAAACAATAAGAAATAAGATCATATTCTGTTAGCAGTAATGCTTCAAAATCAAAATTCATATTCTTTTAAATGTTGAACCTGCAGTGAACTTGCAGTCATTGGTTGATACACTGCACCTGCTGCAGAGTGCAGCCTACATTGGCCGAGTTTCTTCCACACTTGACACAGGCTGACCATGGACAGCCGCAGCATGGCACCCTAACAGAAGAAACAAAGTGCAGGACACATGACACAAGCAGCAGCAGAGCAGCCTCCTCCCACACAAACAGCAAGTGTGGGAAAAGTGCCAGCACTGCAATATTAACTACTATGACACACAAACACACACAGACACACAGACAAAGGCACAGACCCACAAACACAGACAAACACACACGCAAACACAGACACACAGACACAGACACACACACGCAGACACATACACACAGACACACACATGCAGACACGCAAACATGCAGACACAGACACACGGACACACACACACAGACACACACACGGAGACACAGACACACACACAGACACATACAAAGGCACAGACACACACACAGACACAGACACACAGACACAGACACACAGACACACCCACACAGACACAGACACACAAACACAGACACACAGACACATACACGCAGACACAGACACACAGGAAACTGTGAGAGTCACATAAGACACTCCTGCCTGAATTCCTTGAGTAGTCTAGTTTAAAAAAATGTGCAAGTTGGCAAGGTTTCCATAGGTGCCGGTTGAGGTGGGGCTCAAAACTCACAACTACCCTCTATGCAAAAAACTGATGTGGAAAAATGTGATGTTTCCATGTTGGATTTTGGACCATTTCCTTTTGAGCACACTATACTTACCCAAGCAAGTGAGGTACCGTCTTCATTAGGAGACTTGGGACAATGCTGGGTGGAAAGAAGTTTGTGACTTCCTACAGATTACAGAACTTTCCATCACGAAAATGTGACAAAATGTGTTTTTTAGTCGAAATGTGAGGTTTGCACGGGATTCTGGGTAAAACAAAAAAAGGGGAGAGCAATTTTGCTAGGTTTCCCTTGGTGCCAGCTGAACTGGGGCTCAAAACCCACAGCTACCCACTTTGCAAAAAAGGGTTGGTTTTGAGTAAAAAAATGTGAATTATCCATGTTGTTTTTTGGTATTTCCTGCCGTGGGCACTAGGTTTGACTCACATGGTGAAAGTAAGTTGTGAGCACGAAAAATGGACTTCCTTTTTGAAAAATTCCAAAACTGTGGTAAAAAGATAGGTTTTTATATATTCAGCTCTTCACATTTCTGAAAGCTGAGATGATGGTGCTTTTAGCACAGCAAACTGTTTGCCAATGCCATTTTTAGAAAAAAAAATGACAATTTTATCCAGAGCACTTTTTTCCTATTTTTAGTAGTGGTGCAGGTCTCTCACCCTCAAACCCCCCCTCCCTGTTAAGATGGCTACATACCTGTTAGGTGAAGGTAAACTCTACAATGGCTGCTACATGCTTCTGGGTGGGAGGGAGTGCTCCATCTTGATAAGCTGGGGAACAAGGGAACATGGTGAGAGTAGTAGTGCAGGCCTCCCACCCACAAACAACACAACCTGAGAAGATGGCTACCTACCTGTTTGGTGGAGGTGTACTCTACAATGGCTGGCACATGGTTCTGGGTGGGAGGGAGATCTCCATCTTGATGAGCTGGGGAGCAACGGAGCATGGTGGGAGTAGTGGTGCAGGCCTCCCACCCTCAAGCCCCCTCCTTGTTAAGATGGCTACATGCCTGTTAGTTTGTTTGTAGTGCGACAATGGCTTCCAAATGATTGTGTGTATGGAGTGGTCCATCCTGCTCAGGTGTGGGACAGGAGGCATGGTGGGAGTTGTAGTGCTGACTGCCTGTACACATACCCCATGGTGATGTTGCTAGCTACGTTTGGGGTGCATGAGGGAGAGTAAATGTTGGATGTGATATATGTGTTGGGGTGTATGTGGTGCAGATGGATGGAATTGGGCTTGGGAGGTGTAGCTATGTAGTTGTGCAAGGCAGTACATGGCAATGTGGTGGTGGTAATTTGCTTGTACTTACCAGCCTCCACTCCCCGGCTACTCCTGTGAGACTCTCTGGATGCAGTATGGCAAGCACCTTCTCCTCCCATGCAGAGAATGTTTTGGGTGCAATGGGATGGCCACAACCAGCTGAGCCAGCTCACGGTTCTTGCTCCTCTTCTGTTTGACCACCTTGTTCAGGTCGTGCCACCGCTTCATGATTTGATTTTTGGAGCACGAGGTGGTCCCTACTGCATTGACCCTTTTGACTATCCTTGCCCACATTTGGGCTCTTGTGGCAAATGGTGTCTGTTGGACCAGGCTACCAAACAGTTGTGGTTATACTCTAATTACCTCATATACCATGACCTTCAACTCGCTCTCAGTGAATTTGGGCATTTTTTGTGTGGCCATGGTGTGTGATGTGCAGAGGGGTTATGGGTGCAGGGGTGTGAGTGGTGAGGGTGGGTGTGATGTGTATGGTGTGTGGTGTGTGGTATGCAGGGGGTTATGGGGGCTGGTGTTGAAGTGGTGGTGGTGGTACTGTGAGTGGTGATGGTGTGTTGCTTTGCCTATCCTTTGTTATCAGGGTTTGTGACCTTCAGTCTTGGAATGCTGCAACGGACTGTGGTCAGGGAAGGGACTGGGTTTATACTCAGCTATGTGGGTGTGTCCAAATGGGCTGTTGCTGTCAGGTGTGTTGTGCGGGTTGTCCTGGGATTTGTATTTTTTTATTTGCCACGTATTTGTATCATTTGTGGTGGCATGGCTAGTTTGCTGTGTGCACTTTGTGGCCTTGTTGTGATTTTTTCCTGTTGACCGCCATATTTGTCATGGTGCGACCGTGGTGGTGGCTATGCAGCAGCTCTTCCGACTGCTCTCCCAATCATCCCAGTTTGCAACCGCGGTGGTTGGAGACAGCGGTACATATCGCGGTTCCATCGGTGATATCCTAATTTTCCTTGCATTCTCTCCGCTGTCCTGGCGGCGGTTTGCTTCTTTTTTGCCGAGATTCCGACCGCCTAGGAAGAGTTTTGGGCATCTCCACATGCTTCTGGAGTTTTTTTTTGCCTCGTTCTGCCGCGGTTGGTCTTTTTTGGTGGTTTTTCCTAATTTAGCCGCCAGTTTTTCCCCAGAACCGGCGGGTGGTTGGATTCCGCTTTCATGCCGATCGGGGTGGTTTTCCGACCGCCGTGCTAAAAGACTCCTTAACCTTTTTTCTACAGTTGTATTTTTACAATTTTTGGGGTATTATTTTTTAAGTGGATTTGTTTTTGTTTTTAATACTATGGATTTGTTTGTTTTTGAGGACCATCTACAGTGACAACATTGTAAGTTATTTATAATTATTAATGGTGGGGAATGTTTTTTTTTAACATTTTGTTGGCTTGTTTTGTTTTTATTTTGTTATGTACGTTTTCACTTTTTAAACAACATAATTATATTTAAACATTTAAAAACGATTTGAAATATGTTGTTTAATTGTTTTAACATTTTTAAATGCTGCATGGTGTTTGCTTTTCTCTTATTTTCTAAATATAGATTTAGCTAATGTGTCTAGGTATTTTAGTCCTTTGGTGTTTGGGTAGAGTCTAGTTTTGTACTATAGGTGTTCGTTCATTGGTTTTGTTTGCCCTAATAAGTTTTGGACCTATTTTAGTGGGGAAATGCTCTAGCCTTAATTCTTGATAACTTTGTTCTTTTTTAATGGCTTGTATTAGTTTGTGTAAAGTTGGTTGTCCTTTTCCTATTATGGCTTGGTAGGCATTATGCCATCCTTCCACTGCCTTGTTTGTTTTAGTTTTTTGTGCTAGGGTGCTCTCATGGGCATTCCACCAGGGGATTTGGAATTTGGGTTGTCTTCCGTGCCCTGCCCTATGTAGTCTTCCCTCTCAGGTTTCTTCAAAGTAGTCAAGCAAGGGTGTTAGTTTTGATTTGTTGGCTTGGTAAAAAGGACTTTCAATAAGTATATTATAGTGGTTAGCTACATCTGTTGTTGGTACATAGGCCAGGGCTATTTGTTTTTTTATTTGGTTAGCAAAGTTGCTGTTTGTGGCATAATCTATACTTGAGGTAGATTTTTAGAGATGTCTCTAGATTTTTTGGTTGAAAACGTTGTATTACAGCATGTGGATATATTTTTAAAATTGCCTGAGTCACTGCTTGCTCAAAATCTATTATTATTATTATTATTTTGTGGTTAGTAGTTTTCTATTTGTTATTGTAAGAAGTTCTATGTAGGTAGTATTTTGTTTGTTGGAGAGTACTGCGTATATGACGGTGATGTTAGTTTCGTAATATTTGCCATGGATGGTATAGAGTTGATAAAAAGGCTTACGGCAAACTTTAAATGTCCCATCCATCCATTGAATTTTGGTGTTGGTGGCAAAGATGATAATTCTTGACTGGTGTTGTCATAAATAATACATTTTCCAACTTTGTGTGTGACTGTGTATTCTTGTAAAATTTTGATTTGCTGCAAAAGTTTGGTGGATGGTGTTTGACCAGTAGATCATTTTGTTCTGGCTAAGAGGCATTTTAGAATTGGGATAGAAGGTAATCGTTCTGTTACATGTTCAGAAAGCTGAGTTAGTACGTATTTTAATATTTTGGTACTGGTTTGTTGTGAGCTGGTCCTTACATCTTTGATGTTTCCTAAAACATCTCTCACCTCAATTTCTATGACTTTAGGGGGATGGTTGTGTTCCTTTACACTGATACCATTTGCTTCCATTGTTGTTGCTCTCCCATAGCAAGCATTGGAGTAGTATTTACTACATATTCATGTTTTTTTTGGCAGTTATATAGCATATGTAGCACAGAAGTAGTTTTCCTTTTTGTGATGAAATGCACTTTGCCCCTTCTGTCATTTTCTTCATATATCTGTGAATGTATTTATATATATGTTTCGTAATTATGAATCACTGAAGAGTAAACATTTAAATAGTATTATAACATTTCAAAATATACCTAAATACATCTTGGTTTTTTTCTTGCTTGATTATTTTTTGAAGTTTGTATGTTATATACAGTTTTATTTCTGTTGGTTAAAAAATTCTATTTTTGATGCAGTGTTGCATGTGGTATGTTAGTTTCGATGAGTTAGTCCCCATTTTCATTTAGTTGTTTTTATTAAAAAAATACGTAACAATTTTTATTTTCTCGTTGTTTTAATCAGTTTACTCTATAAGTTATTTAAGAAACATACTTACAATGCTTTATATTTTTTCGTTAATGTTAATTTTGTAGTCGTTTTGGAAGGAAATTGTTGTTTTGAATTTTCTAGGTAGAGTTTTACTTAAGTTTAGTCTGCAAAATATAAAGGAAAAATTATTTTATATTTAAACTTTATCTGTTTATATTCTATTTTGTTTTAAGCTAATTTTATTTATTCATTTAAAAGCTCTAAAGGGAGCGTGCTCGTGAGCGGTGAAGCGGTGAATCGACAGAATGCCAGAACGCCATTGCCTCGAGGCGGACGCAGTCTCCACCGCTGCCGCTGCTGCCGCCGCAGAGGGGTACGGATAACGGAATACGGAATATTTGCCACAGCTAAAAGGAAAGCGGGTTGCCAGCCGGTCGCTCGTTGGCTTCCATCTTCTTCCTTCCATCTGCTGCCTGTCGGCTTGGCTTGGTTGGCTTGGTTGTCGGCTTTGCTGTCTATGCTGATGGGGCAGCTGGGTCTGTTTTTTGCGGCAAAGCTGCATGGGGAGCAGTGGCTACAGGCGGGTGTGAGCACTGAGTCAAGCGCTGTAATAACAACACCGTTGTATCCCTGTCTTGCCGCGCTAGGCCCCCCATCAAACCTACCAGCCCGTCGAAGGAGTCCGCTTCTGCAGCAGTTCAGCCGACCGGCCAAGCGCGAGAGGAGCAGTAGCTGCAGGCGGGTGTGAGCACTGAGTTAAGCGCTGAAATAACAACACTGCCGCAGCCTTGCCTCGTCGCGCCTGGCCCCCGTACCAGCACCACCACTGACGAACTGAGAAAGCACGGGGAAGCCAAGAGCTAAGAGCCAGGATCCAGGAGATAAGAGTATTTGTGAGCCGGTGAGTCAGCGATAAGGCGAAAAGGCATGGAGCTCGGTGCTGCCCCGTACTGGGGGGTGTATTTTGCTGTGTAATTTGCTGACCAGGTTGTTGGCTGAGGCCGGTATTTTCTAGGTCACTCGGGGGAGTGAGGCCCGCTGCGGAACCTGCCCCAGTTGCTGAGGCTGTGGCTGCTCATAGACCTTTCAGTCCCCAGCCCCTAGCTCTTAGCTGGTCTGCTTGTTTGTGCCACTTGTGACCCAGAGAGGTGGGAGCCATACGACGGAGTGTGAAGAGGGGCCAAGCGGAGGTGACCATTACCGACTAGCTGGCCTCCACAGGTCTGGAAGGAAGAAAGGGTTAGAAGGAAGGAAGAGCGAAACCTGGTAACCTTTATTAATCTTTACCCTCATCGGAACCGAGTAAGACCGCAAAGATTGCTCCTGGGCTGTCGCTGGGCTGCCGCTGCCTTGGCAGCTCCTCTCTATTACCTCTGGGTATTCTGGGTATTCAACACTTACTAGAGGGGACAGGAGGGGTGTAACTCACGACCCCGTCCAGCCCGCAAACAATACCTTGTGGACTCTCCATTGAAAACAGCAAGCAGCTTAGAAAGTTACCACGGAGAAAGGGGACTACTCTCCGCTCCGCCTCTCCCGGGGAGGTTCAACAGGAGTCACCACCACCTCAAGACACAACGTTACACTCAGGCGGCCCACCATCGCAATCTCGGATCAGCAACTTCTTTGGAAAAATTCCTCTCCAAAAGGGCTCTCCTTCCACCCATTCATTACGGCTCGATGCGGATTTAAAAGCTGACATTCAGGTTGACATCAACTGCTTTCCTAGCCCCGCTCACATTAAAAACCTAACTCTGGAGAAACCTCCTCCACCCTCGCCCAAATCCTCTGCCGTACACGAGATACACCAGCTGCATCTACCTTCCCAGGAGTTCGCCACTACGACCCAGGACAGTTTTTCCGTTTTACTAAGCGCCGCCCCTGCAGCTCTGGGAAATTCATCCTCACCAGTCCTCAGCTCATACTCCTTAAACATTACTATATTAAACACAGCGACTAAGCTGCAAGTTCAAGCCCAGGTCCACGGCAGTGTCCAGTCAACACCGCCAGATCATCCTGATAACTGAATGCGGCTGATCCAACTCTGATGCCCCAACCACAACACAGCCGAAGCTTATGTCTAGGGGCCCCTTTAATCAGCCATTCATCTTTAAATAGGAGTTTTAATTACAATGTATTTGTATTACCTAAAAAACTATCCTGCCGATTCTTGGCCTCCCTAGAAGCCCAAATCGAAGAATCACTTGCCCACTCACTGGGCTTTAGCCCACTCTCAAACTCTCGTAGAGCCTTATCAGAGGACTGGGAATCTCCAGTGTTCACCTCTTCGGCCACCACAAACTTCATCTCGGTCTCACTGACATCTCTTCACAAAAAGCAAGACGCAATCGCTAAAGCCACGCTATGGCAGTCGCAGAAAATGGAGCTGCAGATCGATTTAATGCAAACTCTGGCTTCAGCACTATCGGACCTGGGCTCCAGGATAACCTCTCTTGAAGGCTTGGCGGTGCCAATGGGCAATTTGAATTCCTGCCCTTGCTCTCAAATAATCAACAAACTTTCGTCTCTCCCCAAAATCCTGGGCGCAATTTTGAAAAGTGTGAAGTGCCACAGCAACGGAGAAGGTCCACTAGAGCCCACACAAGAGTCTCAAATTTCACTCACCGCTGAAGAGCCTGCATGCCTTGCCACAGCACCCAGTCCACCCCAGAGAGAAAAAATACTTTCCCTTCTGTTGTCCCAGCTGCCAAAAGTTCAGCCTGCCTTCTGCCAGGGTTCAGTCCCTGCCCTCCCAAAGCAAGCTTTGAACTCACTGAAATTACCAGACAAATACCAACGCAATTATTAACCACACAAACTGTTTGCACCGACACTGCCCATATGGATATGGCCAACAGCTCTCCTAATCCCCGATTGAAACTCTCACTGTCAAGGAGGGAGAAAAAGAAACTCAAAAAAGCAATCTAAAAAACAACGCTTGGTGAAAAGGAGAGCAGGGCTTGAAGGGTCAACGGCACTCAGTTTGCCAGCCATTAAATCAAGGGGTCTCCCTCATTTCCCCATCTTCAACTTGCCCTCAAAATCCAAAACAAAAACTATTGAGACAAGTACAACCCCGTGGGTTCTAATGACACCAGTGAACAGCCCGGTCTATTAACCCAGGTAGGTCCCGGGGCCACACCAGCCATCGAATTAAAATTCCCAACAACAGTGAATTATCCACTGTCTAACAAAATTACAGCATCAATTATCCATGACGAAAGACTTGGAAGTCAGAACATCACTGTACAGTCTTTTGCAGCAGTGCCAGAAACACGGAAGTGGCGAGAACATCGAACGTGGCCCCGCAAAGTGCAATAGAGGACGGAGCAACAGGCCGCTGTGCGCACCATCTACCAGTGATCCCATCTAAAGTTTGTTGGGATTCCCCTGCGCACTTGCAGAGGCCTCCTCCGCCCCAATTGCTACAAATACCAGAAACGATAAGCCACCCTGGGGTGAACAATCACCCATCTGAAACGCGTCCCCAACTTTTGATGGCACAGGCACTTTTAAACGAACCAGCCAGGAATCAGAATCATCAGATCCTGGAAAAGGGAGCAGAACTAGTCCCTTTTCCTCACTATGATCATAAGGGCCCTTATGACATCCTTAATAGAGGTAATCTCATCCGTTTATTCAACTGAGTTCCAGCGCTGTCTGGGGTTACCTCCTCAGACCTTATATCGGTCAAGTTCTCCACAATACCAGGGAAAGGGGGCTCAGAGGCCACCACTACATCGTGGTCCCAGGAATCCATTAGGAACACAATTCTCAGGGAAGCCGAATTAGGGCATCGTATTGTAGGTTCATACTCATCAAAAATATCCCCACATTCTCCTCCCCCAGGCCCCAGTGAAGCAGCTTAACTGCGTACTGAAGGGGTCCCGGGGCGCAATCCATGCTTGGCTCTCGAAGCGTCGAAAGTGGATAATCTCTTAAACATCGCTGCCACAACAATCAACGTCTGATAAGTTGCAAACTTACTTGCCCTTCCCTCCAAGCAAACGACACCCGCCATGGTTATCCTGCCCTTGAGCCTCCCACCAATTCTGTCCAGCAGCGCCCTTCCTAACACGGCGCCAGCCGGTTCAATTCTAAATTAATCATCATATCCTGGAATGTGGCCGGGCTAAAGTCAATTCTCGCCTCAAAAACAGCTGTGGATTTCCTGAACAAAAGCAATATCATATGTCTCCAGGAGACGTGGTCTCTATCTCCATCGCCTCTGCTGGGCTATTACAAACTTTTTCAACCAGCCGCTCAGGTTAACTCCCACTGAAGACCCTCTGGGGGCCTGTCTATTTTCGTTAAGCACAGCTGTAAGATAACAGTCACACCGATTCCTCGGAACCTGACAACAGGGCACACAGCTCTTATCACCGGCCTCTCATCATCTGGTAGGGCCCTTTCAATTCTCCTAATTAACTGTTACCACAACACAGTGAAAATCACAAAATCAACTGCAACCGAGCTACTGATAAAACATCTGGAAGATCTTCTACTGGAATTCGCATTAACGGAGGTACTGTTACTAGGAGACTTTAACATCAAAGACCTTGCAATTAACGGCCCCTTAGCAAGGAAAACCAAAGAGCAGGAAGCGATGTCCACTTTTCTAGCAATTTATAACCTCCGCTCAGCTCAGCAAATTACACTGGAACTGCACCCGGGTGTTCATTTCTTGCCAACGTTTAGAAACATCTCAACCATGGATTATATTTTTCTATCACCGCTTCTGGGCAATAATCTGGCCAGGATGGAAATTCTCGATCGTTTGGAGAGCGACCACAACCCCCTAATAGTAACAATGCATCTGCAATCGCCAGTTGCCGCCGAAATAACAGAAATGGGGCAATCATCGCGGGCCTAACTCTACACCTTGGCTAGAAGAATTAAATGGGACTCATCAGGTTCTGTCAAGGTGGGAATTTGGCTTAAGGACAAAATACCCACCTTCAGACTTGATGCTCCCACAGAGTTACACCACCTGTGGGATAATGCCATCGTTAAATTACAGGATCTCCTGGCAGGCCGCGTGGTTAAGTTTAGCTCATCCAGGCCACGTCCGAAGCAAACCTATGACCCAGCACTAGCCTCCCAAAGAAAGACCCTCAGGAGGACAGCGCGCCAGCACAAACTGATCGGAACTGTACATACTGCCAATAATGTGGCATTGCTGCGAAAGACCTTAAAGAAATCTTAATGGGAGAGCAAGAGACTAAAAGAACACTCTGAGTGGCTAACAATATTCGCCCTGCTCAAAGGCAACAGTCAGTCCCAGTTTTGGAGCTATATGAACAAACTCCGTTCCACGAACAAGATTAGAGGAAACGCGGTCCGTGAAGAAGACTGGGCCCTGCATGTGTCCCAACTATATCGCAGGGACACCCCGGACCCTGTGGTGCTTGAACTATGAGATTGCGTTGATACCATCCAACAAGAAACTCACGAGTTGACCACATTAGTTGAGGTCTCTATGTATCTGCGAAATATGAAAAACAACGGTGCTCCAGAGCCGAACGGTCTTCCGGCAAGGGTATTCAAATGTGCCCTGGAAGAGTGGGCGGTCCTCTTGACTCCCCTATACAACAACGTGTTCATGACATGCTAGCTACCAGACTCATGGTTAGGTTCGATTCTATGCCCCATATTCAAGAAAGGAGACCCCACGCTTCCGGCTAACTACCGACTTATCGCACTACTAGATCTTGAGGCAAAGGCACATGCCCGGTGTCTTCTTAGGGTGCTTCAAAAATGGGTTGCAGACAACAACATAATACCATACTACCAAACTGGGTTTCGGGCATCGGCCTCCACAATAGACAATATCACCACTCTAGCCATCCTGAGTCAACAAGCAGCCAAAAGAAAACATCTTCCACTTTACTGCTGTTTCGTTGACTACAGCTCGGCTTTCGATAAAGTGCCTCAGAATATCTTGTGGAGGAAACTGAATAAGTGGGGGATACCGCAGAGCCTCCTAGGAGCACTCATTTCCCTGCACAAGAACACATGGGTGCAAATTAAAACCGGCCCAAAGACAGTCTCTTCAAGAATTACTGTCGAAGATGGGCTAAAGCAAGGCTGCATTCTAGCCCCTCTTTTGTTCAATCTTTATACAGCCAACCTCGGAACATTCAAAGAGAATAGAAATCTTCTCCTGCCGAAAGTGGGCCCTGCCAAAAAGTCTTTGCATATATTACAATATGCGGATGATATTGTAATAATGGACCAAGCAAAATCGGGTCTCCAGCAAGCTTTAAGTATGCTCCATACATACAACATCGCAAATGCCCTGAAAATTAATCAGGCAAAGGTTAAGGTACTGATATTTGGCAGATGTAAGAATAAGAGAAGCTTAAGGTGGAACATTGGGCCTGCCTGGATCAACACAATCGTAAAATATAATTATCTGGGAGTCTACTTCATCGAGACGTCTAGACCTGCAGCTCACCTAGCCACCTTGCAAAAGAGAGCAGGAGCAATCACATACTCCCTGACCCGGCTGAATCTGTCCCTGAGCAGTCCCTCCGCAGAAGCCATTTTAAAGGTGATCAAAACCACTCTTTTTCCTGCCTTAACCTACGGGCATCAGTCCTTTCCCGGCGCATGATCTGCCAGTCTCGATCTCGCCCAAATCTCTACCTATAAAAAAATCTTCCACCTTCCAAGTTTCATTCAGTGAGCTAGACTACGTTTGGATCTTTTTACAGTCCTGGCAACCCGTGGCATACTCAGATTGCAAAGGCCATAAGAGTGCTAGAGATGGATAACGCATCGCTTTTTTCAGACACTATTCCATATTCAGCCTGGAAAAATGCCATCAACAGGCAGGTCAAATTAATTTCCCATCGTATGGATCTGCACTCCGTAAAAACATCTACCATCGTGCTCTCCTTGAACTCTTCATATCTTCCCGGGAAACCGCAATCTTACTTCCAGGAAAACTTAAACGCAGCGGCACAGAAGAATATAATGTTCATGCGACTTCTTGGCCTGCGTTCAACAGCTTTTAACAGATGGGCGCTAACAAGTGAGGGAGGGGCCTGCAGACTTTCCAAATACCACTCTGAATCATGGCTGCATCTCCTGTGTTGTTGCCTGGCCATAGCTGCCCCAAGAAAGTCTCTCTTAAAACCCTTGTATTTAAGATGGGGCATCAGGACATGCTGGGAGGCTTCGGCCCTTTGTTTTGCATCTACTGACACTCAAGTGCTTGCAAGGTCTGGAAGATTTGTGAGACTCTTGGACAATCTTCTCTCACCTTCTTCGGCCCCCGCTCTCCTACCCCTTCCCCCTCAAAAACTCATTACAGATTTTTTCTCCCCTGTGGTTTAGCACTCTCTGTTTTATTCATCTTTTAATTTGGTCTAGCTTAGCAAAATGTTTACATCGGCAACTATAAGACTGTTTTTCCTATATGTATAATGGACACTAAACCTTGAGAGTTGTTTTTCAGCTTTGTCTTTTAACTTGACAAATGTGTCAATGCTGATTTTTATAAATGTGCTAATGCTGTCTTTTGTAGCAATGGTTTTAAGTAACTGTGCTAAATTAATAAAACTTCAAACTTCATTTAAAAGGTTTTGTTCTTAATTTTAATGAGACCTTTTCTGTTTAGTTGCATATGTAGATCTTTTTCGTTCAGTTTTCTGTCTCACAAAGTTTCGTTCGTCTGCAGTGTTTGTCCGTTTCACTGTAAATATTGTGTTAATTAATTGAGTGTTTTATAGTGTTTACTTAATTAATTAGAATTTTCTATTAGATTGTTTTGGTGGAGTTTAAATTCATTGTTTGAGATAGCTTTTTTTTAATTTTTTGGCAATTATGTTTTAATTTGTTTAATGTTAATTATGTTTATGTAATGTTTGTTTTTATTGTGTTTTGTAATATAATTTAAATGTATGCGTTAATAAATGTTATACATTTTTTTAAATATTTTATATATATGTCTGTTTATTTTTGATAGTGGGTATATTTTTTATGTTGTAAAGTTTGTTTATTTATTTGTTTTTGATTTTTAAGTATATTTGTTTGTGTTTTTTTATTAATCTTGCTTTTTTTTGTTGGTGTTTGTTGTTAATATTTCAAATATGATTTTTATAGTATTGAAAATATTTTTTTATGTTCAAATGTTATTTTTTTGTATAGTTTATATGTACTTTATCATGTTTGTGTTGTTGATATTATGCATATCGATATTTTTGTTGTAGTATATGTTATTTTTGTTTAATCAATATTTTTGTGTTCTTTTTTGTTGGTGATGTTTTTGTAGTCGATATTTTCTTTTACTCTATTTTTTATCGGTATTTGTAATTTTAATTTTGTGTAGTGGGTGTCAATATTGTATACAACATTAGTGACTCGATAATTTTGTAAGTCAATATCATAGGAGTCGATGTTGTGTCAGGGAACTCTACCTTTGAAATAACTTATATGAATTGGGCTACATGCTAATACATGTGGCAACATCTTTTAAACCTCACTTTTCTCTATCAGTTCCATTAGATATGTAGAGCTCACAATGCCAGGCTTAACTCAAAATGAAAGGCTGACTCCTGCCAAGCCACTCTTGTGAGTATTAGCATCTTTTTAGAGATCTTAATGAATGTGACAGTGACTTTTTAGGAGCAAGATGACACATGTAAAGAAGCCTACAGGTACTAGATGACCTCTGTTTCACAGTGCATGCTCTCTAAATGTGTGTAGTAGAAGTTGCATGGATCACTTTCTGCTCATTATACAGGGCAGCCGGGTACCAAGCTGTGTGTTCCAGTGGTTCCATGATGCCTGCCTAGCTAAGTCATGTGTGCTTCTGAGACTGAATGTTGAAGTAACTCTGACAAGATGTGTGCAGGAGCAGGGTAGTTTAAACCACACACATTGCTATTTAAAGACTACTTGCAGTGTACATTTGACGAGAGTTATATGGACTGAGATAAAGGTTAATACATCTTGAACATGATTTAAATCTTGCTTTTCTCTACCAATTTCATTTGAGTGGCAAAGCTTGCAATGCAAGGCCTTACCCAAAATCAAATACCAAATCCTGTCATGCCACTTTTGTGAGGGTCAGTATAATTTGAGTGTGTCAGTGCATTTAGGAGATAAGATGACACATGTAAAGAAGCCTACAGGTAGTATACTACATCTGTTTCACACTGCTTGCTCTCCAAATGTGTGTGGTGGAAGCTGCATTGATCACTTTCTCCTCATTATACAATCTAGCCTGGAATAAAACTGCCTTCTCAAGTGCTCCTGCTTTGCTTTTCTAACAGATCAGTGCTTTTAAACTGAATGCTGACGTAGCTGTAACACAATTTGTACAGGTGGTATGATAGACTGTATAGTTTTTAAGTGAGGGTCACAAGCTTCTGTCAAGGCGATGCTCACGAGGTTCCTGTTGCTTCCTTCCTGGCGACGCAATCTCCCTACTCCCTTGTAGACTGATCAATTAGCAAGATTTGTAAATTCTTGACCAATCAATTATTCCCCAAGGGAAAGGGGAAGTGGACAGAGAAAACAATGCACACACTGGATCTCTTCTAGAAATGTCAGCGAAGTTCTCTCTTGAAGTGTTCAGGGCTTCTTCTTCTTGATTCTTATGGTGTCTTTGAATGACATACAATCACCTTATCAATACAAATACCCTATGTTGATTAAGATTTAGAATACTTCAAAATATAAAGTTATATTCACATACCATTCAAGAAATCAGCCCGTTCAGACACTTCTTATGATTGACAAGAGGTTTTTGTGAGCTTCAAACCTTTTAAACAAATGCAAAATATCATGAGTCAAGAACCATTCGAATTTCATGACCTTTGATTAATTATTAGTGATTTGGTACTTCGATTAATTAACACTATCACACTTTGCTTACCTTGTCAATACTAGATGAAGCTTTACAAAAGGATTCTGTTGAAAACAAAATTTAAGAAAAGAAAAGAACATACAAATTCCTAGCTTTTGGAATTTCTATACACTCTCTGTATACATTCTGGACTATCACTTCAAAGATAATGGCTTGAGTAAACAGTACCAAATAGTTCAAACATTCATATGCTCATATGCAGACGTTTATAAAAAGATTATTGTCTCTATTCAGTGTCCTTGGTAAATAGCAGTTAACAATCACTGCTTTAAAACGGATTGTATTTGCCAATGCTTTTCTTCAGAACATGCTCAAAACATATTGGTAAAACTTATCTTCCTTAAAAGCTTTTCCAAGCGCAACAATTTGTCTTTGCCAACTGTTTCCTTTACAAGTAAATAGATATCCAAGTAAATCCTTGCTGTTACAAATGTTTGTTGTTTTGTCTCTCCTATGGACTGGTAATTAAAATAAGAACAATCTTACTTTCTTTCTTTGTAGGACGGATCCGGAAATCAGGAAGAAGAATCTCAGCCGGAAGTCAATGCGGGGACCGAAGAGGGAAGACTCCACTGGAGAGAAGACTGAAATCGGGAGAGAAAACCGGGCGAGGACCGAAGACTGCAGGAGATCAAAAGATGCAGGTAAACAGGAAGCTCGATGAAGGAAGGGAGGAGGGAATGGAACTAAACTGGCAGGGACCTGAAGGTTGAAGAGGTCTTGGCAGGCAAGCAGGGCCGGAGGCAGACGGGGACTCGGAAGGCAGGCGGGGCTTCTCTAGATGCTCGGAGCTTGATGCAGGAACACTCATAGAGACGCTGTGTTTTCAACGAAGGGAAGCGTCTTGAATGAGAGTGAGGATGCTTTTATAGTCTGTGTGAAGGGCGTAGGCTGTTCATGGCACATGTAAGTCTCGAACAGTTGAAAAGTGCCCGACCATGTGTTTTTGACTGAATCTGTAAATAAGGCAATCCTGAAAGCAACAAGCATTGCTAAAGGCAACTCAGATTAAATGTCTTTCAAGCTTTGTGATGATACCATAACATAATAGGATAGCATAACAACATGAATCATTTTAACGCATGTGAATTCATGACAGTTCTTCCCCCCAAAGGTCGCCTTACAGGTCTAGGTTTGCGAGGATGCAAAGTATGAAATAAACGAACCAATCGAGGGGCGTGTACATTAGATTTAGGTTCCCAAGATCTTTCCGAGGAATCATATCCTTTCCAGGCAACTAAATAAAATAAACGACCCCGAACGCGTTTTGCATCAACAATTTTTTCAACCTCATATTCAACATGATCCCCAACCACAATTGGAGGAGGTGGATCATCAAGCCTGGTGTCTGGGTCATAAGGCTTCAGTATAGAGACATGAAAGACCGGATGAATTGAATAATCTTGGGGTAATTTTACTTTGATGGATACTGGATTGATAATTTTTTCCACAGGGAACGGCCCAATAAATCGGGGTTTTAACTTTTTTGGGCCTTCAATTTGAATATTTTTTGTAGATAACCAGACTAAATCTCCAGATTTATATTGGGGTGCTGGTATCCTACGATTTCTTCATCTTTTCTTTATTTTTGGCTAAAGATCTTCGAATCCTTTCCGGAGTTTGCAATTGAATTAGTCTTTCTGTTACTGCTGGCATTTCTTGTGTTTTATCAGGAATTATTATTGGTAATGATCGAGGGTGTTGACCAGTAACAAAATAGAAAGGTGAGCAGCCCAAGGCTGAGGGCATTGAATTATTGTACGCAAATTCAGCTAAAGGCAAAGCTTCATCCCAACTAGAAGTCATTGTGGAAGTCAAACAGCGTAGACTTTGCTCAAGATATTGATTAACTTTTTCTGTTAGACCATCCGTTTGAGGATGAAAAGCGGATGATAAAGCTACCTCTATCCCCAATTGATCATTAAGGGGTCTCCAAAACTTGGAAACAAATTGGGGACCTCTGTCAGAAATTTTTTTTTGAGGCCAACCATGAAGTTTAATTACATTATTCAAAAAGATGTTACTCAATTCAAATGGCTGATGGTAATTTGGTCAAGGGAATGAAATGTCCCATTTTTGAAAGAAGATCCACCACCACAAGTATTGTAGTAAAACCATGAGATTTAGGTAAATCTGTTACAAAATCTACACTAATTGTGTGCCAAGGAAATGGTGTAATTGGTAAAGGTTGTAACAAACCCATTGGAGGTGTATGTAATGATTTTTGTTGTGTGCAAACAGGACAGGTAAGTACGTAACAACGTACATCTTGATCTATATTTTTCCACCAGAAATGTCTTTTACAAAGTTCTAACGTTTTATTGATTCCAGGATGTGCAACTGCAGCAATGTCATGATTCCATTTCATAATTTGTACTCTCAAATCTTCATCTAGAATGAATAGTTTATTCTTGAAAAAGAAATAACCATCTCTAACAGTAGAATGTTTTTGAGAAGGCCAATGTTGTTGATCCATCTTTTGTGTCTTGGTTTGTAGTATAGTTAAAAAATCATCTGAGGTTGTTTCTGCACACACCTTTTCTGTAGGTATAATACTCTGTAACTCTCTTGGCTGATCATCATTTTTCTCACAAACTAATTGTGAAAGAGTATCTGAAAGTAATTGCTTAGCCCTGGGACGGTAAGTGATTATGAAATCGAACTCACTGAAAAATTGCAGCCAACGCATTTGCCTGGGAGTAAAAGCTTTTACAGTCGAGTAGAACTGCAGATTTTTATGATCAGAGAAAATGGTTATAGTGTGCTTAGCCCCTAAAAGGTGAATTCCCCACTCCTGGAGAACCGACTAAATAGCTAATAACTCACGTTCAGCTATAGTATAGTTTTGCTCTGCAGGCAGCAATTTTCGAGAGAAAAACGCTATTGGATGTAAATGACCTGTAAAGACATCTTTTTGTAACAGGACTCCACCTATGGCGGTCTGGGAAGCATCAGCTTCCACAAAGAAAGGTCTATCTGAATCTGGATGCACCAAAATTGGTGCTGTGGTGAAAGCTTTTTTCAAGGTTTGAAAGGCAGCTTCTGCTTCTAAATTCCAAAGGTATTTTTTCCCTTTTTGTAATAATCGAGTGATTGGTGTTACAATATTAGAAAATTTAGAAATGAAGCGCCTATAAAAATTAGCAAATCCTAGTACTCGTTGAATTTCTTTGACAGAGGTTGGTGAGGGCAATTCAAAATTGCATCTACTTTTTTAGGATCAATTCTTATTCCTTCAGGGGATAACCAATACCCTAGGAACTCAACTTTTGGAGTGTTAAAAACACATTTCTCTAATTTAACAAATAATGAATTTTCTCTCAGTTTCTGAAGCACGGCTCAAACGTGTCCTGTATGTTCCTCTGGATTTTTTGAATAGATCAGGATGTCATCGATATATAGTATTACACAAACATACAACAATTCATGCAAAACTTCATTAATGAAGTATTAAAATGCTGCCGGAGCATTACAGAGACCAAATGGCATCACTGTATACTCAAAAAGACCAAATTTAGTATGGAAGGCGGTCTTCCATTCGTCTCCTTCCTTTACGCGGATCAGATGGTAAGCTCCGCGTAAATTCAATTTTGTGTAAATACTTGAACCTTTCACCTGATCTAGTAATACAGGAATCAAAGGCAATGGATACCGATTTTTTTATTGTTGCCTTGTTGACTGCGCGAAAGTCTATGCAAGCCCTGAGATCACCTGTCTTCTTCGCCACAAAAAAAAGTGAAGATGATACTGGCGAAGTGGAATGTTGAATACATCCAAGTTCCAATAACTCATCTAAATAAGTACGCAAATATTGATTTTCTGGTTCTGTTAATGCATAAATGCGACTGCAGGGCAATTTAGCTCCAGGAATCAGATTGATTCGGCAGTCGTAAATCCTATGGGGAGGTAACTTAGTAGCTTTGACTGGATCAAATACGTCAGAATAATCCAAATAATATAAAGGCATTACTGGATCTTTAGTTTTTTGGTAGCAGTGAAGTTTGCAAAAAGATGAGTTTAAAGTTACTGTACGCTTGATCCAATCTATCTTAGGGTTGTGAAGTTCAAGCCAAGGAATTCCTAAAATTACTCCAAAAGTAGGAGTATCAATAAGGTCAAATATTGTTAATTCTGTATGACCATTGTCTGTAACCAATATCAAGGGTGTAGTATGAAACCGTATTAATCCTGAAGAAAGTTCTGAACCATCAACAGCTCTCACCGGTTCAGGTTCTTTCTTGGGAACTTGAGTCAGGTTTAATTTTCGAACCAATTCCAGATCAAAAAAATTCCCTGTTGCTCCTGAGTCAATAAGGATGGGAATACTATGTCTTTGTTGATTAGGTAATATTAAAAGATTCCTTACTGTGAAATGCCTGGGTATGTGACTAGTTACGCTGGTCGCATATTGAGAGATCATTAAACCAGAATCTCCAGAGGAGTCGATCTCATTAATCCCCGAGACAATTCGTTTTCCGAAAACAGAGAGGTTTCACAGTCAAGTACTAAAACTCTTTTCTTAGCTGGTTTTACAGGACAGTCTTTGGCGAAATGCCCAGATTTGCCGCAATATAAACATAAGTTTCCTTTTCGCCTACGATCTTTTTCTTCTTGAGTAAGAGGACCTTTAATTCCTCCTATTTGCATGGGCTCAACTTGTGCATTTTTATCTTCCACATCTTTACGTTCAGATTTGAAATGTAACTGCCTAATGTCAGATCTTGGTCTCTCACTTTTTCTTTCACCTAGTCTATGGTCGAGTTTAACAACCAAATTTTGAAAATCAGAAAAGTCATTTGGTAAATCCACTATATGAGCTAAAGAATCTTTTAAATTGTCACTAAGTCCTCTATGAAATAATGAAATTCTCTTTTCCTCAGGCCATCTGGTTTCAGCCAATAGTCTGTTAAAACTAGTGACATATGTAATCAAATCTTTTGAACCCTGATGAAGATTAAGAAGTTCATTATCAGATGCTTGTAAAAATACATGTTTGGCAAAAAGACTAGACTTTGCAGTTTTAAACTGTCTCAAATTATGTATCACCGGATCATCTGAATCTACAAGAGGCATGGCCCAATTTGCTGCTACCCCACCTAGATATGATATGATAAAAGCTACCTTTGAAGTATCTGTGTTAAAAATTTGTGGTTTGCACATAAAGTGCAACTGACACTGACTCATAAAGGTATTGTAATGATTACTATCTCATGTGAACCTTTCTGGATTAGCTAAAGGTATTAGATGAGGAGTTACAACAGTAACCTGTACAGGTTGATTGGTAGCCTGTCCTGAAGTAGTCTGAGAAGGGAAATTAGAAATTCCAATCTTGGGGGGGTCAAGATGGGACGTTTTTCTTCGACTGATTCCTGCCAATATGTAAATCCTGCTTTAGTTTTATCCAACTCATGTCTAAGAGACTGATTCTCTTGACGCAATTCTTGCATTTCCTCGGACATATTTTGTATTAACTGAGCTAACTGGCTTTCTTCCATAATTGTTATTCTCTAAATATGGTTTACGTCACCAGAAGGAAACAAGGGATTTGTGGCCTCGCTTTCTGTCAAGGCGATGCTCACGAGGTTCCTGTTGCTTCCTTCCTGGCGACGCAATCTCCCTACTCCCTCGTAGACTAATCAATTAGCAAGATTTGTAAATTCTTGACCAATCAATTATTCCCCAAGGGAAAGGGGAAGTGGACAGAGAAAACAATGTACACACTGGATCTCTTCTAGAGATGTCAGCGAAGTTCTCTCATGAAGTGTTCAGGGCTTCTTCTTCTTGATTCTTATGGTGTCTCTGAATTACATACAATCACCTTATCAATACAAATACCCTATGTTGATTAAGATTTAGAATACTTCAAAATATAAAGTTATATTCACATACCATTCAAGATATCAGCCCTTTCAGACACTTCTTATGATTGACAAGAGGTTTTTGTGAGCTTCAAACCTTTTAAACAAATGCAAAATATCATGAGTCAAGAACCATTAGAATTTCATGACCTTTGATTAATTATTAGTGATTTGTTAGTTCGATTAATTAACACTATCACACTTTGCTTACCTTGTCAATACTAGATGAAGCTTTACAAAAGGATTCTGTTGAAAACAAAATTTAAGAAAAGAAAAGAACATACAAATTCCTAGCTTTTGGAATTTCTATACACTCTCTGTATACATTCTGGACTATCACTTCAATGATAATGGCTTGAGTAAACAGTACCAAATAGTTCAAACATTCATATGCCGTTGTTGTCGTTGTAAAGCTTTATTCGAGATATATACTCATAAAAGCACAAGCATACATTTAAAAATACATTTTAGTTAAAATCAGTATTTCATACAAGTAAATACATTTAAAACAGTTGTGCAAGCTTTAACAATAAAACGATTGTTTAAACTTTTAAAACAAATATCAAATTGTATTAACAGATATAGCCCTCCGCCTGATGAACCATGCCCACCCCAAATACTTTGCTGTTCCCAGGACAATAGGCATGTCGCTGGAAGTACAGATGATTCTTAGCCCCTCAACACCACTAGATGCCCCAAGATTTCGACAAACTGGGGCCAGCCATACTCTCCTCAGGATAGCATAGGCCTCGCACAAGAATAAAAAGTGGCCTATGCTTTCATTAGTTGCACCACACACAGGGCAGCATGAGGTATTCGAGCTCCGCCATCTACCCGTCAAGGAACATTCATATGCTCATATGCAGACGTTTATAACAAGATTATTGTCTCTATTCAGTGCTCTTGGTAAATAGCAGTTAACAATCACTGCTTTAAAACAGATTGTATTTGAGAATGCTTTTTGTTCAGAACATGCTCAAAACATATTGATAAAAGTATCTTCCTTAAAAGCTTTTCCAAGCGCAACAATTTGTCTTTGCCAACTGTTTCCTTTACAATTAAATAGATATCCTTGCTGTTACCAATGTTTGTTGTTTTGTCTTTCCTATGGACTGGTAATTAAAATAAGAACAATCTTAATTTCTTTCTTTGTAGGAAGGATCCGGATATCAGGAAGAAGAATCTCAGACGGAAGTCAATGCGGGTACCGAAGAGGGAAGACTCCACTGGAGAGAAGACTGAAATCGGGAGAGAAAACCGGGCGAGGACCGAAGACTGCAGATCAAAAGATGCAGGTAAACAGGAAGCTTGATGAAGGAAGGGAGGAGGGAATTGAAGTAAACCGGCAGGAAACTGAAGGTTGAAGAGGTCTTGGCAGGCAAGCAGGGCCGGAGGCAGACGGGGAGTCGGAAGGCAGGCGGGGCTTCTCTAGATGCTAGGAGCTTGATGCAGGAACACTCGAAGAGACACTGTGTTTTCAACAAAGCGAAGCGTCTTGAATGAGAGTGAGGATGCTTTTATGGTCTGTGTGAAGGGCGTTGGCTGTTCATGGCACGTGTAAGTCTCGAACAGTTGAAACGTGCCCGACCATGTGTTTTTGACTGAATCTGTAAATAAGGCAATCCTGAAAGCAACAAGCATTGCTATAGGCAACTCAGATTAAATGTCTTTCAAGCTTTGTGATGATACCATAACATATTAGGATAGCATAACAACATGAATCATTTTAACGCATGTGAATTCATGACAGCTTCACTACGCATGCCAGATTACACGTAAAAGTGCAGACATATCTGAGGCATGGTAGCACTCGGATATTTAAACTTGACAGCATACACTTTCACTTTCAAAGCACACACCTCAGTAATTATGGCATACTTGAAGTTTAACAACAACTGATGGAATTGGATCTTGGGGCATATTTAAAGACCCCTTAGACAGCATCCTCCATACCAAGATACTGAATACACAAAAAAGTGCCTAAGGGTCATAACAGATAATGCTTTGTGCTCAAAACACGATGAAATATACTAGAAAACACAAAAAGGTTAAGGAAAAAGTGACAGCAACCTTTAAACCCAAGGGTTGTTCAGGATACCCATCAGTAACCAACCTGTACCGCCCTTTTCATCATTTGGGCTTCCTTTCGTTCTCTGTCAAAGATCATCACCACACAGGGACAGATTATACATATCCCGTGGATTTAGTATGGGCGACGATAAAGAGAACTACAAAGGATAGAAATGTTACAGGTTACTGTGTTTGCAGTGCGAATAGTGTAGTGAGGAAAGGTAACTCGTGTGTGATAGTTGAAATTGGAGAAAAATGAGAGAAAGAAACAATTTAATAATATCTCTCATTTTGCCAAATAATAAAAACAGTGAAACATAGCAGTTTGCAACAAATATCTGCTATTATCTAGTTAGTGGTCGACATGTTTCAGCAGATTGAGTGACAACTAGTGTCTTCTGCTTTCATCAGGACCTGTAGATAGGTGTTTTTGATAGCCACTGCAATATTATATAAGTGAGAAAATCACATCTATAAATGAAAAAAACACATCACCTGATTCACTAGGTTGAAGTTTCTTTCCACCTCCTAGCGTAGAGGTTATGCTGGAGTTGATTGATCGTCGTAAGAAATGAGCACAAAGAAAAAAGAGAAAGAAAATACACAGAAAACAGATCATTGGCAACATCTCAATAAATGTTCAGTTCCGTGTTACCTGTGTCATTGTGTGAATTTGAAGGGTGACTGAGACATTCTTCAGGATACCCTATTACTCTTACCTATCGTGTAGGAGGGGTGGACCTCACCTCACCTTGCTGCGGCTCAGGTACAGGGGGCGCCGCGCTAAAAAAGAAGAAGAAGAAGGTAGGGAAAAGGGTGTAAAAGATCTCTCCAATATCTCCGCACCTTAATCTCTACTTGGTGCGTCTGTGTTTAGAAGAAAAGGCACTATCACTCCCGAGAAACCAATCGGTTAAAAATGTTTGAAAACAATGGTGCTAGTTCTGACTAACATAGCTCAAAGCCACATCCGATCTACCATGTAATAAAAGCCACGTCTTGTTGATATACCTAACACATAAGACTGACGCTGGTGGCATCTTTCGTTTGCTGTCTCAAGGAAAGATTCCGACATGCCGATGGCAGGGTGATGATGCTTGGATTATAAAGAAGTGCGCAACTTTTAGCCATTGTCATTTTCCATAATTGGTACGACTAACCGCACTGGTAATACTAAACAGCAATTAGGCAGGAGGCGATCTTGTGTATTGCATGCACATGAAAATCATAGCATGACTGTCATTCACAGTTTTCCTTTTTTTGTGCTCAATATGCTCACAACAGAACTAAAACACCATTAGGACTTCATCTCCCACAATACTTCAGCAACCGGCGGGTGAATGTGTTACTCGCTGGCTTCTTGCTGTAGGCTGATTTATCGAGTCCAAAAAACATACCTACAGTGTGCCCAATAGTTATGTAGCTCATAAGGATCATGGGGCATCGGCATTGATTAATTTTGTTGTTGATTTTTATGTCGATTTTTTTGTCGATTTCGCTACTCGGCACTTATCTAATACTACAACTCCCATGAGCATAGCATACACGTGATTGGGGCATCTTATCACATGATCGTGGTTGCATGTACTACGCAGACACAGAAGTGTGCGGCTTATAAGGATTATAGGGTTCCGATAGCAATCATTCTGCCGGCTCCGTTATTCCGCAAACTACAACACCCATGAGCAGAGTACTCACGGTTTTTTGGCTTAATGTCACATGACTATGGTCTGTACGCATCACGGGAATTTGGAAGGAGAATGTCTCATCATCAAGCAGAATGGTAAGTATGTCCAATGAAATTAAGCAATAGTATCCTGAGTGGTACCATAGCATTTTGTGATTTTTATACTATGGCTGAATGTGGATTACATTATGCATTGATAGGTCTGGTTCTTTGTTCTAAAACTGAAGCCTGACAGAAAAATAAAGCAGTATCAGATCATTTATGGAGATTACTAGCATAGTAGTCAAATATGAGGAAAAAATGGAAGTCATGTCCGGAGTGATGTCATCTGAAATGCAATACAAGTGGAACACAATGTAATGACAACTTGCTCAACATTATTTTTTGTTTCTCAGAAGCAAATTCTGGGGCGGGTGTTTCTAATAAAATAATAAATCAACTGACTTGACAAGAGAGTATTTGCACCTTAATGTCATTCTATGACAGACCAAGGCAGAAAAAATAAATTTTAGGAGGCACCCCTAAATAGGACAGGCTTTCGGATGCAGTAAAGAGAATCTGTCCTGTAACTGGGTCACCACCAAGAATCAGCTACAGGTAGAGCCAACAAAGGTTCCCTCAGTGGTTTCCCCACCTATATTTGTGGAAGAGGAGCCACCGGTATAGTGAATGAGAGGTCCATCAACTTGAAGCAGAGCTCCAATTTCACTTAACCATAATTGCGCCCCATGTGTTGGCAATTCCCCACAAAATAATGTTTTTCTGATCGGAAATTATAAAGCATTAATATCACTGCTATCAACTATCTTTATTTAGATTTATAAGATATTCTTGTTTAATTTCAGATGTTCTTCACATGTCAATAGAGCAACATCGCTAAGCAAATGAGAGCTGTGAACCTGACTTTAGGGGATAATTTCTTCATCGTGGGGTTTTCGGAATTTCCATATTTGCAAGTGCCTCTTTTTGTTGCACTTTTACTGCTGTATCTGGTTACTTTAACAGGGAACCTTCTTATCATGGCAATCATTTACTCCAACTCACATCTACAAACACCTATGTATTTCTTCCTCACAAATTTGTCTTTTGTTGATATCACTTACACTTGTGTAATTTTCCCCAAAATGTTGTATAACTTAAATTTTTCAGGAACAGTTATTCCTTACACTGAATGCTTGCTTCAGATGTATTTCTTTATTGCTATAGCAGCCATAGAATTTCTTCTCCTCACAGTCATGGCATATGATCGATATGTGGCCATCTGCAATCCCTTACATTACGTGATGACCATGAAGGCAGGTGTGTGCATCCAGCTTGCAATGGGAAGCTGGATTGGTGGTTTATTGGTCCCATTGGGACACACCATTGCAATGTCAAAGCTCTCCTTCTGTGCTTCCCATGTGATCAACCACTTCTTCTGTGATATGACAGCTTTGATGAAGCTTTCCTGTAGCAGCACTTACATCGTTGAGACTTTGTCATACAGTGTTGGTGCAGGATTTTTACTTGTCACTTTTGTTCCAGTCATTATATCTTACAGCAACATCATCTCCGCCATCCTGAAAATCCAGTGTACAGAGGGAAGGCACAAGGCGTTCTCTACATGTGCCTCCCATCTCACTGTGGTTATATTATTTTTTGGATCTGTCTTTCCTACATACATGCGACCAACATCAATGTATTCAGTGAAAGACAACAAAATACTTGCATTATTATACACCTCTCTTACCCCACTGTGCAACCCAATTATATACAGTCTGAAGAATAAGGAGTTTAAAAATGCTTTGAAGAAACCAAAGACAGTACTATTACTTGGTAATGGCTAAAACTATTCAATCTTCTTTTTCTGATAGTAGTACAACAATATTCATTGCATGTATGAAAACATTCCCAAACTGCTTGTCATATAGAGAAGCCATTATTACCCCATGGTGAAATGTTCAGTTGTTAGACATTTTACCTGGAACATTACACTTTTATTTGACAATTCAATGATTTTTATTTAAAATAAGGATTTCATAGACAGCATAATTACATGATATTAGTTGAAACAAGGAATCCCAAAACTGTACGGACATTTTTCCTTATAAATATGTAATAGAAAGCATAAGTGATATTAAAACAAGTGTGTATATGGTTCAAATATTTTTTGATGTTTTTAAGGATCAAATAAACAGTGCCAAATGTGGACTTTGTGTTTTCCTTGGCGATAGAAAGCCCTGTATTGTAACATACAAACAAGAGTCGACTAGGCAAACCACCCCCACCCCTGCCCTCTCACCACCCGCCTCCATTCACATTTACATTATTGTTTGGAGTTCAATGTCAGAGGCACTGCAGATTAATTCTGCTCCGGCATTGGTGGTGCAACAGTCTTGGGCAAACGGAGCAGTCATAAGTATTTGTGGCAGGTAAGCTCTCTCAATTCTTGTGAGAGCGAAGAGACAAACAGGGCTGCCACAGATCACTGAAGACCATGCGGAGCCCTGCCCGAACATTGTGAGCATTATCTTTTCCATTCCCAGAATTTGCCATAACCGTAGGAGCCAGCCCGTATGTGTGGGAATCAGAAGGGTCCCCCAAAGGGTTAGTATGTTTTGCATGGCTGCCCCCAGGGCTATTCCAATAAGGCACCCTCTTCTAGACTTCAGGGGGTATGTTGGTGGGTTTGGTACCCCTAGGAGCACATATGCAGGGAATCTTGGTAGTTTGGAATCTAAATGTGTGTCAATTTTGTCCAGCACTTGAGCCAAAAAATGCTGCACATGCTGGCATTCTCATAAAACATGCACCAGTGTTCCTCGGTTCCCACAGCCCCACTAGCAGTCTGCACTCTGTGTGGGGTTGACCTTGTGTATCTGTGTTGGAGTATATTACTATTAAGTGGTTACTTTTGTTAGTGTTACTGTCAGAGCTGTATTACTAGCTGTGTATTAGGCTCTATGATATATTCCTTCCCCTTCTTTGTCGCTCAGTGCCTGCCCTATGTCTTTTTCCCACCTGGGGCATTGTACATTTGCTTATTTTGTGAGATCAGCAGAACATATAATTCTGAGATTAGTTTCTTGTTTGAGGACTTAGACAAAAGCAATTTTTCATACTGGGTGAGATGTCTCTGGGCATTGGGCCTATTTTGTGGCTGTAATGCTCAGTTTTGGAGTTGCAGGTATCTTAACCTCCCTGTTTCTGGCATACCATAATCAGCTTTAACCCCTAAGAAGGCGATCACCCCCTCTACGTCAAAGAGATGATCCTGAGCGCTGCACTCCAAATGGCGTCACCGTCCAAACCCAACCACCCGTATTCCCGGCTCGAATTCTGGATTGTCAAATAGTGGGGTCAAAGGGGGGGAGTTGTCAAGTAGCAACTAGTGCTGGTCCGATCCCACTCCACCATTGTTGTTTGCATTATGGGGACAAATACAGGTTCCGTAGTCTTTGCGGTTTCTTAAGGAAGGGGACCTTCAGCAGTAATGTTCCGGCAACTGCTCTGTCCTGGAATAACCAGTGCTTCTCTGATTCGGTGCGGTTCCATTCCACTAGATATCTCAATTACACTCCTTAATAATACAGTTGGAGATCAGGAATCCCCAACCCTCCCTCGCTAGGTGGAAGAAAGCTAATGGCTTTTTTCATCCGTGATATACAGCCCTGCCAAATGAATTGCAGAATCTCTGTCTACTTCTTATTAATCAAACCAGGAGGTGGCTGCAAGGGGAGAGTCTGGAACAGATATAAGATTTTGAGGAGAACCATCATTTTAATAGTGGCAGCTCTGCCCAGCCACGAGATCAGGTGATGTTTCCACCTTTGGATGTTGGAACAAATTTGCCTATGTTGACTGCGGTCATTGATAGCGGCTGAGACTTGTGTTGTTGATGCTCATTGGATTCCCAGATAGGGAAATGTGTTGTGTGACCACTGTATAGGGTCCTGATTCTGGAATCGTTCCACCATTTGGGGTTGAAGGGAGAGGCTGAGTGCTACAGATTTCCATACATTCACTTTGAACCCTGAAGCCCTGCCAAAGGATTTCAATTCCTCAAGAAAAGCATCTAGGGAGGTGTCCGGGTTGTCCAGTGTCACCAGGATGTCATCTGCATAAAGGCTAATGGTGTATTTGTCCCCCCAAATGGCATTCTGGAGATGTGTGGGTGCGTTCAAACTCACTGCGCTACCGGCTCTGTATATATTGTGATGGGGCAACCTTGCCTCGTACCTCTGCCTAACCGAAACTGGGCTGACGTGTGACTGTGAATTGTAACTGTTTCCTTGGGAAGATGATGACAATTTAAAATGTTGTTCCTCATCCTCTCCCCCAAGCCAAAGTGAGTCAATACCTGTTCAATGTAAGGCCAGTGCACCCTATCAAAGGCCTATTTGGCATCTATGGTCAGTAGCATGTATTTGCCCGAAGATCTGGATGCCTTCTCTATGATGTGAACAAAGCGCTTGGTCTTATCGCTAATCTGTCTCTGAAGGACCAAGCCCGCCGGATCGAGGTCGACCAGGGTGGGCATGTATGTGCTCAGTCTATGGGCTAATATTCCTGTGAATAGTTTCAGGTCTACTTTTCGAAGCTAAATGGGCCAGAACGAACTACAGCATGTTTTATCTTTCCCTGGCTTGGGAATGACTATAATTGCGGCCTCCAGAATCAATGTTGGGATTGCACTGGGCTTCAAAAATGTATTAAAGAGCTGAGTCAGAAGTGGTGACACCACCGGACTGAATGTTTTGTAGAAGGCTGCTGTGAAGCCATCTGGGTCCGGGGATTTTGCCAGTTTTAATCAGAAAATTGAAGCAATAACTAGTGCTTTTAAACTGAATGATGACGTAGCTGTAACACAATTTATAAAGGTGGTATGATAGACTGTATAGTTTTTAAGTGAGGGTCACAAGCTTCACTACGCATGCCAGACTACACGTAAAAGTGCAGACATATCTGAGGCATGGTAGCACTCAGATATTTAAACTTGACAGCATACACTTTCACTTTCAAAGCACACACCTCAGTAATTATGGCATACTTGAAGTTTAACAACAACTGAATGAATTGGGTCTTGGGGCATATTTAAAGACCCCTTAGACAGCATCCCCCATACCAAGATACTGAATACACAAAAAAGTGCCTAAGGGTCATAACAGATAATGCTTTGTGCTCAAAACACGATGGAATATACTAGAAAACACAAAAGGGTTAAGGAAAAAGTGAAAGCAACCTTTAAACCCAAGGGTTGTTCAGGATACCCATCAGTAACCATCCTGCACCGCCCTTTTCATCATTTGGGCTTCCTTATGTTCTCTGTCAAAGATCATCACCACACAGGGACAGATTATACATATCCCGTAGATTTAGTATGGGCGATGATAAAGAGAACTACAAAGGATAGAAATGTTACCGGTTACTGTGTTTGCAGTGCGAATAGTGTAGTGAGGAAAGGTAACTCGTGTGTGATAGTTAAAATTGGAGAAAAATGAGAGAAAGAAACAATTTAATAATATCTCTCATTTTGCCAAATATTAAAACCAGTGAAACATAGCAGTTTGCAACAAATATCTGCTATTATCTAGTTAGTGATCGACATGTTTCAGCAGAGGATTGGTGTCACTAAAACGCATGCTTTTACATCGCATGCCTTTACAATGCGGTTTTTACCACGCAGTCCATTACAACGCATAATGCTTTTAGGCGCTGGATAGTGAATTATTTAATTTACTATTCCAACTCCAGTCCCCGTGGATAGCAGGGAAGGTGTTGGATAGTAAATTAAATATATTCCCTATCCTAGAGCGCCCCCCAGCGCAATGCGTTGTAATGGTATGCGTTGTAATGGTTGCGATGTAATGGTAGTGCGTTGTAAAAAATGCGTTGTAAGTGATGTTCCCCTTCAGCAGATTGAGTGACAACTAGTGTCTTCTGCTTTCATCAGGACCTTTAGATAGGTGTTTTTGATAGCCACTGCAATATTATATAAGTGAGAAAATCACATCTATAAATCAAAAAAACATATCACCTGATTCACTAGGTTGTAAGTTCTTTCCACCTCCTAGCGTAGAGGTTATGCTGGAGCTGATTGATCGTCGTAAGAAATGAGCACAAAGAAAAAATAGAAAGAAAATACACAGAAAACAGATCATTGGCAACATCTCAATAAATGTTCAGTTCCATGTTACCTGTGTCATTGTGTGAATTTGAAAGGGACTGAGACATTCTTCAGGATACCCTATTACTCTTACCTATCGTGTAGGAGGGGTGGACCTCACCTCACCTTGCTGCGGCTCAGGTACAGGGGGCGCCGCGCTAAAAAAGAAGAAGAAGAAGGTAGGGAAAAGGGTGTAAAAGATCTCTCCAATATCTCCGCACCTTAATCTCTACTTGGTGCGTCTGTGTTTAGAAGAAAAGGCACAATCACTCCCGAGAAACCAATCGGTTAAAAATGTTTGAAAACAATGGTGCTAGTTCTGACTAACATAGCTCAAAGCCACATCCATTCTACCATGTATTAAAAGCCGCGTCTTGTTGATATGCCTAACACATAAGACTGACGCTGGTGGCATCTTTAGTTTGCTATCTCAAGGAAAGCTTCCGACATGCGGACGGCAGGGTGATGATGCTTGGATTATAAAGAAGTGCGCAACTTTTAGCCATTGTCATTTTCCATAATTGGTACGACTAACCACACTGGTAATACTAAACAGCAATTAGGCAGGAGGCGATCTTGCGTATTGCATGCACATGAAAATAATAGCATGACTGTCATTCACAGTTTTCCTTTTTTTGTGTTCGATACGTTCACAACAGAACTGAAACACCATTAGGACTTCATCTCCCACAATACTTCAGCAACCGGCGGGTGAATGTGTTACTCGCTGGCTTCTTGCTGTAGGCTGATTTATCGAGTCCAAAAAACATACCTACAGTGTGACCAATAGTTATGTAGCTCATAAGGATCATGGGGCATCGGCATTGATTCATTTTTTTTGTTGATTTTTATGTCGATTTTTTTGTCGATTTCGCTACTCGGCACATATCTAATACTACAACTCCCATGAGCATAGCATACACGTGATTGGGGCATCTTATCACATGATCATGGTTGCATGTACTACGCAGACACAGAAGTTTGCGGCTTATAAGGATTATAGGGTTCCGACAGCAATCATATAGCTGAGATACCCGCCACCCCCTCTCAACACAATCCCCAAAGGAGGGAAACCGGAAACAGTTCTTGAAGTTTTTTGGAAGTGGGAGGGAGTGACCCTCCCGGCCGTATTTATTAAAACAAAAAATTATAAACATTTAAACATTAATGTACAATTTCATACCACATTGCGATGTTTGGCTAACCTTAACAGATTCTCTAATACAGAGGTTCTCCTAGCCGAACTAACATCCTACAAAACATTTACTTGAAATATTGAAATTGTACATCCTAACGTTTAAGGGCCAACGGCAAGGTCGTAACCGGTGTCAAGATCCCTAACCAGACATACCCCCCCCACTTGGAGGGGCGACAGCACTGAGGCGTACTCAAGTGCAACTACTACCAATTTCCCTTGACTTGACGGGGGCACTTATCAACTCGACGCCAGTTAAAGGTCGTTCGAAGACTCGTGTGAGGTATCTAGAAGGTATCGTAGACCTCCCCCCAACCCCACACAACTTACCGCATCTGCCGTCGCAGATGTCACTGGCCCCGGGAAATTCCCCAGGAGGGGGCTGTAACCCCTCCTACACAGGAAGGGGCCTTGACCGCCTTTCCTCTTCTTTCGGCGACCCATCCTTAGAAGGGACCGCCTCCCCGTTGAGGGGCCAAAGGCCACCTCCCCCGAGCGCTCCCATCCGTGTTGGGTGACGCCCACTCATAGGGATCTTCCAATTAGTGCTCACCGATCATGACCTTACCGCCCGACCAAAATAAATACGACAAATGCTAACTAAACGAAACTACATTGGCCACTATGACCGAAAAAGCCTGTTTATAAATGGACCTTACATCCGAAGTTCTTTAATCGCAAACTTGTAAAATTAGACCAATCTTTATTACACATTTCAACATCAACACAACACTACAATAACCTGTAAACGAAATAGAATAATTGATCAAATTTATTAAAACCACTGGCTGTCCTCAGGGGCTGGTGGGTGGGTCAAAATTGGCTCTTCGTTCCGTCTCGAGCTCACGTGCAGCGAGGAGGTGCAGCTTCAGAGCACAGGAACAAGAGGATGTCTTCTGGTCTTGCGTCCCTTTTTATCCATCTTCAGGGCGGGCGTAAACCCGCCCCTGCCTGCCCCGAGGGCGTGGCCAGCCGCGTCAGTGTCTAGGCCAGCCCACTCTAGGGCGGGAAAAAGCGCGCCCCGGCTACGCCGCTTCGGGCATACCAGCCGAGACGCGCCTCCCGCCCAAAATGGCTTCCCGGGGGGATCGAGGCACTCTGCCATACGTTCGGGGGGACCGAGTGGTCGCCCCTTTCCATATGGCTGAGATACCCGCCACCCCCTCTCAACACAATCCCCAAAGGAGGGAAACCGGAAACAGTTCTTGAAGTTTTTTGGAAGTGGGAGGGAGTGACCCTCCCGGCCGTATTTATTAAAACAAAAAATTATAAACATTTAAACATTAATGTACAATTTCATACCACATTGCGATGTTTGGCTAACCTTAACAGATTCTCTAATACAGAGGTTCTCCTAGCCGAACTAACATCCTACAAAACATTTACTTGAAATATTGAAATTGTACATCCTAACGTTTAAGGGCCAACGGCAAGGTCGTAACCGGTGTTGACTTGACGGGGGCACTTATCAACTCGACGCCAGTTAAAGGTCGTTCGAAGACTCGTGTGAGGTATCTAGAAGGTATCGTAGACCTCCCCCCAACCCCACACAACTTACCGCATCTGCCGTCGCAGATGTCACTGGCCCCGGGAAATTCCCCAGGAGGGGGCTGTAACCCCTCCTACACAGGAAGGGGCCTTGACCGCCTTTCCTCTTCTTTCGGCGACCCATCCTTAGAAGGGACCGCCTCCCCGTTGAGGGGCCAAAGGCCACCTCCCCCGAGCGCTCCCATCCGTGTTGGGTGACGCCCACTCATAGGGATCTTCCAATTAGTGCTCACCGATCATGACCTTACCGCCACAGGCCGGATAGTTGACCGGCTATCCGGACCCCCCACACAACTCCTACCTAAAGGTCATGTTTCAACGATTTTAACCATGCTAAGAAGTCTCCTAAGAGTAACTCATTCCCCACCCAAGACAAATGCACACCATCCCCCGAATACATACTGTCATCATTAATACAGCTATGAGAAATAGAATGCAATGTCCTGGAACGGAACAACCTACTCACTTTATTGTTAAGCTTTCTAACAGAATGGTTCAAAGCAGGAATAGAGATAGCCCCCCGCCACACCTTTCGTGGAATCAAATGGGACCATGCAATCGTGCACCCCGGAACTCTCCTCGCCAACCAACTTACGGTGGAAAGCATTGCCTCCAGGAGTAGTCGTCTACCGATGGTGACCAAATCATTACCCCCAACATGCACTATAACTATAGACGGCGGTGACCTTGTCCGCCCTAACAAACCCTCGAAAAATGTTTGAAACTGGTCAATACAGAGACCGCCCCTTCCGTAGAAGGACATCCTGTACCCGTATTCCCCAGCTACGTGAATCATGTCACCTGCTTTGAATACGTCTGCGGCACGCCTCACGTATGAGTGGCCCACGACCCACACCTCCTTTTTCACAGCCGGTGATGTCTGACCACTGGCCCGGTGTAGGGTCGACTGCATAGTCCGCCCCGCCTCGTAGGCTTGCGTAACTGAAAACCAAACAAAAACAAGAAGCGTGAGTACATTATTACAGCTTCACAACATGTGCAACCGCACGTATCTTTTGTAACAATTGGAGGACCAACGCCCCACTCGTTTCACTTGCTCAACATTAAGACCCCTGGCTGTAGCTTCCGTAGCAGCCCCTATCCGAAAGGAATGGGTCCCAAATTCGCCCGGGTTCAAGCCCGCAGCGGCAATTGACATCGCAAGCACCCGCTGAAACTGAAATTTCGTCAGTGGGGTGGCGTCAGTGTGTCTTAACAAAGTCCCCCCCCATGATGCCACCCTTCGTGCTAGGTAATCCTCTAAACACTTTACCGGACACATGGAGGACCCAGGAATCCTGCGTATGATGACGCAGTCACCCATCCCATCTTGATCAGTCTTGGATTTTACAAAGGAGACAGTCATTGTTTCTCCCCTGATCTGAACGTGTTCCTGGCACAAACTCCCTGCCACATCCAGTTTGTTCCTTGCAACTAGTTCGCTTACCCGCATTGCTCCGTGAAATGCTAGCGTAAAAGCGGCTCGGAACAGCACCGCCTCAAACTGAGATGAACATGTGGCCGGGAGTGTGGCCAACAACTGGGACAATCTATCCAAACCTATCGGGCGCCTTTCATCTACTCTGCGACCCTCAAGGCGTTGCCACCCACGCAGCGCTTTCTGTACAACGAAAGACGCTGTTGGGTCCTGGATAGCGTGTGCTCTGGCAACAAAGGAAATGGCAGCACGATGCCTCTGGGCCGTAGCCACCGATTTCCCAGCCCTACGTAAGGACATCAGGAAATTCACTACCCCTTCCTCGTGACCCCAAAGTCGCTCTCTATCACTCCCCAAAAAGGCTAAATAGGCCCGAAACGCCCCTTCGTATGCCTTCCTCGTCCTTGGTGCTAGACTCTCTCCCACGAGGTGACGAAGTTCGGGGCACCGAGAGACCAGAGAGCTTCGGGAAAGGGTGCCGGCTCTGGGTCCGCTGAGGGGAGGAAACCCGAAAAAGCCTGCATTTGAAAACGAGACAGTGCGTCAGCCGCCTGATTCATCACCCCTGGAACATGTTTTGCTCTGAATAGCACGTTCAATTGCATACATAGTAAAACAATTTCCTTAAGCAGTCTTAAAATCAGTTTACAACGTGCTGCCTGACTATTGATGCACTCGACCACGGTCATATTGTCAGACCAAAATATGACAGAGTGATCTTTGAACCCATCGGGCCATGTTCTCAAGGCCACCAAGATGGGAAACAGTTCCAGGAAAGCAATATTACTCGTCAGACCATTCTCATGCCACCATGTCGGCCATCTTTGTGCCGACCATTTTGTGCCGAAGATGGCGCCAAAACCTATGCTTCCTGCTGAATCTGTCCACAGCCCCAGCTCTTCAGAAGACACGGCTGGTTCATTCCAGACGATTCTACCATGGGGGGCTTGGGGGAGGGCAGCCGACCCCCGGGAGGTCTCCTCCCCCGGGCGGTTTGGGAGATCTGGGTGGGGGTATTTCTTCTAGCAGGTTCTTTTTGGGCGTTTTTGGGCTGGTTTTAGTTGTATTGTGCGCTCCCCTATAAATGGGCGGGGCTCCTCGCTCCGGGCACCATTTTAGGCTTGGTGACCTGGTGGCCGGTTGAGCTTAGAATTTTTTGTCTTGTTTCCTTGTGCTTTTTGATTCGTGTCATGTCTGGTGAGGATTACCGAGTGTTGGAGGCTATTCGCCTACTTAGCGAGGCGGGGCGTTTGGACCTGGTCATTGGCGACCGGGGTCAGACGGAGACCCCGCGCCCTCAGCGGGAGGCCTCTGCGAGGGTGTCGGCTGTGGTGGCAGCATGTTACTCCCCGAAACGTCGGAGGCAGGATGGGGTAAGTGAGCGGGGTCGTTCCAGGACTCGGAGGGCGGGTTCCAAGGCCCGGCGGGGGAGTGATGTTCGTTCTTCTGATCCGGCTGTTTCTTTGGATTCCTCGGTGTTGGAGGTGGCTGGGGAAGGGGGTTTTCCTCATGGGGAGGGGGAGGTTTCCGAGGTGGGTTTGCGGGAAAGAGCAGCCTCTGCTCCCGTTTTGCGGGGTCGTCGTGCTTCCAGGCAACGTGGTTGCACGCGGCGTTCGGCTTCTGCCTCCGCGGGGGTGAGGTCTGACGTCACACGGGCAGAGGCCATTTTGGATGAGGTTTCTGTGGCGTGGCACTCGTTACGGGGTGTTTCGGGTCAGGACGTGCAGGAGGTGGTCGCTCCTTTGAGCGTTATACGCCGCCATGTGGTTCAAGGCCCTTTAACGGTTGACGGTGGTGCGGTAGGTGTGCCCATAGCGCGTCCTTTGTTTTCGGAGGCTGATGTTGGGGGGCCTGAGGGCCGTGGCGTGCTTGTTCGTTCTGTGGGTAGGGAGGTACAGAGTCCGTTATTGTTCTCTCCCTCGGGCTCTGTTGGGGGGGAAGCTGTGTCCGGGGGTTGCAGTTCCTTGGGGGAGGGGGAATGGGCCCAGATGGGTTTGGGAGAGGGTGTTGGGCGGGCTGACTTGCTGATGTCGGGTGGGGGTTTAGACCTTCCTATCGGGGGGTGGCGAGCGGAGAGGAGGTTGTTCAGCAACGTGTGGAGGGAGAGGGATCTTTTTATAGGCTGGCGGGGGATTTTCAGTGTCCTGGTAGGTCGGTGGTTTCGGGGCCCGCATCTCGGGGTGCTGTTGCTGTTGGGGGGGTTCAGGATTGGGATCCTCAGGGGACGGCTTCGCGGATTATTCAGGCTGTGTTGGATGGTAGTTCGGATGAGGAGGTTTGTCCGCCGTCTCCTCGGCTTTGCGATGCTTTGAAAAGGAAAAGTGCTGTTAGTTCTGGAAGTTTTGTGGTGGCTGGCAGGGGTGGAGGTTTTACTGTTGGCGGTCTGTCTTCCGCACATAGAGTTGGTTTTTGTGAGGGTCCCGGCACACCAGTCCGGCCTTTTTCTTTACAGGAAGAAGCTCGACCTTCGGCGGCAGACTTGGCAGGGCCGCAGGCAGCCCGGGTACGCCGAGGAGAAGTGCGGGTGGAGCCTAGCGCGGCACGTCCCATACCTTCGAGGGATCCCGCCATGGCCGTCACACGCAGGTTTACTACGACCTCGATGGGCCCAACGAGGGATTTCGACATGGGCGGTACATCCGGGTCCGGCACGACCTTCCCGGCCTCAGCGGTGGATTCCAGCGTTGTACATGGGAGCGGGTTACGTGCGACCTCTCTCGTGCCACGTGGTGGTTATACTACTGGTTTATCTTTTTCTGGAAGTCAACAGGTTGTCAGTAGTTCTGGTGGGGGGATGTATAGACGAGTTCAGTCGTCCTCTCCACCTAGGTCCAGAGTGAGGGCTGGTAAGGCCCATGGTCGTCCGATAACAGTGGAGTCAAGGCAGACTTCAGTGGTTGTCCCCCCCCCTCAGTTGGAGGAATCACTCATTTTAGATTATGATGAGGATAGCCCGGAAGAGGGCGAAGTTCGTGAGTTGGTGTCTGGGGGGGGGCATGTTAATGTTTCTCGTGACATGTTACAGGACCAAGTGGTTCGGAGTCGTGTGGAATCGTCAAGGCCACGAGTGCTCGGCCCCGCGGTGAGGGCTCCTCGGAGGGCGGACGACGGTGCACAGACGGCGTGGAGGACGGAAACCAGTCAACCGCCTCTTTTACGTCCAGGTGAGAATGTGGTTCAGGCCGTACGGCCCAATATGGTGTCTATTGGTGTTGGTGTTGATTTGATATCCGCTGAAAAGGATGGCAAATTACATAAAGGACGTGTTGTACGAGATCAAAGTGTAGGTACCAATGGGGATGATCTCAATACGAGTGAGAAAGTGGATAGTGGCACGTCCACGGTTGGTTTGGGTGCTACAAAAAATGTACTTCACAGTAAAGAACTTAAAATCAAAAAGTTGCCGTACATGGGGGTTACGAAGCCTTTGGGGGCTCATTTGATGCTCAGTACGAAGGAGAAGATATGGAACGGTGAGTATGTGGAACTGTTGAAGTTACTCCACAGGGAGGTCCGGGCTAAGGAGGGTTCCAAGGAGGAAGAGTTTGAGTTGGCTAAACGCCCTAAAGTGCCTCTGACTATAGAAAATTGGACGGCGGCCTTTTTAATTTTTGCCAGCGTCTATTGTGAAAAATTCCCTGAGCGTTGCGTGTCCTTATTTAAGTACATGGATGTTATCCGTAAGGCTCAGCTGACTAGGAATGATTATGCTTGGGCTCAATATGATGAGGAGTTTAGGGCACGTATGGCTTGGGATCCTGAGGCGAAATGGGGAGAGTTGGACTCTGACCTGTGGCAGCAGACGATGGGGTCGTCTGCCTCTGGTAAAACCATTTTTACAGCCAGCGGTCTTCCTATATTATATCGTCCCTTTCAGTCCCGTCCCACCCGGGGAGGGGTGGGGGCTATGTCTACTACCCAGTCGCCTACCGGCACGTGTTGGGATTTTAACACCGGGACCTGTACTAGACAGTTCTGTAAATTCCGGCACGAATGTTCACAATGTGGGAGGAAGAGTCATCCGTTATCCTGTTGCTGGGGTCCTAGGACTCCAGGGCCCCAGGGTTCTCAACAGAGTTCAGGAACTTTCGTGCCACCACAGCAACCCTCAGCTCCCAGGGGAGGGAAGTCTTCATCCGGTGCTGGGCCCAAAGGCTCGTACGCCGGTTAATGTTACTCGACTGGCCGCTGCTTTACGGGACTACGAGCCTGCCGAGCTGCGGTCGGTCTTGTTGCTGGGTTTTCAGATGGGGTTTCGTTTGGGGTATGAAGGACCGCGTTTACGACGTTGGTCCAAGAATTTGAAGTCAGCGAGTGAACACCCTGATATTGTACAGTCGAAATTGGACAAGGAAGTAAGTGAGGGTCGAATGGCGGGCCCGTTTGAGGATTGGCCTCTGGTGAACCTAATTGTTTCCCCTATTGGTGTAGTCCCCAAGAAGGAGCCTGGTCAGTTCTGGCTCATTCAACACCTATCGTGGCCTGAAGGTGGGTCGGTGAATGATTTCATTGACACTGACGCTGCATCGGTATCCTATTCATCGGTGGATGTAGCCATGCAGCTGGTTGTCTCTGCGGGCCCTGATGCTCTGATGGCAAAATGCGACATCAAATCCGCATTTCGGCTCCTTCCAGTCCATCCTGAAGACTGGTGTCTTCTGGGCATCCATTTCCTTGGAAAATGGTACGTGGACAAGGCGTTGCCAATGGGCTGTTCCATGTCTTGTGCGTTGTTCGAAACTTTCAGCACATTTCTTCAATGGTGGTTTACTACACAGAGTGGCCATGTCCTCGTCACTCATTATTTGGATGACTTCTTTTTTGTAGGGGCTGCCAATTCGCTTGTTTGCCAAGCGGCTCTCACATCGTTTCAATCATTGATGAGTTACTTGGGTGTGCCATTGGCTCCGGAGAAGACCATGGGTCCTTGCGCGACCATGTCTTTTTTGGGGATCGAGCTTGACTCTCATTTGATGCAGGCTCGTCTTCCATTGGACAAGAAACAGAAAATGCTTGAGCTGGTTGGAACTATGTTGGGGAAAGAGAAGGTGTTTGTGAGAGAGATACAGGTTTTGCTGGGACACCTGAATTTTGCCTGCAGAGTGGTTCGGGCGGGTAGGACTTTCTGTAGACGGTTAGGCAGAGCCTTGTCTGGTCATTCCCTTCCACATCATAGGGTGAGACTGTCTGCGGGTGTGAAAGAGGACTTACGAATGTGGGTTTTCTTCTTACACTCCTTCAATGGTGTGCCTTTGTGTTGGGAGGTGGATTGGTGTTGGGAGGTACATATCTTCTCTGATGCCGCTGGTAGTGAGGGTTTTGGTCTCTACTGGCAAGGACGGTGGTGTGCTCAACAGTGGCCCATGCAATGGAAGAATGGTGGTAGGAGTATTGCCTTTCTGGAACTTTTTCCTGTGGTTGTTGCGGTCACACTGTGGGGGGCGGAGTTGGCACACAAAAAGGTCCTTTTTCGGATCGATAATATGGCTGTGGTTCAGGTGATTAACAAACAGTCGGCCAGAGATCCCCAGATTTTGAAACTTCTGAGAGTGTTTGTGTTGGGTTGTCTGAAACATGATATTGGTTTTCGGGCCCTGCACGTTCCTGGCGTGGACAATGACATTGCGGATGCTTTGTCTCGTTCACAGTGGGAGAGATTCCGTGGGCTTGCTTTGGAGGCAGACGAGGAGCCGACTCCCATGCCGGAACACCTGTGGACGGTAGGCAACACCGGGTCCTTCACCTGGTTTTAGGTTCCCTGGCCCCTTCCACGAGGACGGCGTATGAGTTAGCCTGGAAGGAATTTTTGGAGTCAGGTGCTTGTTGGAGGGAACTGGATTGGCAACGGTCAGAGGATGTGGTACAGTTCATTTTGGTTTTGATGGATAGGAGGTTGTCTAGGATTACTATTTCCGGTAAATTGGCTGGAGTTTCTTTCATGGGTAAGCTTTTGTGGGGTTACTCCCCGTCGGCGGGGGAGTTGGGTAGGAGAATGTTGGAGGGGTGGTCTCGAGAGAGTGGTGCTATTCGCACTTTGAGGTCCCCTTTGTCTTGGCAAAGGCTGTTTCAGATTATTTCTGTTCTCCCGGTTGTGTGCACTGATCGAGTGGAGGCGTGTTTGTTTGCCACGTTGATGGTGTGGATGTTTTTTGGAGCTTTTTGTGTGTCTGAATTGCTTGGCAACAGGTCCTCTTCTGGCCTTCTGTGGGGGGATGTTCAAATAACGGAGCGGGGGGTCCACATCTGGCTCTCACACTCCAAAACGGATCAGAGGAGTTTGGGCAAGGGTGTCTGGTTGGAGTCGGTTTCACCTCCGGAAACGTGCCCTTTAAAATGGGCTGTTTGTTGGAGGAAACTGTCGGGTGGGCCTTTGGATCTTCAAGTTTTTCGCCATGCTAATGGTTCGAGTGTGACGAATTATCAACTGCGCATGGTGCTGCGTAAAGCGCTGCGTCATATTGGTTTGGATGGGTCTTCATACGGTACTCACTCTTTTCGAATTGGGGCGGCCACGGAAGCCTTCAACAGGGGATGGTCGAGGGAGGACATCATGGGTCTGGGGCGCTGGACTTCGAATTGTTTTCGGCGCTATGTTCGTAATGAGGCTGCTGGAGCGCTGGCGTCCTCTTCTGTTTTGCCTGTCTGATTCTGTTTTCTTTTACAGGTTCTGTGGCTGGTCCTCGGGCTGCTTACGTTACAGTTTGGATCGTGGGCCATTCCTTCATTAAGAGAGCTCAAGTTCAAGCTCGTCAGAGTTATTTTGGTTCATCATTGGGTTTCAATGATCGTTTGTTTAATGTGGTCTGGAAGGGTAAGGGGGGTATGTTATGGAAAGAACTTATCCCTGCCTTGAATTCTTGGTTGGTGGGGGGAGTTTGCCCGGATGTTCTTGTGCTTCATTTGGATGAGAATGACATGGGTTCTGTTAAAGGGGTTGTCCTGCTCCGGGCAATTAAGAAGGATTTGGCTTTATTACACAGCCAGTGGTCGGGTTGTCATGTCATTTGGACGGAATTGGTGCCGCGGAGGGTTTGGAGGTATGCGGTGAAACCGAAGGCGGTGGACAAATCCCGGAGGAAGGTGAATCTGGAGGTTTCTCGTTTTTGTAGGGACCTGGGTTTCGGTCGCATCGTCCATAGTGACATTAAATATGATGCGGTGGAATTTTTTCTGGGGGACGGGGTACATTTGTCCCGTATGGGTATGGACCTATATCTTTTGGAGTTGCGGGAGGTGCTATCTCGCTGTTTGACGGTTCAACAGTTGGTTGGTGCATAAGTGGTGGTCGGTGTTGTAGTTTTCCCCCTCCTTTTCTACTTTGGTCTCCCTCGTGCCCCCCTCCCCCCCCCTCCCTCCCCCCTCCCCCTGTTTTAGGTCGTTGGGGGGCAGAAAGGTGGGGCTCTCTCGTATCAGTCTTTCACCCCACATTTCTGGATGGCGGTTTTGCTATGTGATCGTCAGTTTTGGGCCAAGTTGGACCCGTTAGTGTATCGGTTCTTGTTTGGGGATTGTTCAGACTGATTGAGGTGGGGTTCGGAGAATATGGCTTGGGGGATATGTTCAGTTGATTTATAGTCAGAGATGTAAGAATTTATATTCATTAGGTGATGTTATAATGTTATAATGTTATTGGGATTTGTATGGTTTTGTGTTGGGTATGTACGGGTGGGGGTGGGTGTGATGGAGGGTGTGGGGTGGGGGCGGGGTTTGGGGTTTGAAATAAAACGAACAAAAACTTGGGTTGTGGTTTAGATTGTGAGGCGGTTGCCGAGTTTGTGTATTTTGTAAATGTGCACCTGTTCCAATAAAGCGGCCTTTTTCACACTTGAAGGGTTTTTGAGTCTGCTCACTCTCCCCCCACCCCTCTCTCCCAAGGGGGGCTTGGGGGAGGGCAGCCGACCCCCGGGAGGTCTCCTCCCCCGGGCGGTTTGGGAGATCTGGGTGGGGGTATTTCTTCTAGCAGGTTCTTTTTGGGCTGGTTTTAGTTGTATTGTGCGCTCCCCTATAAATGGGCGGGGCTCCTCGCTCCGGGCACCATTTTAGGCTTGGTGACCTGGTGGCCGGTTGAGCTTAGAATTTTTTGTCCCTCCCTCCCTCCCTCTTTTTAGGGGATTTTCTCTATTATTTATTTATTTCTTTTAGGCTGCGGATTGAAACATGTGTTCATGGGGGTTTACCGTTGTTCTTTTGTCGCTTGGGACAGGTGCGTGGCGGTTTTGCTATGTGATCGTCAGTTTTGGGCCAAGTTGGACCCGTTAGTGTATCGGTTCTTGTTTGGGGATTGTTCAGACTGATTGAGGTGGGGTTCGGAGAATATGGCTTGGGGGATATGTTCAGTTGATTTATAGTCAGAGATGTAAGAATTTATATTCATTAGGTGATGTTATAATGTTATAATGTTATTGGGATTTGTATGGTTTTGTGTTAGGTATGTACGGGTGGGGGTGGGTGTGATGGAGGGTGTGGGGTGGGGGCGGGGTTTGGGGTTTGAAATAAAACGAACAAAAACTTGGGTTGTGGTTTAGATTGTGAGGCGGTTGCCGAGTTTGTGTATTTTGTAAATGTGCACCTGTTCCAATAAAGCGGCCTTTTTCACACTTGAAGGGTTTTTGAGTCTGCTCACTCTCCCCCCACCCCTCTCTCCCAATGAAGTCCGCCAGAAATGCTAACCAAATACGCATGTCCTGGCGGATCTCGGCCGATAGTCTCGTGCGATGATGGCACTCTTTAAGGCCGACCATCGCTTGGGCAATTGAACGGGAAAAGGGGCGGGCCATTGGTATTACCCTCAGGGCAAAATTCAACTGTCCCACCAACTGCTGTAATTGTTGCAGCGTAACTTTTGATGCATTTATACACACTTGCAGCGCAGCCCTGAACTTCAACACTTTCTCAGCTGGCAAACGGAAACACCCTTCAATGGAGTCCAACTCGATCCCCAGAAACTCGAGGCAAGTCGTAGGACCCACTGTTTTACCCGGCGCCAATGGCACACCAAACTGTTTCATTAACACACAAAATTCGGCCAAGGCCCGGCCACATTCAAGATCCCCGGCTGCCCCAAGAAACAGAAAATCATCAAGGTAGTGCATTACATCTTGGAAACCTGTTTTCTTTGTGAAGACCCATTGTAGAAAACTACTGAATTTCTCGAAATAAGCACAGGATATAGAGCACCCCATTGGCATACACCTATCCATGTAATAACAACCCTGAAACATGAATCCTAGGAGACGCTGGTCGTCTGGGTGTACCGGGAGCAATCGGAACGCTGACTCGATATCTGACTTCGCCATCAGCGCCCCGGGCCCCAGGCGATTTAAAATGGCTACGGCCTCATCGAAGGATGCGTACCGCACCGAACACACTTCTGGATCGATTGCATCATTTACGGAAAGACCCCGTGGAGCTGATAAATTATGAATCAGTCGGAACTCACCGGGGTCTACCCCTAAGGGAGAACAAACAAAATTCTGGACCGGGGGTACACTAAACGGGCCGGCGACCCGACCTCGAGTCACCTCTTTCCGGATCTTATCCTGTACTACGGTCGTATGCTGCAGGACGGAAAGTTGATTTTTACACTTTTCCACACCCTGAAAGTCCCCTACCGGGATGCGGAAACCATACGAAAAACCGTTCCGCAGCACCCCAGCAGAAATACGATCCGGGTATTCACTGAGCCAGGGAATCATCGCCAGGGTATCAATTGGGGTAGGTAAAGGCGCCCCTCGGACTATATTAGACCTGTTTGGCACCTCCTCTCCCCCCATTATCACCCGTTCTGGCTCTGCACGAGGACTCAGGATGGGACGACCCACAACCACTACATTCATGTTTGAATTTACACGATCCCTGGGGTCTAGTACATTTACCTCTGTTGTAATTAAAGCAGAAACCCCTTTTCCCGGTATTGCCGGCAGGTTTCGAGTAATCGTCGGCACCCGTACCTGATCGAAAGGGCGTCCCCGCATATTGCCGGGAGGATTCGCCAACATTACTTCCCACCAACGGCATTTTCAACATTCCTGACTCCTTCATTTTATCCCAAGTCAAGGAATCATAACAATCCCAGGTTAAACTTTTATTATGCTCTTTTTCCTTTCTGAACAGATTATCGTAACAGAACCAATGATTACCCTGGTGCGATGTCGAGTACCCCATGATTCGTGATTGATAGATTGGGAACTCGGAAAGCAACTCAGGTCTACGTTCCCCCAAGATTGATGTAAAGATTCCCCAAGCATTGCCCCAATTGCCGATATTCTCATTCACTTTAAAGGCGGCCATTTTTGCGCGCCAAACACTCGGATGCATGAGATCCTTCTGACTCTTTACATGCTCTACCTCATAATGATCAACAAGCAGTGAGAAAATGTTCACATACTCCCCCGCCCAAATCTTTTCCTTAATTGCCAAAGGAACATGTTGCCCCAACTTTTCTCTCCGAGAGGGTGTTGACTCATCCCTCGCGATCGGCAATGGCCGCTTACCTGCACCTGACGCTGCCTCTGTGGTCGCAATCGTCCCTGGTGTCTTGTCCCCTACTGCAGCCGGCACGGGCACCTTGGCTGCTTCCCGTTTCTCACGCAATTGCTTTATCAGCGCCTGCGCATCGACAGCCGTGGCGCCCTCGTTACCTTTACCCAACCACGCTGCCAATTGTGCTGCCAGCTCGGGCGGCATATCATCCTCGGACACGGGGGTGACCACAACGGAAATTGGATTCCCCTCCTCCGGCACGGGAGTTGGAGCCTCGAGCGGGGCACTGGGACCCGGGATGTCTTCACCCGCTGCCCCCCTCCTGGGCCTCTTGTTTTTCCCTCCCGGGGCTGCTCCCGCCAAAGGACGTTTTGGACCCCCTTCCTCATTCTTGTCCACCCGCTTCTTTAGCTCGGACATCTCCTTCATGAGAACACGCAGCATCTGGTCAGTAGTCATGCGCTTTCCCACCTTCTTCGGCATTCTCCAACAAAGTAACTGTAAAACAAACAAGAACGATTAAAACGCTCAAAATTGGCTCTTCGTTCCGTCTCGAGCTCACGTGCAGCGAGGAGGTGCAGCTTCAGAGCACAGGAACAAGAGGATGTCTTCTGGTCTTGCGTCCCTTTTTATCCATCTTCAGGGCGGGCGTAAACCCGCCCCTGCCTGCCCCGAGGGCGTGGCCAGCCGCGTCAGTGTCTAGGCCAGCCCACTCTAGGGCGGGAAAAAGCGCGCCCCGGCTACGCCGCTTCGGGCATACCAGCCGAGACGCGCCTCCCGCCCAAAATGGCTTCCCGGGGGGATCGAGGCACTCTGCCATACGTTCGGGGGGACCGAGTGGTCGCCCCTTTCCATTCTGCCGGCTCCGTTATTCCGATATGACTTGGCATAGATTTCAAACTACAACTCCCATGAGCAGAGTACTCACGTTTTTTTGGCTTAATGTCACATGACTACGGTCTGTATGCATCACGCATCATGTGAATTTGGAAGGAGAATGTCTCATCATCAAGCAGAATGGTAAGTATGTCCAATGAAAATAAGCAATAATATCCTGAGTGGTACCATATCATTTTGTGATTTTTATACTATGGCTGAATGTGGATTACATTATACAGTGATAGGTCTAATTCTTTGTTCTAAAACTGAAGCCTGACAGAAAAATAAAGCTGTATCAGATCAGTTATGGAGATTACTAGCATAGTAGTCAAATATGAGGAAAAAATGGAAGTCATGTCCAGAGTGATGTCATCTGAAATGCAATACAAGTAATGACAACTTGCTTAACATTATTTTTTGTTTCTCAGAAGCAAATTCTGGGGCGGGTGTTTCTATTAAAATAATAAATCAACTGCTTTGACAAGAGAGTATTTGCACCTTAATGTCATTCTATGACAGACCAAGGCAGGAAAAATGAATTTTAGGAGGCACCCCTAAATAGGACAGGCTTTCGGATGCAGTAAAGAGAGTCTGTCCTGTAACTGGGTCACCACCAAGAATCAGCTACAGGTAGAGCCAACAAAGGTTCCCTCAGTGGTTTCCCCACCTATATTTGTGGAAGAGGAGCCATCGGTATAGCGAATGAGAGGTCCATGAACTTGAAGCAGAGTTCCAATTTCACGTAACCATAATTGCGCCCAATGTGTTGGTAATTCCCCACAAAATAATGTTTTTCTGATTGGAAATTATAAAGCATTAATACCACTGTTATCAACTATCTTTATTTAGATTTATAAGATATTTTTGTTTAATTTCAGATGTTCTTCACATGTCAATAGAGCAACATCGCTAAGCAAATGAGAGCTGTGAACCTGACCTTAGGGGATAATTTCTTCATCGTGGGGTTTTCGGAATTTCCATATTTGCAAGTGCCTTTTTTTGTTGCACTTTTACTGCTGTATCTGGTTACTTTAACAGGGAACCTTCTTATCATGGCAATCATTTACTCCAACTCACATCTACAAACACCTTTGTATTTCTTCCTCACAAATTTGTCTTTTGTTGATATCACTTACACTTGTGTAATTTTCCCCAAAATGTTGCATAACTTAATTTTTTCAGGAACAGTTATTCCTTACAATGAATGCTTGCTTCAGATGTATTTCTTTATTGCTATAGCAGCCATAGAATTTCTTCTCCTCTCAGTCATGGCATATGATCGATAAGTGGCCATCTGCAATCCCTTACATTACGTGATGACAATGAAGGCAGGTGTGTGCATCCAGCTTGCAATGGGAAGCTGGATTGGGGGTTTATTGGTCCCATTGGGACACACCATTGCAATGTCGAAGCTCTCCTTCTGTGCTTCCCATGTGATCAACCACTTCTTCTGTGATATGACAGCTTTGATGAAGCTTTCCTGTAGCAGCACTTACATCGTTGAGACATTGTCATACAGTGTTGGTGCAGGATTTTTACTTGTCACTTTTGTTCCAGTCATTATATCTTACAGCAACATCATCTCAGCCATCCTGAAAATCCAGTGTACAGAGGGAAGACACAAGGCATTCTCTACATGTGCCTCCCACCTCACTGTGGTTATATTATTTTTTGGATCTGTCTTTCCTACATACATGCGACCAGCATCAACGTATTCAGTGAAAGACAACAAGATACTTGCATTATTCTACACCTCTCTTACTCCACTGTGCAACCCAATTATATACAGTCTGAAAAATAAGGAATTTAAAAATGCTTTGAAGAAACCAAAGACAGTACTATTACTTGGTAATGGCTAAAACTATTCAATCTTCTTTTTCTGATAGTAGTACAACATTATTCATTGCATGTATGAAAACATTCCCAAACTGGTTATATAGAGAAGCCATTAATACCCTTTGGTGAAATGTTCAGTTGTTAGACATTTTACCTGGAACATTACACTTTTATTTGCAAATTCAATGATTATTTTTTAGACATAGACAACATAATTACATGATATTAGTTTAAACAAGGAATTCCAAAACTTTTAGGACATTTTCTCATATAAATATGTAATAGAAAGCATAAGTGATAGTAAAACATGTTTGCATATGGTTCAAATGTTTTATTGTGTTTTTAAGAATCAAATAAACAGTGCCAAATGTGGACTTTTTCTTTTCCTTGGCTATACAAAGCCCTGCATTGCAACATGCAAGCATGAGTCGATTAGGCAAACCAATCCCCACCCCTGTAATTCATATGAAGGGGATCACCCCTCTACATCAAAGAGATGATCCTGAGTGCGGCACTCCAAATTGGCTCACCGTGCAAACCCGACCATCTCTATTCACGACTCGAACTCAGGATTGTCATATAGTGGGGTCAAAGAGGAGGGGAAAGTTGTCAAGTTGCGTATAGTGCTGGTCTGATCCCACACCACCATTATCTGTGTTATGGGGGCAAATACAGGTTCCATGGTCTGTCCTTGAATAACCATTGTGTCTCTGATTTGGTGGTTCCATTCCACTAGATATCTCAATTACACTGCATAATAATACAGTTGGAGATCAGGAATCCCCAACCTTCCCTGGCTAGTTGGAAGGAAGCCCTGGCAACTGAATTGCAGAATCTCGGTCTACATCTTAAGAATCAACACAGGAGGTGGCTGCAAGGGGAGAGTCTGCAGCAGTTATAGGATTTTGGGGAGAACCATCATTTTAATAACGGCTACTCTGCCCAGCCACGAGATCGGGTGATGTTTCTACCTTTGAATGTTGGAACAAATATTCCTATGTAGAATGCTGTAATTGATAGCGGCTGTGGCTTGTGTTGTTGATGCTCATTGGATTCCCAGATAGGAAATGCTGTTGTGTGAACACTGTATAGGATGCTGATTTTGGAATCGTTCCACCATTTGGGTGGAAGGAAGAGGCTGAGTGCTACTAATGTCCATACATTCACTTTGAACCGTGATGCCCTGCCAAATGATTTAAGTTCCTCAAGTAAAGCACCTAGGGAGGTGTCGGGTTGTCCAGTGTTACCAGGACGTCATCTGCATAAAGGCTAATGGTGGGCATTCTGGAGGTGAGTGGGTGTGTTCGAACTCTCTGCCCTTGCAGGTCCATATATAATGTGATAGGGGGCGACCTTGCCTCCTACCTCTGCCTATCTGAAACTGTGAATTCTAACCGTTACCATGGGAAGATGATGACAGTTTAAAATCTGGTTCCTCATCCTCTCCCCCAAGCCAAAGTGGGTCAATACCTGCTCAAGAGAAGGCCAGTGGACCCTATCAAAGGCCTTTTAAGCATCTATGGTCAGTAGCATGTATTTGCCCGATGATTTGGATGCCTTCTCTGTGAAGAACCCACTTGATGTTATCAATAATCTGTCTCTGAGGGATGAAACCCGTCTGATCGAGGTTGACCAGGGCGGCATGTATGTGGTCAGTCTATGGGCTAGGATTCCTGTGAATAGTATCAGGTCTACATTTAAAAGCGAGATGGGTCGGAACAAACTACAGTATGTTTTATCTTTGTCTGGCTTGGGAATGACTAAAATTGTGGCCTCCAGCATCGATGCTGGGATCGCACCGGGCTCCAAAAATGTGTTAAAGAGCCGGGTCAGAAGTGGTGACACCGCTGCACAGAATGATTTATAGAAGGCTGCTGTAAAGCCATCTGGGTATGGGGATTTTGCCAATTGTAATCAGAAAATTGCAGCAATAACCGCCTGAAAACGGATGCCTCTGTCCAGTTGCTCGGTTTGCTCTGGGGTCAGTGTGGCTGACGGTGTGGCTTGCAAAAATGTATCGCTCCCTGCACTATCAAGCATTTGGCCTGAGTAGAGGTGCGTGTAAAACTCTTGAAAGACCTTGACTATTTCAGTGTCTTCCAACACTAGGTCTCCTTCTTGTTTTTGTACCCCTGGATGCATTGCGTCTGTCAGTTCTTGTGCAGTTTGTGTGCTAAGAGGTGGCCACATCTGCCCTGTATGTAAAAGTAAGAGCTGCGTACTCTTCCCGGTCTAGATCAATCGGCGCTAATTGTGCTGGCAGGCTAAGAGTTGACGCCATATTCTGGGAGCCCCTGTCCTCTGGTAAATGTGGTCTAGTTCTAATATTTGCTGGAATAGGCCCTCCCTTTTTTTCTTCTGGAGTGCTTTATCTGCAGCGGATCTCACAATGAATTCACCCCGGAAAATGGTTTTAAGCGACTCCCACAGTGTTGCGTACCTCCAGAATGTCATTGTGTAGGAGGTGGTCTTCCATAGCTCGCTGAATTTGTCTCACTACTTCCGGGCGCTGTAGAAGTCTGTTTCTTAGTCACCACTGTCAGGAGGAGTGCTGCATAAGGGTGAGCAACAGTGTGGCACCACTGCTGCATGATCTGAAAGTGTTGCTGTGAGTATCTCTGTATCCGCTATGAGTGTGTAAATGTCTTTGGTGCCAATGAGTTAGTTAAGCCTGGCATATGTTTTATGTGCATTAGAGAAAAAGGAGTATTCCATAGCTTGCATTTGAGTTGCACTCCAGAGGTCTATCAGACTTGGTTCCCTCATCTGGTTTTCACCTTCTGTGGTAAGGCACCTGCCTGTCCATGTCATTGGGATGACCTGTTTAGAATATTTTTGAATACCAAGTTCAGATCCCCCCAAAAGTATGTTATGTTCATTCGTATCTGTTGCCTCTGCCAGCACCATGTGGAGGAATTTCTCTTGTGCCTCGTTCTGTGCTTATATCAAACCTATGATCGGTGCCTGCCCCCCCAATGTGAATTTATATGTAACAAGCTTCCCTTTAATTTTGACCACTTTCTATACCACTTTACCCCTAAAAGCTCTGGACACCAAAATAGCCACACCCCCGGTTTTGGTAGCACATGAGGAGAACAATTGCAAAGGGAACACACATGCTCTGAGCCTGTGGCAAAGAGGTGGGTTTCCTGCAGGAGACAGATGTCTGCCTTCATGCTTTCTGATATTATCGCTGTGCGCTTTAGAAGACTATTGAGTCCCCTCACGTTGAGGGTGAGAATTCTAAGAATGGTAGGTTACATTGCTTAAGATGGGCCTCTATGGTAAGCTTTTTGGTGTAATTATATGGTGAAGGGAGGACCCCAAAGTAACCCCTATAGAATCTATAAAAAAGTAAACTTGATTAACTAATAAAATGTACAAAGTCACCCCTTCAGCTATTCGTGGCCGCCAGGAAGTAAATTTGGGGTCCATTTGTGGCTAATCTCCTGGCACACGCTTTGCCTGCCGCCCAACCTAGTTCTCTCTGTGGGGAAGCTGCCCACTTGGTATGTTCATACATCCTCAGTCTTTGCCAGTGCAGCGGGAATAGTCTCCAGTGTCTCTTGCTGTCGTTTTGCTATCTCTGCCTTGTGGTTTTCTCGGGGTTCAGCTGTGCCACTGCCACTGCCATTTTGGTTGCTACTCCACCTGGGTAGGGGACAAAGTCTTCCCACACTGTGGGACACTGTTCTGCTCAGGTGGTTCCAGACCTAGTAATTGGCAGGTCTCAGAGAGGGAGCACAGCTGCTGAAGCTTGCCGCCCCAGCGAAGGGATTGCCCAAGTAGTATGTATTGTCTTGCTCATTGAGGTGTGTAGTGACCTGGTGGATTCCTGTAGTATTTGTAGAGTGAGCGAGGCAAGGTCCTTATACAATGTTGGAGTTTGGTCTCTGAATTTGATGGGATGCACTGTCCGAGGCTTGCGCAGTATCTCCCTTTTTGGTTTGGAAGCCGTGCACGCAGACTAAAATGTCCCGTGGGGGAGCACTGTTAGACAGGGTGGGCCCACTCTGTGTGCTTTGTCTAGTTTGAGCTCAGTGCCAGGGGGATTACAAAGCACATGGTTGACAAGGTCCCACACAAAGTTGAAGATATCTCCTGCTTCTGCTTTTGCTGCCACTCCTCGTATCCAAACACTGTTCCTACGGGACCGATTTTCAAGATCCTCCAGTCTATATGCTGGACCTGGAGTCAGAGAACCTCCTGCTGTAGGGCCTCCACCTCCATGTCCTGGTTGTCCCCTTTATCTTCCAGAGATGCTACTCTTTCCTTGAGTTCATCCACCTCTCTTCTGGTCTCCTTGATTTCTAGTGTGAGGTCTTTCTTGACTGTCTGCAAGAGCCACTCCAGAAATGCTCACGTCACAGGTTCTTTCACTGGGCTTTTGGTCTGTGTGCAGGGTGTCTCCCCTGAAGTGGGGCCAACTGCTGTGCCGGTGCCAGCAGGACATGTGAGCATGTCTTTGAGAGACCGATCTTTCTTCACTTTGCTGGTGGACATAAACTCTGTTTCTTGCGGTTGCTTTTGTCGTCTGTTCAGAGGTCCAAGCTCCCGGGTCACTAGACTCTTCTTTAAGGGCAAACTCCTCTTACCTGTGCTGTGACCTGTTGTGTGTGCCTGTGCTAGTCTTCTGGGCTCTGATGTGCCTGTGTGAGGGCATTAAACCTCCAGCCGACTCCTGTTCCCTGCCCCGAGGGCCCCAGCTCTAGTCTGCTCTCATGGCCCAGGATGGTGCTTTTGTGCCCACTATTTATACTGCTCTGTCCTCTTTCCAGGCAACCAGATGGGTCTTCCTGGTCGGTATGATGAAGAGAAGGGTGAACCGAGCCTTCTCTGTCGAAACCAATGAGGCTCAAAGTATGCATGTAGCTGTGTTGCTGGAGGATGCTGCGGGCCCTGGGCTCTCCCCTCGGGCCCTTGATCAGGCAAGGGACCCTCTGGCCAGCCCCACTCAAGGCTCTGACCCACCATGGGCAACCTTGCTGTGCAAGACCCTGCTGCCGTGCCTATTCGGTGCCAGCCACTAGAGATGACTGCTGCTCCTCACGCCAGGTCAGAGCAAGGAGTCTTGTGTGGGGTTCCGTTCCCCCTTTTGGGGTATGTGGATGTCTCACTGTTGGGGTGCTGCTCACTGCTATGGCTGATGTGGCTGTTGTAGGGTGGGGATGTGTGCTGGCCACATTTCTTCTGGCCTTTCTTGGCCTAAACCCACGCACGGGCATCAGGGGTTCTACTGCTTGTGTCCCACTAATGACGATTGGGGGGCCCCCTCACTGGGATGACACTCGCTGCCGGGCCTTTGGCGAGGCCATGCTGCAGCTCTTCTATTGCAACCGCCTCGTCCCTCGCCTGCCTCACAGAGCCCAGGGCCAAATGCAGCGGTGCAAATCTCTGGTGTTCGCCCACCGGGAGCCATCCCTTGCCCCCTGGGCTAAGCAATTGTGCTCCTCACTCCACTCCGGATAGTCTCAAAGTGCACCCCTAGACTCGTGCTAGGCCACATTGCCAGGACTGCCCGGAGGTCGCTGCAGTTCAGGCCTCTGTACGGACCGGCCATGCCACTGCTCCCAGAGCCAGCCTCCCTGCTGCTCGACTCTGTCAGTATGATCTGCATGTTGTCGGCCTCCAATTATGACCGGCACTGGGCCGCAGCTCTCCTTATAGTTCACACTGGCCTTTGATGCCAACCCCGGGGCCAACCTCCAACACCTCACACCACTGCTGCCACCTTCCTTTGGTCACACCGCTATCGCTCTTCACCCTTCATCTCGGACCCAGACACCCGCAGTGGGGCAAACCCACTCTGCTTACACCAGAACCCCCTGTACAAGGGTTTTAGGTGCTTTTCCACCCGCTTTGCTGTGTAAATGCGGTGTGGATGTTGCTATTGGTCCGGCAATGGGCTGGAGCAACGGAGCAAAGCATCCTACCGTGCCGCCATCTTGCCCATGCTCCCCCACACGTTGCATATGAAAAGGATGAAGTAGTTGAAAGGTTTAAACAACTATATTTCTATGACACTTAATCTACCATGGGAAAAGTCCAGTTAAATTATATAATTGTTGTATATCGCACCAAGGATTCAGAGGTAGATCCTTTTATGTAAAGCAATGGTAGACACAATAGGAAAGAGAGTCCATGCTTACAAAATATGATGATGGGGTAGAGGGAGGAGGGAAACAATGGAGAGAAACAGATTGAAGGACATGTTACAATTCGGTCAATGAATGATGTGTTTAAGGAAAAGGAATGTTTATACTCTTCCAGAAAGGCAAGAGTAAGGAGTAAGTATGAGTTGCAGGAGGCATATCATTTCTAATTCGTATCTACCTTTGTGGGAAAGACTGACTGATCAAGAACTTTAGGGTTTCAATTTTTAGAGAAATGTGACTTTTGAGTACTAAGGTATGGTGGATGGGATATCTGTCACAGTATGTTAGAGTATTCAACCTCCAACCTCTAAAAAGGACCCTAGTTATGCGGATGGTTTGACTGATTTTGACAAGCATAGTTGTATTTATTTATTCATGAGTAATAACATTTCCAACAGAAAGCTTTACAATGAAATAAAAACTCAAAGTATGCATAGATACATAAATAGGATAATAGAAGACAATAGCAAATGATGGCATAAACATATAATACTTAGTAGCTATTGCCTGGTGTAGTTATGGCATACCCACACTTTCCATTGAAAAGGCATTTTGTACTTTGGCTACAGTTTTTGACTCTGTGGATAAATTTGCACCAACTATGGCTGTCACTTTGCTAAGGTATGGTAAGTCAAATTCCAGAAAATTCGGCCTAAGTGAAAAAAGTTAAAGGGCAGATGAAAACAGATAATTTTCCCATTCATGGGCTATTTTGATTGTGCCAACATTGAAAAGTGCTGAAAAGATTAATGCCACACTTCTCATAAAAATTGTTTAGTATTTATGAAGAATATCTTTGGCATGATGTAAATGCATTCAGTAGTTTTTGATATGTAAGCATTTTAAAGAGGAACCTTAATGACATATCTGTAAATGTTTGCAATTTAATATTCTAATTCGATGACACAACTTCTGTCAATCACATTTGATTTTTTGACAAATGTTGCTGGAGATTAGCTCTGATTTTTCTCTGACAATCTTGAAAATCACAAACTGATTTTCAATATCGACCTTTGCGCTCAGGCTACCCTGAGAGGTGTCTGGCCTGGCTAAAGTGACAGGGGATAACAAGATGTGAGAAAAAGTGAGTACAGCACCATTAAAAAGCAGGACAAGGTGCACCATTTCCAATTCTATATTTTGAGAAGTTGCCCTTGAATAGGGAAGGGTGGTGAAATATCTGAAAAATAGTATGAATCAGGAGGTTAGCGCTTCCTGCAAATTGCTGGTGTCTTTTGACAACTTGACTTTTGGCCACAGGGTAAATAAGACCACTTTCCATTTAAGCAGCACAATTAAAATGTAGAGTTTTTCAGAAGGTCCGATGTTGGAGCTTAGTTGTTTTTATTTGTTTTTTTTTAACGAAGACGTTCATAAATTCAGTACATTATTGGTATATGGATGCAATGCATGGCTTATAGTTGAGAGGAGAGGTTTGCAATTTTTCCTATTTGGTTTGATAATGTCAGCTTTGCATTGTTTCCAGCTGCACATAGATTGTAAATATGTTGAGAATAGTTTTTTCCTTTTATTGCATTTTAATCCTGCTTAGGAAAAGCTCTAGAAATACATCCTTTGTGTTGAAGGACAGTGCATTCTTTTTAGTGGCATCAGTCAATAATCACCTTTTCAGCATCCAGGCTTTAATGTCTGATAAGCATGAAACAAGGTATTGCGTTGAGCTGGGATGGTGTTAAGATTTGTAGTGTTTGATTTTAATGATTTGAAAATGGAGCCTTCGACTTGTGTGCTTTAGGCTGAAAAACAGAGGGTGCCTCAATATCACCCTGGTTACTTTAATATTTGTAGGGGAAGGGGATATCTATCACACTAAAATAAAAACAAATGTGTTTACCCATGTGCCTAATTATACATTGCATCCTCTTGTACTTTGTGACAAAACTACAACATAGAGGTATTTTTTCATTTTATTCACATGCAAAATATATATTTGACTGTATATGTGAAATAAGTTTAAAAGAGTCTATTAATTGTGAGAGGCTCTGTTAATTAATCTATCCAAAATGTAGTGTCCATTCTCCATAAAATCATTTGATGTGCATATCTACAAAGCTAAACTAGAGCCCTGAAACTTCTTTCAGCAAACACGCATACTCCCATTAACTTATTCAAATTGTTTGCATTCATAACTTAATCCTAATCACTATATTTGTGCTTTCATTAATATTCATGAGTATTGGTGGTCATAGTCAATGGTTGTGAGAGGAATTCAAGACAACATTCCAATATATCTTTCAGTTTTCATGAGGTTTAAAGAATCCCAGTTGAGGGGGGAGGGGAACACCACTATATCTTTGAATCCAACTATCATCTTTCTTTTTGTATAGCTTGTATCTAGACAAAGTCAACTTCGCTCTATATCATCCTTCTCTCAACGTACAATGAGGAACATCAATAAGGTTCTTTACTGGATTCAGACCAGATCTTTTTTTGACAATGAGTCAGAACTCCTTACTTTGTTGTAACAAAATGTACCCACATATCTGACTGGTGTTCCAAAAGCAAATTCACCTGGTGTTTCTCTCTTTTATCCAGACAAATTAAAATAGATGAATTTGAGTTATCCTTCATGTACCCAGCAGAGGTCAGAGTGAAGTATTTGAGTTCCTGACTACTAACTTCATTGTTACAGTGGTAGGGCCTGGAGCAGACTGATGTCACAAAAGGCAATTATGGTGCCAACTTGGGGAAACATAATTTTTTGTCATACTATTGTGTGTCAAAGCATACATTTATTGAACTTAGAAACAATAAATACTGAATATCACCTACAACTGTAGCGTCAAAGGTAATAATAGCTAGGTAAGTTTAGAAAAACTACTCTTAACTCAGCATCTAAGACCCTTGATGACATATATCACCAAGGTACATACGGGTGAAAAAATGAATAATGTTTCTGTGAATGCTCTGTTAAATGATCCTGTGAGAAAGTGCCTCTTTTTGCAAGGTTACACCCATTTGTAATGCACTGATGCTCCTATTTGTTCTACTCTGTGCACTGGGAAACTGATAACCAGGCCACAATGCATGTTTTCTGACCTCTAAAACATGTTGAACTGGCACCATTCTAATTTGCATATCTAACCTACCTATACGTTTCTAGTTATGGCACAAGGTGGTCCAAAGACCTATATGTTAAATACCACCAGTGCACAGCAGCTCCTACTGTGCTATCCTCTGCAGTTGCAGTGAATAAAGCCATTATAGTCGATAAGGCAGGGTAGACGTGTGGCTCAATGGTTAGAGCGGCAGACCTTGATGCAGAGCGCTGGCCAGGGACCAGGGTTCGATTCCCGCCTCGGCGGGATCGTGCTTATATTCCTCTGACCGGATATTCTCGCCTCAGTGCCGAATCTAAGCATGGGCCTCACGCTGCAACTCTGGGCAATAGCTTGCTTAGTCTCCGCAACGGCCCCCGATACACAAGGGATGCCTGGTTTCACCATGGGATGCCCAGGAGTGGACACCTCACAAGGAAAAGCCAGGAGGGGTTCCCTTGTGGTAGGAGTACAAGCGCCGGGATGCTTACGGGTTACTGTTCGCGCTATACAAATACAACACATGGTAATCACAATTTGGACATGGAGAAAATTAATGTTAAACATGTCCTAATAGTGGCTACCTCCTTAAAGCTATTTTCACTGCAGCAAATCTGGCTGTTCCATAGAGAAACACTTAGATAGGAAGCAGTTAGAAATGTAATTCAAGAGCTCTTTGTAAAATCTTTAATAATTTAAATTCAATGTGAAGTCAGATTTTTAATAAATATTAAGGAAAAGGTGGCTTTAGAAAGTTATCTTCTTTCTGCTGTACGTATACGTCATCCCTATTGTAAATTGAAGGGTGTGAGGACCCTCATCAAATAATAAACAAAATCATTGTCAGGGTGAACCACAAAAATCGGCAGCAAATCTATGCTTAACCATCTGGTTTCTTGGCACAAAGCAGTCAAGCTTAATTTTGTGTAAAGTATCTACGTAACACTTAACAGTAATAAAGTGAAAACACAGTGCAAGAAAACTGACAAAACCATTTTGAAAAAGTAGACAATATTTTCATAAATAAAATGATACGCCACTATTGTTTATTTGCTGTGCTGCTGAAAGGGGGACGCAGTGACCCAGGAGACCACGGCAGGAGGCGCCAGCACGAGACCGTGGAAGAGACAGCCTCACCCACTTTGCTCTACGAAGCACATCACCGGCCCCCGTAGCTGGGGAGCTCCACTGTATTGTTTGTTTGCTGTGCTGCCAGAAAGGGGACTCAGTGTCCCAGGAGACCGCGCCTGGAGGTGCCAACACAAGACCAGGAGGAAGAGGTGGCCACACCCCCCTTCATGTTACAAAGCACACCATGGGCTCCAGTGGTTGGGGGGCTCAGCTCTATTGTTTGTTTGCAGTGCTGCTCGGAAGGGCACCGAGTGTCCCATGAGATTGCGGCAGGAGGCGCCATCACGAGACCGGGGAGAAGAGGCGGCCAAAAACCTCTTCATTCTAAAAAGTGTATTGCGGGCTCCTACTGCACGGGATGCATGCAGGTCATGCTTGGGCAAAGCTCAGGCCAAGGGCAGGCCCGTCTTCACCCATCATGGCTCAGACGAGGCATCTCTGTCTCTTGGCTTGCCACTTCAGACATCAAGTAACTTGTTTACTTAGCAGTCCATCTCTAGATAAGGTAGAGGAATCATCCATACATTTTAAATTTGATTGCATGTTCAAGTGTGGAGAAGAATAAGGTAATTGAGAGTGGCTCAGGTTCCACTCTGCTGCGCATGAGCACTTCTATTGATAGGATGTTAGAATGTGGTGTGAATGTTATGAGCCATGAAATAGCACTTGCTGAAAAAGACTATCTATCCCCACCACTGGTTTCAGTTCAAATCAAGTTTGTAGCCTTGGAGTCAGCTCATTACCGGCCTCTCCCGATATTCTTGTCCCAACTGCAGGTGATGGTGCTGCTACTTCTATTCCTCCAATGACTCTCAATTCCCCAAGTTTAATTCGCCAATTAATACGTGATATCAAGACCATTTGCCCTTGTGATGTGAAAGATAATTCTAATTCATCTGTATTACCAAGGAAATCCAAGCTGGTTGCGTACTCGATACAACAATGTAATACATCTATTTCCCTAATACAGCGTGTCACATTGTCCCGTAAATAGGAGGTGATGAAAGTGGATATTGCTTCCCAATTAGGGATGGAGATCCATGATTGTATATCAGGAAAAGGTACAGAACAGCTATTTGAGAATGTCTTTACCCGTTTAAGTACTATGATAAAATCTGAACTTTCTCCCAGAGTTTGCGCCTAGATGCCTTGTAATCTAAATTGTGATCATCTACATCTCATTTGGTTCCTTTTCCTCACGTTGGAATATCTCCCTAACCTTCAGCACCTCTGTGTCCGTCCCCACTTCAACCTAACTTTGCGACTATGTCGTATGTCCCAAGCTTACCACCTTCAACAGATGGAGTTCAACTAGCTAAACATCATGTCTTGACTCACCCTATGAGTAATGTCAATAGCCCGCATCCTCTAAGCCCTCTATAAACTGTACTGGAAGTTCCAGAGTAGAACATCAAATGACAACCCTTAGTAAAGCCATGCCATCTGTCAGCATTCCAGCCTAAATGCCTGTCTTAGCAGTGGTTAGTCAGCTGCCTGCCACTTGTCAATGCGTAGCAGTTCTCACTGGGGTTCCAACCCTACCGAAGGACTAGGGTGAGTAGTGGAAGGATTGTACAACAAATCCTTGGACTGGTCGGTGAGCTATAGCTCATGCTAAAAATATTCAAATGGTGCGAATTAGACCAGACACTATGGACACTTGGGGAGACTTTGTAATTGATAATTTTGGGTACCCATTTTTAGCTCATAACCTACTGTGGAGGGATTTATCAACAGTCTGCATTTAAGAACATTATCACTTTGGTACCACAGGGCTTTTTTGATAGGCCAGCAAAGCGCCATATTAATAGACAGACATTTCCTTCCAGTGGGCCTCCTAACGTTGTTGGTGATTCAGCTCATGTTTCCCAGCCCTGGTTGCTCCCCTTCTCTAGATGTAGTGTGCCTTCTGGGATGGCATAGGAGGCATTTGCCTATGACCCAGTGGATCCATGCTATGGCCCCAACCTTATTCTCCATTCCGACTGCCAATAGATTTGATGATTTATCTTCAATTGATTGACTTTTGAGTATGGCTAACTTATCTACTGTTCCATATTCCAATTCCAAGGATCTTTGTCCACCTCAATTTGGAGCCCCTGATATAAGTTATGTGGATATTTGTGCAATTAGTTCCAGTCCTAAGTATCATCATAATAATGACCAAACCATGTGTAGTACCCCTTCATATGCCAATTGTAAGGACGTATACCCTCCTCAAACTGCAGACTATGAGAATATTCATGATGTTGTGGACCTTAGCCCTATAGGTCAGCATAATTATGCGGATATTATGTATAATTTCTTACCAGACCTGGATGGCTGGTATACATTTTTCCACATTGAATGGGGGAGGGTTATTGAGTAAGTTGGGACCCTTGGAATGAGCTAACCCCATATCTGCCATTGATGTTATCTGTTTACGGGAAACGTGGTGTATGACCTCAAAACATGTTGAGGCTTTTCCCTCTTATTTCTTAGGTGCTATACTGTCAAACGCTAGGCAGGCCAAAGGATGGGTACAGATTCATATTTCTAATATACTTCCAGTAACCTGTAAAAAGCTTTCTCAAGTAGGCCCACATTCCCAGTTGTTGTGGCTATCCATCAAAGGGGGCCCTATTTGGTCTTGGTCAATTTTAGTAATGATATCTTTGACTCCACACGTAGTAAGGTGGCCTATGCACTTTATCTGGGCTGATGTTATTTTACGCTCCATGCATACCTGCTTTGTAGTGCTATGAGCAGGCGATTTTAATAGCAAGTGTTGTTCACTACCATACAAATTTGGACAGGGAGGGTTCTAAACATTTTTGTCGTAATGATTAGGGGGATACAATAAATTCAACTATTTCTAAGTATGATCTATTGTTGTTGAAGTGCAAATGTAGTGATAAACAGGAACAAATTCCTAATTCTGATGCCTTTCCTATGCTGGGTTAAGAAATGTGTAGCTCTATTTTTAGTTTTTTTTTCTTTTCAAGAAATCTGACACCATTTTATACGAATAGGTTGTATTTTTATAAGAATTTAGACACTAGAATGAAAAAGATCCACCGAGGGTTCCTGAGATATACATTTTATGGGCAATAATAAATCAGTTAAGTTTCAATTAACCACAAGCAAGCCTTGGCAAAGTCAACTTATTTGACACCTAGGGCCTGATTACAAGTAAAGGTGCTATTTATCGTACCCGGAAAACAACAGTACCCTAGGGTTTACTATTTATTGGGTACAATAATTAGCACCTATTGCGACTTACTGGGGAATAACATACGGATTTTGGTGTTTAACTCACCAAAATCCACATGGTACGGTAAATACGGTACCTATTTCCCAATGTAACTTTCTTTTTTTTAAAAAAACCCATATTTATCGATTCTAACGGTTACAGGCTGCAGCATATCACCTTAGGAAGAGTAAGACCATAAGCATAAAACATAATGTGCATTTGAGCACCAATGCTGTAGAGCTTATCACACCTGCTAGAGCATTCATAAGTGTCCGTTAGGGTGTGCTCTGGTCTATAAAGTCCACCCTCTCTTTCATCAGTTAACTGCTCAGCACGAGCATGTGCAGTTGCCATCTAACTTTAGGGGCACATCTGAGCACCCAGGAAGTAGGAGGAACAAGGGAGGAAAGAGGGGGGAAGAAGGGGACACCTCTCCGGCTGTGCCAAAGGACTCTTGAAGCGCAAGTGCGAGAGGAGAGACCCCTATCAGGCGCGCATCACATCCCATTCTTGCCTACTCATCCACAGCAGGTGCCTGAGCCTGATCATATCACTGCGCTGGTAAAACCCTTTCAATGGTTTGCATATAGCCAGGGGCTGAGCTTGTATGTGCATCAGATCTCAAAACTCAGTCAACTGTTTGTGGCAGTCTTTCAGCCATCATCCCTGTGGGGCTTGCGTCTGGGGCCTCAGCACAGCGCCACACATCTCTTTGCAAGCAGCAACATCATTGCAGCAAGTCTTCTAATGCCTTTAGGTACATTATTGACATAGACTAACAGGCCAATCGACGGAGTACGCTAAAATCTGTGTTCCAACATAATATCTAAAACATCAAACACACTCCTCCAAAAGCTTACAACTTGCCAGCACTCCCATGAGAGGTGCATGAATGCCCCGGTTACTTACCGGTAATCTTCATTACTCCGAGTCCATGTCTTCCTCGCCACAGTATTCACATATGAGCCTCCGGCTCCACACAGAACTCCAAGCATAAAAAAACAGCGCTCTAGTCTCCCTCTCCTTCCTACAAGATGGCCCCCAGTGGCTCCAGCCAATCCCATAAAGGTATACAGAATCATCAACACGACCTGAAGAACCAAGCCGCATACATGAAGCCACCACCAGGGCCGGGAGGGAAGGGAAACTATACTGTGGCGAGGAAGACATGGACTCGGAGTAATGAAGATTACCGGTAAGTAACCGGGGCATTACTTCCTCGTCCTGTCTTCCTCACCACAGTATTCACATATGAGCCGATACCAAAGCAATCAGCTTCATGTAAGGAAAACAGACCATACCATCAGTGTAGTGAAAAACATACTTTAATATACAGAGGTATAGCAACCAAAAGGATAACCTCTCAAGGAACCCCCGCAGACAAAACAGAAGAGGCAAAAGAAATAGAACCCCCACCCCCAACCTGGAGGTTGTAATGGGACATGAAGGTATGTGGGAAAGACCACGTAGCAGCCCTGCAAACATCCTCCATGGACACCCCTTTGAAAGAAGCCCAGGATACAGCAACAGACCGGGTGGAACGACCCTGAACAGGAAGCGAGGGGACCTCAGAAACCGAAGCATATGCCAACATAATGGCCTCCTTAATCCAACGACTGATCGTGGAGAGGGAGGGTTTCAGGCCCTGACGCGACAAACCAAAATTGACAAACAAGTTGTCCACTTTATAAAAGGAAGACGTGCGTGACAAATAAATCAACAAGGCACGACGAACATCCAAGAGGTGCAAAAGGGATTCCTCAGCCGAGGAAGGATCAGGACACAGAACCGGAAGAACCACCTCAGCAGACCGGTGAAAATAAGAATCCACCTTAGGAACAAATATAAGATGAGGGCGCAAGACCACACGGTCCGACAAAACCAACAAAAATGGGGCAGAACGAAGGAAAGCACCCAACTCACCCATACGCCTGGCAGAAGCAATTGCCACAAGAAACACCACCTTGAATGTTAAAAATTTCAAGTCCACCGACTCCAATGGTTTGAACGGAGCCAACTGCAAGGAACGCGAAACCAAAGGAAGGACACATGATAGGACGGGGGCGTTGGAAAGAAAGAGACTTAAAAAGTCTAGCAACTAATGGAGAAACAGAAACCAAAGGGAGGACATGAAAAGCCCGAATGGCGGCCCATTGAGCCCGACGAGTCGAAATGGCCAAGCCCAACACGAACCCATCATTTAGAAAATCCAGAATGCGAGCCGGATCCAAAGAATCCAATGATAGCCCACGACCAACACACCTAGAAGGAAAGTTATCCCAGTGCTTGGCGTAGGACTTAAGAGTAGAAGGCCGCCGGGACCGTTGAATGACCCCAGCCACAGTCACAGAACAACCCTCACGAATCAGAGAAGCCCTCTCAAGAGCCAGGCCCGCAGACCCAGGGAACGGAACACAGGCAGAGGAAGAAGAGGACCCAACAGAGGATAAGGAACGAACGGCAAGGCCCACCCCGGAGACACAGCCAATTCCAACAGAAGGGGATACCAAGGGCGACGCCTCCAACAAGGAGCAACCAGAAGCACAAAGGACCCCTCCCTCTTGATCTTCTGTAACACAGCAGGAATCAGGGGAACAGGGGGAAACGCATACAACAGTCCCTTCGGCCAAAGGAACGAAAGCACGTCCTTTCTCCAGGCATCCCGGCAAGGTATAATCGTGCAAAAGCATCGGATATGGACATTGTCCTGCGAGGCAAACAGGTCCACAATCGGACAGCCAAACATCACCTGCTACCTCCTGAACATCCATCGTGTGAGGGACAAGGACCCTATGGAAGGAAAAACCCGGCTCAGACAATCCGCCACAGTGTTCTCCGTGCCAGGCTGGTAAATGGCAGACATGGACTCCAGATGCAACTCCGCCCAACAACAAATTTGACGGCTGAGGTAACTGAGGAAGCAAACCTTGCACCCCCCTTGATGGTTCACATAAGACATGACAACCTAATTGTCCGTACGGATCTGCACGTGGTGACCCCGAACAAGATCCGAGAAATCCAACAGACCCAGAAGGACAGCCTTCAACTCCTTGTAGTTGGAGGAACATGACAACATCGACTGAGGCCAAATCCCCTGAGTCGTCGAATCCCCCAGAGTAGCACCCCACCCCGGCAGGCTGGCATCGGTAGTGACCACTCGGGAGGGAATAATCAGAAAGGGGCAGCCCCTGGATAGATTTCCATCGTCCAATCACCAACTCAGGACCACCCAAACAGCCACCGACATAGGAACCAGAACACCCATATTGAGGGAACAGGGGTCCCAATGCGACAAAATGTGGGACACCACCGGGTACATGTGGAGGCGAGCCCACGGCACCGTCAACAATGATGCCAACATCAGACCCTGAACCCTCAACCACAGGCTCACTGGATGAGAATGCCCCACCAACAGGGCACAGACAGCAGACATCAGGGACAGAATTTTGGGGAGGGGGCAGGAACAACATCCCCAAATGAGTCTTGAACAGAGCCCCAATGAAAGTCAAATCCTGGGCAGGAACAAGGGAGGACTTTGGCACATTCACGAGGAACCCATGATGCTCCAGGACATGGCACACCCTCTGGACATGTAACTCCGCCTTTGGAAGAGAAGAAGCAGAAATTAAAATGTCGTCCAGATACGGAAAAACACTAATGCCCTCCCTATGGAAATGTCCAATAAGAGGAGACAGAATCTTAGTAAAGATCCTGGTAGCAGAGCAGAGCCCAAAAGGTAATACCTGGAACTGGTAATGATGACCCATTACGCAAAACCGGAGAAACTTCTGAAAGTCCGGATGAATAGGAATATTCAGGTAAGCATCCCTCAAGTCTATTGATGCAAGGAAATCGTCCTGAGACACCAGAGGAAGGATCAATTGAAGTGAAACCATTTTGAACTTTCGGTGAGGGATGAAAGTGTTGACCCACTGCAGGTCCATCACAGGCCGAAGATCCCCGGTGCGTTTGGACACCAGGAAAATTATGGAATACACCCCCTTCCCTAACTAATCGCTGGGCACAGGAATCACTGCCTTCTTGACCACCAGGGAACCTATGCCACCCAAAAGTGCCAACTTCTTCACAGGATCTCTGGGACAAGGAGTGGCTCTGAAACAGTCTGGGGGTGTCCGGGCAAATCCAATGCGCAAACCTGCCGAAATCACTCGAAGTATCTATTGGTCTGACACAGTCTCTATCCAAGAGTCCATGAAGTAAGTGAGGCGACCCCCAACCGGACCTACCCCAGGAGCGATCCAGTCAGGATTTGGAAGCAGGAGCGGAGGAGGTAGACGCACCGGAAAACCGGGATTTATCAAAGGAAGGATCACCCCGGCCACGCCCCCTACCACAAAAGGGCTGACCAGCCCGACCCCTCTTACAAGGACCAAAAGACCTCTGTGAACCAAAGTCACGGAATCGGCCAGGACATTCAGAAGCAAGCAGTTTACGGTCCTCCGCCGTCTTCTTTACCATCTCATCCAGAGGCGAACCAAAAAGCTTAACCCCAGAAAAGGGGATCTTCATAAGCAAGTTTTTCTGTGCAGCATCAGCCTTCCATGAACGGAGCCATAACTGTCGCCTTGCAGCCACAGAAGACCCGGCCGCTGAAGCTGCAGCCCCCAATGAATCAAAGGATACATCCGAAAGCAGACAAACCTGCTGCTCCATCATTGCCAGGGTAGAAGAAACATCCTCCCCCTGGTCCAACAATTCCGTCAGAGACTGAAAATCCTTGAGCAAGGACTGGATAGCGTAAGACGCATAGGCCGCAGCCCTGATAGAAAAATTTGCAGCCGCAAAAGTGCATTTCACTGCACCGTCCACTTTACGGTCAACTGGGTCAGCAGGAGAAGAATCCTCCAAAACAACAGCCCATGTGAAGACATGCTGGCCAACAAGGAGTCAACCTTCACAGAGGCAGGGTATTTCACCGCAAAATCCTGCCGCGGGTATCTCTTACTCAAGAAACACGGGAAAGAACCTTTGTCCATATCCTTCCATTCATTCTTCAAGACTTTTAACACAGAAGAATGGAGAGGCAAAGAATCAGGCTCAGGATGTTGATATTGCGAAAACAGATCGTCCTCCAGAGGCACAACAGAAGCAGGGAACACCAAGTTGTCGCGAATGTGACCCAGCATGTCCTTCAGGTCGGCACCCTGCACAAAGCGACCCTTGACATCAACCTCCTCTTCATTCTCAGAATCAGCAGCAGCAGCAGCGCCATCAACCTTCAACTTCTTAGCAGGAGGGATAGGCACCTGACCTTGTAATGCCACAGCCATAGCAGAATTTATAATTTGCTGTAACAATTCCAAAGAAGGAATATGCACTCCTGAACCAGAAGCCTCCATTAAGGAACCAGAAGCAGGACATTCTGGCGAACCACCCTCCATCACAGCCCTACACGAGTGAAGCAGTGGAAAGAAAACAGGCAAGTAACAGAATAACACGCCTGGCAGAAAAAGGCCCTGAGGTTGCTAAGCAACCAGACAAACCAGCCCACGCCCGATCACCAACACATAAAGGCAGCATGAAGACCCGTGCGCATGCGCAAAAACCAGCCCAGAACGCTACCGTCAGCAGGAGCAACGGAGACCCAAAGGCGTCCCCACCGCACCATGCGCACAGAAACAGGCATCAGATAAGAAGCGAACGGGAACCCCCGGCCCCCACAGCAAGCTCACCCGGCCCAGGGAAAATGCACCAAACGCCACCAGGAGGCTTCAGCCCCCGCGCACCCAGCCCCGCATTGGGAGGGGAATTCGGGAGACACTGGTGCCCAGAGCAGGCGCATCCGGCCGCGCTATGTCTGCTCAGCAGGACGCGTGGTCGGAAGAAAATAAATATATAAACGGCAGAGCAGTCCAGGCGAACTGCACAACGAGTCACAAAAACGACTCCATAGCCCATAAAGAATGCCACGAAGAGCCCGCTAAGCAGGACTAGAGGCGTGGAGGCAGAAGAAGGGGGGGAAAAAACAACATTATAATTAAACACAGATCAAAACTACTTCCCCCAAACCAGATACCTTAGGACATAAGGGGACTGCTCAAGCAGGACCCCAGCCCCACTCACCTGACCAGCAGGGAACGCGGCACTTGGAGAAGTGCAGAAAAAAAGAACAGGTCATGTTGATGATTCTGTATCCCTTTATGGGATTGGCTGGAGCCACTGGGGGCCATCTTGGAGGAGGGAGAGGGAGACTAGAGCGCTGTTTATTTATGCTTGGAGTTCTGTGTGGAGCTGGAGGCTCATATGTGAATACTGTGGCGAGGAAGACAGGACGAGGATGTAATGAGGCCTTGGGTGCTCCACAGCACGCACAGAGTGCCTCCGCACTCAAACCTGCCCTGCACAACCACACCGGTGTTCTATAAAGTCTGTGGAGAAATTTAAAGTGGATTAATCTAAGCCTATTGTTGGGCGACATGTCCCTGGATTGCGTGCAGCAATAGTTCCACACACCCTCCTCAAAAGGAGCTCCCGAGCACTCCTCCCGAGTGGTCTGTGCCGGTGGTACATGCACAGGATAGTCTAGCTGCATACCGGTGTACAGGCGTGTTATAAGATTACGGGGTGAGGGATTTGACAAAAATGCTTCCATGACATTAAACTTTGGTGACGCCCCGGGGAATGAAGCAAATCGAGCCTGCACCGCCACCAGCAGTTGATAATAGGTCATCCTGTTCAGAAGTCCCATGTGTTCATCTCCCAAAGCGGTGTCCAGGCGTATGAATACCCCATCTGAAAATGCCTGACCCATCCTATTCACCTCTAGCTTACGCAATCGCTGACAGACTCCCACCTCTGCTGCGATGGGCAGCCCCGGGTGTCACCGAGGGTGCAAACAGGGAGTCCAACCTAGCGCACCGTACTGCCAACAGTGTCAATCCCAGCCCACGGGCGGTTCTGCGTTTGGAACATCACCACATGGAGCCGAGTTGGGTCTGCCAGGTCTCTCTCAGAGGCCGCATGCGTAAGGAACAGTGTTGGAAAAATCCAGTGAATCGCAAATTGTGCCTGAGCGTAGGAGTGGAATAATTCCATATCCCAGGCCCCCAGGCCTCCCTGTTCGAACAGGAGCACCAGATTTGAGGGAAGTCACTTCTTGAATTTAACCGTGAGGGGAAGTAGGAGGTTAACAAAGCTGTAAAGGAAATTGGGCAGTAACCCCATCTTCTCGATGGCAAGACGCCCCATTAGAAAAAGAGGGGGCGCCCTGCAGCAGGGAAGCCTGCTCTCCAGCCACTCCATAAGTCTGCCATAGTTGTATCTCTATAGCTCCTCATCGTCTCTGCTAACCCAGAATCCCAGATATTTCACGGGGGAGTCAGCCCATTTTAATGGGAACTCTAATTGGAATGCAGCTGTTGTAGCTGTAAGGAGGAAAATTGTAGAATTCCGCCTGTTTATGGTGATGCCCGTGAGGCTGTCAAACTGAATGAACTCCCATATGAGGGGCTCAAGATTGTCTGCAGGGTGCTGGACGTAGAGAGTCATGTTGTCTAGATACATTGATTCAAGGACTAGAACTGTTGCAACTGCCAGTGGCTCCATCGTGACAGCAAAGAGGAGGGTTGACAATGGACACTCCTGTCTGGTGGGAAACACCCGTTACAACTAATGCATCGCATCGCTTTGGCCGTCATAAGTGTGGCAGGATATGCTCAGACGTGAGTCCCTTGCTCACTTTGCCACTGGATTCAAGCAAGCCGGGCTGAAGACTGCTGGAATGCCAGAAACCGGTCCTCAGAAGCTTGTTTCTGGTCCAGGGAAGGCATGGCTTGGCAGTTCGGGCTGGACTGTTCCCATGAGGCAGAGGGTCAGACTGATTTGCGTATAGCCATGTCTGAACTGGGGTGGCAGAGTGGGCTAAAGAACGGTGATGTATCAAACCCAGATCTTTTGACTGGGTGTGAGTGTTTGATTGGTTCAGATGCTCCGTCCATCACCACCCCCTTTTGTACCGCATTCTGGCTGCCATAAGTGTGGCAGGGTATGCTCAGACGTGAGTCCCTTGCTCACTTTGCCACTAGATTCAAGCAAGCCGGGCTGAAGACAGCTGGAATGCCAGAAACCGGTCCTCGGAAGCTTGTTTCCGGTCCAGGGAAGGCATGGCTTGGCAGTTCGGGCTGGACTGTTCCCATGAGGCACAGGGTCAGACTGATTTGCATATAGCCATGTCTGAACTGGGTGTGGCAGAGTGGGCTAAAGAACGGTGATGGATCAAACCCAGATCTTTTCACTGAGTGGGAGTGTTTGATTGGTTCAGATGCTCCATCCATCACCACCCCCTTTTGTACCGCTTTTGGCCGCCATAAGTGTGGCAGGGTATGCTCAGATGTGAGTCCCTTGCTCACTTTGCCACTGGATTCAAACAAGCCGGGCTGAAAACGGCTGGAATGCCAGAAACCGGTCCTCGGAAGCTTGTTTGCGGCCAGTGAAGGCATGGCTTGGCAGTTCGGGCTGGACTGTTCCCATGATTCACAGGGTCAGACTGATTTGCATATAGTCATGTCTGAACTGGGGTGGTAGATTGGGCTAAAGAACGGTGATGGATCAAACCCAGAACTTTTGACTGGGTGGGAGTGTTTGTTTGGTTCAGATGCTCCGTCCGTCACCTCCCCCTTTTGTACCGCTTTTGGCCGCCAAAAGTGTGGCAGGGTATGCTCAGACGTGAGTCCTTTGCTTACTTTGCCACTGGATTCAAGCAAGCCGGGCTGAAGACGGCTGGAATGCCAGAAACCGGTCCTCGGAAGCTTGTTTCCGGTCCAGGGAAGGCATGGCTTGGCAGTTCGGGCTGGACTGTTCCCATGAGGCATAGGGTCAGACTGATTTGCATATAGCCATATCTGAACTGGGGTGGCAGAGTGGGCTAAAGAACGGTGATGGATGAAACCCAGATCTTTTGGCTGGGTGAGAGTGTTTGATTGGTTCAGATGCTCCGTCCATCACCACCCCCTTTTGTACCACTTTTGGCAATCATAAGTGTGGCAGGGTATGCTCAGACGTGACTCCCTTGCTCACTTTGCCACTGGATTCAAACAAGCCGGGCTGAAGATGGCTGGAATGCCAGAAACCGGTCTTCGGGAGCTTGTTTCCGGTCCAGGGAAGGCATGGCTTGGCAGTTCGGGCTGGACTGTTCCCATGAGGCACAGGGTCAGACTGATTTGCATATAGCCATGTCTGAACTGGGGTGGCAGAATGGGCTAAAGAACGGTGATGGATAAAACCCAGATCTTTTGACTGGGTGGGTTTTTTTCATTGGTTGAGATGCTCCGTCCATCACCACCCCCTTTTGTACCGCTTTTGGCCACCATAAGTGTGGCAGGGTATGCTCAGACGTGAGTCCCTTGCTCACTTTGCCACTGGATTGAAGCAAGCCGGGCTGAAGACGGCTGGAATGCCAGAAACCGGTCCTTGGAAGCTTGTTTCCAGTCCAGGGAAGGCATGGCTTGGCAGTTCAGGTTGGAATGTTCCCATGAGGCACAGGGCCAGAATGATTTGCATATAGCCATGTCTGAACTGGGGTGGCAGAGTGGGCTAAAGAACGGCGATGGATCAAACCCAGATCTTTTGACTGGGTGGGAGTGTTTGATTGGTTCAGATGCTCCGTCCATCACCACGCTCTTTTGTTCCGCTGATGGTTTTAAGAGGGCCTTTGGCACTTGTTTGTTCAACCATAACCAGCATCTCAATACGCAAGCAAAGGGGGAGGGAGCATAGAACCTGCAGCTGCAAGGGTGAGACCAGAGAGGAGGAAAAAGAGGGGGGAAGAAGACAAGAGGGAGACAATCAATAAACATTGCACTCAGCGCATCCACTACCCACCCAACCCACCGCATCCCACAACAGCCACCCGAATAGGCTGAAGAGCATCACCCCATACCCAACCAGGCTGCAAATGGTCAACAGCATATTGCAACATGGGACTCATCCCAGGGGGACAGCGCCAGGAAGCCAGATTATCTCAGCCCAGAGAGCCGGGTGGCCAGGCAAGAGACCAAAGAAGGCTCAAAGTAGCAATAAGGCAGTCACTGGCTCAAATGACTAGTGACATTAAATGCCCAAGGGGCGTGAATCAAATATCAAATCCATTAAACACTAGTGTCCCTATAAACTCATCATGTAAAGTATGGCTGCCGCATAATGATCAGTCATTTCATTTAGCGTGTCAACCGCCAACGGATCCTTGTCTATGGTGGCAACCGACATCGGGTGTTTAAGACAGCGGGCAAATTTTGTGGCCAGCTTGGGTCCGTGGCTCCATCGTGACAGCAAAGAGGAGGGTTGACAATGGACACCCCTGTCTGGTGGGAAACACCTGTTACAACTAATGCATCGCATCGCTTTGGCCGTCATAAGTGTGGCAGGATATTTTCAGACGTGAGTCCCTTGCTCACTTTGCCACTGGATTCAAGCAAGCCGGGCTGAAGACTGCTGGAATGCCAGAAACCGGTCCTCAGAAGCTTGTTTCCGGTCCAGGGAAGGCATGGCTTGGCAGTTCGGGCTGGACTGGTCCCATGAGGCAGAGGGTCAGACTGATTTGCATATAGCCATGTCTGAACTGGGGTGGCAGAGTGGGCTAAAGAACGGTGATGTATCAAACCCAGATCTTTTCACTGGGTGGGAGTGTTTGATTGGTTCACATGCTCCATCCATCACCACCCCCTTTTGTACCGCTTTTGGCCGCCATAAGTGTGGCAGGGTATGCTCAGATGTGAGTCCCTTGCTCACTTTGCCACTGGATTCAAACAAGCCGGGCTGAAAACGGCTGGAATGCCAGAAACCTTGAAGCTTGTTTCCGGCCAGTGAAGGCATGGCTTGGCAGTTCGGGCTGGACTGTTCCCATGATTCACAGGGTCAGACTGATTTGCATATAGTCATGTCTGAACTGGGGTGGTAGATTGGGCTAAAGAACGGTGATGGATCAAACCCAGAACTTTTGACTGGGTGGGAGTGTTTGATTGGTTCAGATGCTCCGTCCATCACCTCCCCCTTTTGTACCGCTTTTGGCCGCCAAAAGTGTGGCAGGGTATGCTCAGACGTGAGTCCTTTGCTTACTATGCCACTGGATTCAAGCAAGCCGGGCTGAAGACGGCTGGAATGCCAGAAACCGGTCCTCGGGAGCTTGTTTCCGGTCCAGGGAAGGCATGGCTTGGCAGTTCGGGCTGGACTGTTCCCATGAGGCACAGGGTCAGACTGATTTGCATATAGCCATGTCTGAACTGGGGTGGCAGAATGGGCTAAAGAACGGTGATGGATCAAACCCAGATCTTTTGACTGGGTGGTTTTTTTTCATTGGTTGAGATGCTCCGTCCATCACCACCCCCTTTTGTACCGCTTTTGGCCACCATAAGTGTGGCAGGGTATGCTCAGACGTGAGTCCCTTGCTCACTTTGCCACTGGATTCAAGCAAGCCGGGCTGAAGATGGCTGGAATGCCAGAAACCGGTCCTTGGAAGCTTGTTTCCAGTCCAGGGAAGGCATGGCTTGGCAGTTTTAGGCTGGAATGTTCCCATGAGGCACAGGGCCAGAATGATTTGCATATAGCCATGTCTGAACTGGGGTGGCAGAGTGGGCTAAAGAACGGTGATGGATCAAACCCAGATCTTTTGACTGGGTGGGAGTGTTTGATTGGTTCAGATGCTCCGTCCATCACCACGCTCTTTTGTTCCGCTGATGGTTTCAAGAGGGCCTTTGGCACTTGGTTGTTCAACCATAACCAGCATCTCAATGCGCAAGCAAAGGGGGAGGGAGCATAGAACCTGCAGCTGCAAGGGTGAGACCAGAGAGGAGGAAAAAGAGGGGGGAAGAACACAAGAGGGAGACAATCAATAAACATTGCACTCAGCGCATCCACTACCCAACCCAACCCACCGCATCCCACAACAGCCACCCGAATAGGCTGAAGAGCATCACCCCATACCCAACCAGGCTGCAAATGGCCAACAGCATATTGCAACATGGGACTCATCCGAGGGGGACAGCGCCAGGAAGCCAGATTATCTCAGCCCAGAGAGCCGGGTGGCCAGGCAAGAGACCAAAGAAGGCTCAAAGTAGCAATAAGGCAGTCACTGGCTCAAATGACTAGTGACATTAAATGCCCAAGGGGCGTGAATCAAATATCAAACCCATTAAACACTAGTGTCCCTATAAACTCATCATGTAAAGTATGGCTGCCGCATAATGATCAGTCATTTCATTTAGCGTGTCAACCGCCAACGGATCCTTGTCTATGGTGGCAACCGACTTCGGGTGTTTAAGACAGCGGGCAAATTTTGTGGCCAGCTTGGGTCCGTGGAGTGAAAGACCCATAATTTCGCTGGGCAGAGAAGAGAGTATTTAATATTCTCCTGCTGTAACATCCACTTGATGGGCACAAATTCTTGGTGAGCCGCCTGGACAGATTGCGTAAAGCCAGGAAAAAAGAGATGACATTGCCCAGATATCTGGTATCTGGTGCAGGCCTTTCGTAGCATGGTGATGATGGGGCGGACCGGGGCGCCCAGGGTGGCGTGGGTCATGGGATCTGTGGGCATGCTCCACCACACACACAGATGACAGGGTGTCCCCAAACAGGGAGCGAAGCATGTCCTTGATGTAATCCTACACCCGGGTCATCACAGTGGAATCCGGGACACCCTAAATGCGCAGATTGTTGTGCTGGGACCTGGCCTCAAGTTCTTCATTTTGTTGTGGATGACCTCGAGCACCTTTTCCATGCTGTGCAGTTTTTCGTGTGTCACTATGCCTTCCTCTTCCAGCATGGAGGTCGACTGTTCATCCTTTGAGATGCGCTCATCGTAGTTCGCCACTTTGTCTTTCAGCAGGTACAGGCGATCAGACATTGAATACATTTTTAAGTTGATCGCAGCCAGAAATCGCTTCAGCTCTGCAAACATGGCGCGCATGCTCGGCTCCGAGTTTGGCTTAGCTGCCATTTTCTCTCTGTTGGTTTCCTCCATGGGGGTGTGTTCCCTTTAGGGGCTTTGCAGAGTTCAAATGAAAGTTTTGGTTGCTTTGTGTCTAGTTTACCCATTGCTGCTCACCCCTCTTGGAGCGGCCCCGCCGGAACAGTGCCAGCCAGTGGTTGCTGGTATGAGTTGCAGCCACCCTCCGTGTGGATTCCAGGTGATCCTCAGCAGCCAGATATCTCAGGGTTGACACTGTACCTACCAAGGGGTGGGAGTGGCCCCGTCACCCTCAGCACTGGCAGAGCTAGGCTAAACAATTTTATGGGCTGTCTCGAGGCCCAACCTCCAGCCAAGCTCACCAGACCCACCCAGACTCAGGGCCAGCAAGCAAGGCCAAAGCAGGGGCCCGCCAGGCTCTCTGGGTCCACCTCGCTAAGTCGCTGCAGGACACCTGCCAGCCAGGCCATGAAAGTCCAAGATCTGCGCTACGCAGTGAGCTATGCCCTGGCACCGGCGCGTCCCCAACTGACTCCTTCACATACGGTCAGGGGCCCCTATGCTGCAGTGTCCACAGTGTCCAACAGCATGGCGTATCTGCAGAACGGGCAGACCCATGCACTCCCCGCTGCTCCCGCAGAAGAGTCCAGCCCACTTTACATACAGCCCGGTCACTGAGGTGTTGTTCACCCCGGCCTCACCCAGCCAGTTCAAGTGCTGTCATGGCCAGCGGAAGCTGTGTTTCCCTCACTTTGGCTTCCCTACTGTGGGGGTCGGCTCAGTGCCACATCAGTAGCAGGGCGCCCAGGCCCAGGAGGGCCCAGCCAGGGGCAGGCCGCACATGGTCAAGACAGAAATCTCACTGGCACGCTGCCCGCTGCCTCCCAGCTCCTCTCTATCAGCACTTGAGATCACCCCCCACCAGGCAACCTCCTGGCCTACGCCCCCTACCTGGCACTGCCACCTCTCACTATGCCTCACATGGGCAAGTAACTCCGCAGGGAGGCCTTGTGGGAAATTGAGCCCAGAGCCCGGTAGGCAGTGCCGCAGTCCACCTGCTTCAGCCTTCCCTCAGTGTCCACTGGCAAGGGTCTAACCCTCAGCCAGCGCTAGTCACCAATGTCGGTACCCGGACAGGTCCGGGGTGCAGCGCCTCTTCCAGCTAGGCCAGCACACAGTCCACACTAGCCTTTACTGCAATCAGACAAAAGCCACCATTTTCCCTCAGATGGCGTTCTCGCCACGTATCTCTGGAGCCAGCTCTCCAATGCAGCCGATTTCACCACTAGCCAGTGCAGCTGCTAGTACTGGTTTGGTTCTGCGTCTTTTCGGGTTGTGATGGGCAGGCCACCTGCAGGAGAAATTATGGATTAATTGCCCGGGCTTCAGAGCCTATCTACGTGGCGGCCATCTTGCAGCCAGCTCAGTAGCGCTCCACCTCTGATTAGTTAATAACATCTTTCCCATTGGGCCCAGTGGTGTGCGAGTCAAATGGGCAGGAACACAGCCAACTAGAATATTACAATAGCTTATAATTAGGAACCATCTTGAAGTACCTTACTTTTTAAAGGAGGAGGTGACCCCTAACGGGCTGTTATATAGCTTCAAATTCATTGCTTCCTCTATTAACTCACTGTTCACTCAGAATTTGAATCTTTCCTGTACAAGGAAGAGGCCATAGTTTGATCATTCATGTACAAAGCCTTCCCAGCAACGGAAATAGACTTACATTCCCTTCCACAGAATTATACCTTAATAAAATTCCATCGCCTGGAATATATGATGGTCCTTGCGAGAAAAGTGTTACAGGAGGAGGCATGGTCCAAACTTTCCTTAGCAATGTAAATCAAAGACCAAAAGCTCATTTGGGATATGGTCAATGCTCTCTTCCTAACAAATCATACTGTCCCAGATCCTAATTTCTTCATTTCTTGTGAAGGTTGGGAAGCACATTTTTCTGCAATCATTGCACAGAGCAGTGTGATTAGAAGATTTGAAGCCTGTGTTAAGAAGGGTAGCTGGGACCGTCACCCCTTAGATATCACCTTGGATGAATTCATCCGAGCTTTGCATGATACTGTCAGTGGTGAGGCTCCAGGGCCTGACAGGCTGCCTTTGGATGCTTTTAAATCAGCTGTATAACTATTGAGCCCCATTTTATAAGAGTATTTAATGCACTTCCTGTTAGTATGATCCCTATTTCCTGAATTATCTCAATAGTTATACCTATCTATATAAATGGTGCTAAATCAGACCCCAAAAACTATCGTCCAATTTCACTTTTAGATTCATCAGTGAAAGTGAAGAGATTTGAGGAGTGGGTGCAGGAATTTTCTATTTTACCCAGAGCCCAGTTTGGCTTTAGAAAGGGTGTGGGTACTACTGAGAAATATGCTAATTTAGATCTTCTGATCAGTAAATACACTAGAGCTAAACCAGGCTCTTTATACCTTTGTTTTGCTGACTTAAGCAGCGCCTTTCATCTTGTTGAACATACTCTTCTGTGGTCATCACTGCTTTCCCTTCGTGCCCCTAAAACCATATATATATATATATTCACTGAAAAAACCATAGGTTTCACACCAGTTATAGTTAGGAATTAGCATTTAAAAAACCTATCAAATTCACTGAAAAAAACATAGGTTTAACACCAGTTATAGTTAGCTGGAAATTTTACTGATATAAAACCATTGAAATTCCCACGTTATAGTTAGATGGACTCACTATAACTTGCGCGTGCAATGCACTGCTGATGACGTCACATATTACATCACTCATGACATGGTCAGTGACATCACTCATGACATCACTGATGACACCATCCAGTGAATGTGTGTCTTTCTGAAAAATAAATATATTTTATATATGTATATGTAAAAGTTGATGGAATAATAAATGTTTAAATAAGTGTCTAAATGGATGGTTTTTAAAAAAAAATTGATTGGTTAACTGGCTTATTAAGTGTATCTTAGTGAATACATATATTAGTGAGTAATGTTTAAATATTTAAATATATGTATTAGTGTTTCACTTTGTTTATAAGTGGCTGCATGGGTTGGTGAGTAGCTACATGTGTAGGTATATGGGTTATTAGATGTTTTTTTAGTATCAGTATGAGTGTTTGTATGGTTTGGTGGGGGTATTACTTATCACATAGATGCATGAATGACTGACTCTCTCTTTGTATGTGTTTTGAAGACAGCATATGTGCAGGACTGTATGGGTGGATGAGTGTGTATATGTGTGTGTTACTGCGTGAATGACTGTCTCACTAGTGTCTTTATCAGTAACTACATATGTTTTAATCTAGTATATGTGAATATTGATGTATATAAGTGAGTATATGTGAGAGTAAGAGATTGTAAGAGTTCCTGTTTAAATAAGTATGTGTTTCTATAAGTGATTGTTTAAGAGAGTAAGTATGTGTAAGTTTCCTTAGAAGTAAGGTGGTAGTGTGTGTTTAGCTGTATATGCAAATAAATGGATGTTCAATAGTTTACTTGCATGTGTGAGTATGTGTGAGAGTAACTTTTGGATGACTGTTGGTGTGTAACAGGATGTATAGGTGTATCACTACATATGATGAGTGAGTATATGTATGAGTGACTATATAGAACTGTTGGTGAATGAGTGGATGTGTATATAGATGGTGGAATTATTGAATTGGTTGTTGTAACTTTTATGTGTATCTCCATTTTTTTGAAAATGTTAATTTCTATTTTTGAATATGTGTTTCATGGGTTACATTACACTGAAAGGAGGTCTGTCACTCAGTCACAAGGATGATGTCATCAGTGATGTCATGAGTGATGTCACTGACCATGTCATGAGTGATGTAATATGTGACGTCATCAGCAGTGCATTGCACGCGCAAGTTATAGTGAGTCCATCTAACTATAACGTGGGAATTTCAATGGTTTTATATCAGTAAAATTTCCAGCTAACTATAACTGGTGTTAAACCTATGGTTTTTTCAGTGAATTTGATAGGTTTTTTAAATGCTAATTCCTAACTATAACTGGTGTGAAACCTATGGTTTTTTCAGTGAATTTCATAGGTTTTTTAAATGCTAATTCCTTTGTATATCGAGTTTCTAACCTTTTTTTTTTTTTACAATTTGCTGTTTTTTTTTAAGTATTAATTTTTTTTATATAATTTTTTTCTTTTGCGCTCTGGGTGCGCGCTCCGGGAAGCTTTCAGCTAAGCTCTCCGGTAAGCTTTTCCGTGAGCTCACCTAAAAGCGCACCCAGAGCGCTACTGTCGTTCGTGAAAAAAATATGAATGAAAAGTTAATAATAATGCAAAACATTTCGTACCATACAAATAAAATTAGTTTTTTTTAATAAGGAAAATGATTATGCATTTCTGTAAAAGTTTGATGATGTCACTTCGGCGCGCAACGTAAGTGCCCTCGGAAGCGCCTACGTTCGCGGCGCGTAAACGCACGCAAAAGCGCCTACGATCGCGCCACGTTTGCGCCCCGGAAGCGCCTACGATCGCGCTGCGTAAACGCACCCGGAAGTGCTCCGGAGCGCGCAGCGTAAACGCGTCGGGTCATGTGACCCTAAAATAACACTTTTCATTGGTTGCTAACAGTTTTTTTTACAATGAATGAAATCCCCACCCATTTCCTTCACTTCTTCTTTCACTTTTGTGACTGAAAGACCTGCCTTTTTGCTCTTGCATATTTCTTGGTTAATCATGGCTGCCAGACCATCCAGCAGTGAAGATGAGCCTGAATTCATCGATGAAGAGCCTCCTCAACCAAAGGTGAAAGAGCATTTCATCTGGAAATTTTTTAAGTTTCCAGCAGACCAGAAGAAGGTGAATGCACCAAAAGTGGAGTGCAGGATCTGCAAACAGGTCCTGTCACGGGGTAACCCCCCAAAAAAGTACTCTTTTGGGAACTTTACCATGATCCGACATGTGGAGAGGAGGCACCCCCAGAATTTTGCCCGGGAAAGTGTCAGGGCTCTGGCACAAGAGGTTCCCAGAGATGGGGCCTCTACATCAACCGGAGGAGCAACTTCTTCTGGGAGAGAGCAATCGCAGGAGCAGGTGCCAAACATACAACCTGCATTTAACCATGGGGTCGTCAGGTGCAGATACTGCAATCAACTCCTCACCTATGGGGAGCAAAGTGTCCTGCTCATGGTTCGAGCATTGGAGAACCATCGCTGCCCTTCCCACCCCTAATTTTTTTGTTTTCTTTTTGCTCCTGTTGAGCAGTTTCCATTCCCTGTTTTTGTTCCTGTTCAGTTAAAAGAAGAAAACCAAAAGTTCTTTTCAGAACTACCTCCAATTCTCATCAAAGAGCTATATTCTTAAAAAAATGAAGAGTAAGTGAAATATAGTGCATTGATAATTGAAAGGAGAATGAGTAAGAAAGAACAGAAAGGTATGAGAGGTGAAAGGAAGTGAAGTAGGAGGAATGAAAGAAGGTGAGTGTTAGAAAAGAAAGTTATGACACAGTGAATAAACTGGAGGCCTCATTTCTGAAAAGTGACGCATCGCTACGTGAAAACAGCGATGCGTCACTTTTCTGGACGCACTCCTTATGACATTCCAGATATGTCATATTTAATATATGACTAATCAATTCGCAAGGAGTTACAGATATGTCAGTATTTCTGACGTATCTGTAAACACAAAAGTAACGCATTGCTGGAGTGCGTCACAAAAGTGACGCAACTCCAGTAATGTGTCCTTTCACATGGAAAAAGCACCATGTGAAAGGTCTGCTGTGAAGCAGGCGCAAGATTTTGACGCAACAGCATCCTAAAAGTGACGCACTGCGTCGTTATTACCAAGCTTTTTGCGGGGGAACACCCCCTCTGCATGCATTATACCTGACGCTATTTTTAAAAAGTGACGCATCTAGGTACATGGGTCACTTTTTAAAACTCTGCGCCACATTATATCTGCATCAGGTATAATGTATGCAGAGGGGGCAATCCCTCGCAAAAAGCTTGGTAATAACGACGTACTGAAATCTATGAGATTTCTCTGCGTCACTTTTAGGATGCTGTTGCGTCAAAATCTTGCGCCTGCCTCGCGTCACTTTCATGTTTACAGATATGTCAGAAATACTGACGTATCTGTAACTCCTTGCAACATGATTCGTCATACATTAAATATGACACATCTGGAATGTCATAAGGAGTGCGCACAGAAAAGTGACGCATCGCACCAGCAGTGTAAAAAAATGTGCCTCGTTGCACTATATTTAAAGGACGCAACAGCATCCTAAAAGTGACGCAGTGAAATCTCAAAGATTTCACTGCGTCGCTATTACAAAGCTTTTTGCGGGGGAACACCCCCTCTGCATGCATTATACCTGACGCAGATATAATGTGGCGCTTGATTTTAAAAAGTGACCCATCTACCTAGATACGTCACTTTTTAAATATAACGCAACGAGGCGCATTTTTTTACACCACTGGTGCGATGCGTCACTTTTCTGTGCGCACTCCTTATGACATTCCAAGTAACGCATTGCTGGAGTGCGTCACAAAAGTGACGCAACTCCAGTAATGTGTCCTTTCACATGGAAAAAGCACCATGTGAAAGGTCTTGCGTCAGTCTAACACCTGCTGTAAAGCAGGCGCAAGATTTTGACGCAACAGCATCCTAAAAGTGACGCAGTGAAATCTCAAAGATTTCACTGCGTCGCTATTACAAAGCTTTTTGCGGGAGAACACCCCCTCTGCATGCATTATACCTGACGCTATTTTTAAAAAGTGACGCATCTAGGTACATGGGTCACTTTTTAAAACTCTGCGCCACATTATATCTGCGTCAGGTATAATGTATGCAGAGGGGGCATTCCCCCGCAAAAAGCTTGGTAATAACGACGTACTGAAATCTATGACATTTCTCTGCGTCACTTTTAGGATGCTGTTGCGTCAAAATCTTGCGCCTGCCTCGCGTCACTTTTATGTTTACAGATATGTCAGAAATACTGATGTATCTGTAACTCCTTGCAACATGATTCGTCATACATTAAATATGACACATCTGGAATGTCATAAGGAGTGCGCACAGAAAAGTGACGCATCGCACCAGCAGTGTAAAAAAATGTGCCTCGTTGCACTATATTTAAAAAGTGACGCATCTAGATAGATGCGTCACTTTTTAAATATTGCGTAACAATGCGCATTTTTTTACACCGCTGGTGCGTCACAAAAATTGACGCACAGGCGGCGCAAAACTGGCAGCGCAAGGCCTTCATAAATATGGTCCTGGATTTTCCCCGTGCTTCGCCGGTGCGCGTACCATGCGCTTCCCCCGCGCAAAACGAAAAAAAAAATAAAAAATGTAATGCCCCGCAGGACCCTATTTTAGCCCCCACATCAAACCTAGGGGGTCAGAGGGGGTCTACTCTTCCCCCTTATGGTCATTTGCCCCTTTTTTTTCAAACCCCTTGTGTCTCGATTTTACCGAGACACAAGATGGCGGCCGCTCCAGACTGTTTAGAATGTTTACAGACACCAAGAGCCAATCAGCTTCCTGCGCGCAAGTTGCGTGTCGCGCCTGGAGCGCACTCCGGTGCGCGCACCGGAGAGCACCTATAGATATAAATATTTTTTTGAACCTAAATTACTCAAAATCCACTGCAGCACATATCTTGAGACATAGCAAAGGCACATCGGGCTACCAGTCCCTTCAATTTTGCCAAGTTTGCTGGAAATCCATTCAGCCGTTCGGGCTAAAAGTGAAATCGACCGCCCTATGGAAATTAACATGGGGAAAACGCGTTTTGGGACCCCCCTTTTATCTCGGCCCCCGCTTGACGTATCCCCCCCAAACTTTCAAGGAAGGACCGGAGCTCGACGAGGCCATTTTCAGGAAATTTTCAGGCAGATTCGTCAACCGGTGCCAAAGTTATTCCAAATAGAATTTTGAGATTTAACATTGAAAAAAATCCTAACTATAACTACCTACTGGCGACCGCCAGTAGGTAATATATATATATATATATATATATATATATATATATATATATATATATATATATATATATATATATATATATATATATATATATATATATATATATATATATATATATATATATATATATATATATATATATATTCACAGAAAAAACCATAGGTTATAGTGGATATATAGTTAGGAATTTGCATTTACAAAACCTTGAAAATTCAATGAAAAAACCATAGGTTATAGGCCATATATAGTTAGGAATTAGCATTTACAAAACCTTATTTTACTCGCATAAAACCATTGAAATTCCATATATAGTTAGCTAACTATAAGCGCTAACTATATATCGCGCACCCGCAATCCACTGCTGATGATGTCACATATTACATCATTCATGACATGGTCAGTGACATCACTGATGACATCACTGATCACAACATCCAGTGATTGTATGTGTCTGTAAAGTTTAAATATGTTTCACATATTGAAGAATGAGTGGATGTATAAGTGTCTGGATGAAGAATTTAGTAGGTGCATGACTGACTGTATGAGTGAGTGATTAAATGTGTCTCACTGAGTACATGGGTTAGTGAGTAAACTGTCTTAATTCGTGCATCAGTATGTTTGTTGTTGTGTAAGCTGCTGCATGTGTTGATCAGTAGCTATAAGAGTGGCCATATGGGTTATTGATTGGTTGCCCAAATATTTGAATGGGAGGCTGAGTGTGTGTGTGGGTGGCTGGGAGGTGCGTGACTCTGTGCATAGATGTGTGAGCAGTTGATTCACTAGATGTATGGTTTCAAAAGTGCACGTGGAAACAGCTATATGGGCGGTTGACTGTGCATGGGTGTGTTGGTGAGTGAATGGATTTCTCATTGCTACATGTGCAAGTAAGTACGTATGTAAAACACAATACATGTGAGAGTTGAGATATATAAATAACTGAACATAAGAGCCAGTGAATGTGTGAGTGGCTGTATCGATCACTGTGAGCTTGTATCAGGGATTATATAAGAGAGTAAATATGTGTTATTATATGTTTGAATAAGTAAGATGTGTATAACTGTATAGTTGAGGAAATGGAGGTGTGATTGATTCTTTGCATGACTGACTAGGTGTGTGAGTAACTCCATGGATGAGTGACAGTCTGTGAGTGTCTGTTTATACTGAGTGTATGTAAGGTTATATTAGAGTCTGAAGAGGTTCATTGTATTATCACATGAGTGATGTGATCAGTGATGACAAATGAGATGTCATCAGTGATGTCATTTGAGTTGTCATCAGTGATGTCATTTGAGATGTCATCATTGATATCATTTGAGTTGTCATCAGTGATGTCATTTGAGATGTCATCAGTGATGTCATCAGTGATGTCACTGACCATGTCATGAATGATGTAATATGTGACATCATCAGCAGTGGATTGCGGGTGCGCGATATATAGTTAGCGCTTATAGTTAGCTAACTATATATGGAATTTCAATGGTTTTATGCGAGTAAAATAAGGTTTTGTAAATGCTAATTCCTAACTATATATGGCCTATAACCTATGGTTTTTTCATTGAATTTTCAAGGTTTTGTAAATGCAAATTCCTAACTATATATCCACTATAACCTATGGTTTTTTCTGTGAATTTCATTGGTTTTTTAATAGCAAATATGAAAAGCTTTAAAATGTCAAGTACGTGATAGATAAAAACATTTTCGTATTTATGCACGCTGATGTGCTTTGAACGCTGCCCCCCCCCTCCCCTCCGTTGTAATCCGTCGTACCTCCTTGTCTCTCCATTTGATTGATTGTTGTCCAAGCATTTACTGTTTTAGAATTGGTTCTCTTTGGATCATTCTCTATTTACAAACAAGCACAAAGTCGCAATACTCTGTTTAGTCTTTGCAGATAGTGAAAAATCGTGTAAAAAAAATAAAAGTAATCGAGCAAAATCAGTAGGCCACTAATTGGATCTCTTTTTGACCTCGCTAAAATAGAAATATTAGGAACAACCCTTCTTGAGAAATACGAAAATAGTGAGATGAACTGAGCTCCACACCATGAGGGCTGCAAGACAGCTCGGCTCCATCACCCATCCCGCACAAAATAATGACAAACCCTATGCAAATATTAAAAATATAGACAACACACCAGCAAAGAAACAGGGTAAAACATTTTATTAAAAAACTATTTACATAACGTTGGTTTATAAGATGATGTCAGTAGTGGACCGATGTGTGAATAGATCGAAAACAGCACAAGGCTCCAAGATCCGAATAGCAAGCTCCTGGATGTTGGGTGCCATAGTTTAGAGTTCTGAATTTCAGCCTTTTTCAATGCCTGTGCTTTGTTGAATCAAAATGGCGGCTTGACACAAAGCTGACTCAAGCGTTGCTACTGATGCTATGCAGACCAAAACTGGTTTTCAGTTTGTACATTTTTCTAGATTTTTCAATCCAAGTTTGGTTGACTTTGTAGAACGATGGCTTCAGATTTTCAACATACGGTGTGGTGGCGCTGACTGGGAGGGGGCGCTTCGCTCCTGCCCCCTCCCCAAGTAAGATTTTCATACGTGAAAGTACGTTAATGGTTTTGGTCCCTGAGATGCTTCGATGTCACTACCATTCTCAAATAGCATAAGTTCTAGATGTTGGGTGCCATAGTTAAGAGTTCTGAGCAGCGCTTGTAACACTGTCTGAAGCTTATTTCCACCTACTGCAGCTTCACTATTCTCAAAGTAAGTGAGTGTCGTTTGTGGACCTGACTGCATTAGAAAACAATGTAATATGTTACCTTCCTAAACAGCTTGACGGAGGCCCCTGAGGGACGCTGTGATGGCCATGGACTCGGAGAAGACGCTTGGCTCCGACACCCTCCCCAAGTCTTATAGCACTGGTGTAGCCTGAGATCGCCCCCGACATAGGCGGCCGGCTCCCGGGGTCCGGCGGTACTTTTTGCCTTTTGATGACTCTTCAATTCTGGACCTTGTCCCACAATCCGTTTGACCTGAAGACAAGCTGTAGTGGGGCGCCCCTTTATCGTTTTAGTTGCCATTCCGCCCGCTTTTGCTACACTGTGCCTCTTCCGCCATTCAGCTGTTTTCCGCCCGCTCTTGCGACTACAGCGTCTCGCTCACCATGTAGTTGAGATGCGCCCGCTCTTGCGGTGCAGCGATAGGCGGCTGCCACAGGACTCTCAAAATGGCGGCCGGCTCTTCGGTTTTGGGCCTGGTCCACTAAAATGGCCCTGGGACACCTTGGAACTCGGACGCTTGTCTGCTAGGGCTTGGGTCCCATTCTCGAAAAGCGTCCCCTCAGCCGTGAAGATTCTACAAAAGTCTTGGGGGCCTCCGACTCCCGCAGGCTTCTGGTGGGGAGCGGCTGCCATGATTGCTCGTGGAATGGCCACGACGGAGCTACGAGATGGTAGTGGTCTCATGCTGACGCCAGCTTTAGTCTGAAACATCCAGAAACACTGTAGACTACCAATTCGATCAGTTCCGGTAGCGCCCCAACATGACCCGGAAGAGAAGAACTTGCCCTCCCCTCTTTGACTGATGGTTCTTGTTGCCTGTCCCCTCTGTTGTCATTTAACAGAACTTTTTGGACTGCTGAAAGGGGTTGTGTTCTGAACGCTGGTTGGTGGAGACATTTAGACTATATTCTTGACCTACGTTGTCGCGTAATGCGTTTTATGACACGCCGCGTTAGCGCACCCGGAAGTGATCCGAGGCGCGGCGCGCAGCGCGTAACGTAAGCATAACAGGTCATGTGACTTGTTAATAAAACTTTTCATTGGTTCATTTTACTTTTGTTAATTTAATGATGAAAAGCTTGGTCTTATGACCTAAAAATTACGGTTTTTATTATTTTTGAACAATATTTTTTTTTCAAACATATGTTATAATATTCCAGGCTAATGTACTTTCCCGGAAAATTTACAACTGTCTTGCAAGTAAAATATATTCCTTTTTCGAGAAAAAGGGCGTTTCTTCCTTCCATGACGGAGCCGTTGAGTAAAAGAGATTCGGCCTGCTGTCTTAGTCGCCGATACGCCTGATTATCAGATTCTTATCGATCACTTTATGTTGCAGACATGAAAAACACAACTGCCCTTGACCATTTATCTTTACTGCGTTCCTACATATTATACCTTTTATCCGTCATGTAATTGGACTGCTTTATTTCACTTGCCTTTTACTGATTCGAAAACAGTCACTAAAAGTAAAAACTTTACAAATGAAAATACTACTACCGTGTTTTGTTTTAAAAACCTTTATTGTGAAAATGTCAGTATACAAATACGGGCCTATAACCACGTGGGCCGGCCACGGAGCAAACTCAAATCGTATATGATGAGGAGACATTTACACTGTAGAAGAACGTAACGAGCGGGCCATTAGGTGACAAGAACAAAGGTGTCTAACAGTTGCGGAATCGGTGGACGTACATTTTGTAATTAAAATACGACAGGGCCACTTACAATAACATTTTCTAGATATACATTTGCGGGCAAAGAGTTACGAGTCCCATTTATACCGGCGCCATTTTGGGCGAGGCCGGGCAGGTCCAAGATATAGTCAAAATGTCTCCACCAACCATCGGCCAGACCAGAACCCCTTTCGGCCCTTTATGTTACAAGATGGTGTCTTCTATTCAGAAAATATTGGTGGCAGCATTTTGAAAGGAAACAGAAACAGCCGTTCTCCTAGTGAGTTTCACATTGTTACATTTAGGAAGAATGTTGAAGAGTAGTATGTGGAAAATCTGAAGCCATTTTTCTACAAACTCTCAATCAGACTTGGATGGAAAAAAAAACCTGAAGAATGTACAAACTGAAAACCAATTTTTGTCTGTATAGCACCAACAGTAACGCTTGAATCAGCTTTGTGTCAAGCCGCCATTTTCATTCAATCAATAGCGTCCCCCTGCACACATTCAGGGACCTGGTCGTGTCTTCAGATGAAACGCATTGTAGGAAAAGAAGCAGAAAGGAAAAGGAAAAATGTTCCGCCGGACCTAGTGAAGCTGCAGCAGGTGCAAATAAGCTTCAGACAGTCTTACAAGCACTGCTCAGAACTCTCAACTGAGGCACTCAACATCCAGGACTTGCCATTCGGATCTTGGCGCCTTGTATTTTTGTTTTGTTTTTGATGGAGGGGAAAGAACAAAAAACAGACATTGAAAAAGGCTCAACAGTGCAGGGCGCCTTGTGCTGGTTCCGACCTATTCACACATCGGTCCGCTACTGACATCACCTCATAAACCAACGGGGCACCCCACGCCGACTTTCGGCACAGCATTGTAGGATGGCCACACCAGTGCGGCAATTTGCTGGACACCACCTCGGTGCCATCCAGATCTCGGCGCGTTCATTCATTCAATAGCGTCCCCCTGCACACATTCAGGGACCTGGTCGTGTCTTCAGAAGAAACGCATTGTAGGAAAAGAAGCACAAAGGAAAAGGCAACAAGTTCCGCCGGACCTAGTGAAGCTGCAGCAGGTGCAAATAAGCTTCAGACAGTTCTACAAGCACTTCTCAGAAATCTCAACTGAGGCACTCAACATCCAGGACTTGCCATTCGGATCTTGGCGCCTTGTGCTGGTTCCGACCTATTGACACATCAGTCCACTACTGACATCACCTCATAAGCCAACGGGGCACCCCACGCCGACTTCCGGCGCAGCATTGTAGGATGGCCACACCAGTGCAGCCACTTGCTGGACACCACCTCGGTGCCATCCGGATCTCAGCGCGTTCGAGTCACTGTGCCGGAAGAGTAACCGGAACTCAGCTGAACACGCCGTCTTTCGGCGCAGCATTGTAGGATGGCCACACCAGTACGGCAATTTGCTGGACACCACCTCGGCGCCATCCGGATCTCGGCGCGTTCGAGTCACTGTACCGCAACAGTGACCGCAATTCAGCTGGACACGCCGTCTTTCGGCGCAGCATTGTAGGATGGCCACACCAGTGCGGCAATTTGCTGGACACCACCTCGGTGCCATCCGGATCTCGGCGCGTTGTGCTGCCTTCGGCCTATTCGCACATCGGTCCGCTACTGACGCCGCCTCACGTGCCAACGGATTTTCTACGCTTTTTGTAGCCCTATGTCGCATAACAGGTCATGTGACTTGTTTATAAAACTTTTCATTGGTTCATTTTACTTTTGGTTTCCTAAAGATGGAAGGCTTGGTCATATGACCTAAAAATAACACTTTTCATTGGTTTAGAACATTTTTTTTTTCCCAAACGATGAAAGCCCCACCTTGTTTCTGGATCATTCAGACTGAAGCTGGCGTCAGCATGAGAGCACCACCATCTCGTGGCTCCGTCGTGGTCATTCCGCGAGCAATCATGGCAGCCGCTCCCCACCGGAAGCCTGCGGGAGTCGGGGGCCCCCAAGACTTTTATACAATCTTCACGGCTGAGGGGACGCTTTTCGAGAATGGAGCCCAAGCCCTAGCAGGCAAGCGTCCGACTTCCAAGGTGTCCCAGGGCCATTTCAGTGGACCAGGCCCAAAACCGAAGAGCCGTCCGCCATTTTGACAGCCATGTGGCAGCCGCCTATCGCTGCACTGCAAGAGTGGGAGCAACTCCACAACATGGTGAGCGAGACGCTGTGGCCGCAAGAGCGAGCGCAACTCAGCTAGATGGCCGCCACCTGGGGAGACCCGTTCACGCCGCCTCCCCCCCCCCCCCCCCCCCCCCGGGCCGCCGCACGCCAATTTTCGGAGCAGCATTGTAGGATACCAAAACCAGTGCGGCAGTTTACTGGACATCACCTGGGTGCCTGTCGTACATGTTGTGTCAGCCATGTGACACTGGACACAGACCGCTACTGACGAGGCCTCCCCCCGCACCACCCGGGACGCCCCACGCTGTTTTTCTGTGCTGCATTGTAGGATCCCTAAACCAGTGCGGCACCCAGGCGACATCACCTGGGTGCCGTCCAGAACTCTGCACGTTGTGCTGCCTTGGGACTATTCGCACAACAGACCGCTACTGACGAGGCCTCCCCCCGCCCCACCCGGGACGCCCCACGCCAATTTTCGGAGCAGCATTGTAGGATCCCTAAACCAGTGCGGCACCCAGGCGACATCACCTGGGTGCCGTCCAGAACTCTGCACGTTGTGCTGCCTTGGGACTATTCGCACAAAAGACAGCTTCTAACCATTGTTGCTTTTTGTGTTAATAAATGTTTAAATGTTTTTAGTTTTTGTTCTGTTCATTATCGTTAAAAGTTAATAAAGTTTTATAACCTTAATTTGTTGGAGTGTTATCTATTTTTTGAAAAACGGGTGAATGGGGCCTTGAATCGGGTTATTGTCATGTGTGGGCTTTGGAAGTGTGCAGCTGCAGGATCGGACATTTCAAACTCAAATGCACGTTCTTTTTCTTACCTTTCCGAAGCATGGAGCGCAATAGCAAGCAGAGAAAGAGTGATGCACGTGTTGAACACTACCTGACCTGGCAAGTTGCTGGCAGTGCCCCCCCGCCCGCTCCTGAAAGAGGGCACACACACACCGCCGCCCCGAGTACTTCACAAATCTTTAAAAGACCATGCGCTTGTTCATGAGGCTTAAATGGTTTATCACCTCTTCTAGAACCCCTACATCGACCCTCTGACGTTTCATGGAAAAATTACCATGTAACACAATACCAAGCCCTGTCAGCTGAAACCCCCAAGGAATCGTGGGGCATATTATCAAGGGGGTTTATCTCCGCTTTTTTGGCTTTAAAAACCATGAAAGCGGAGATAAAATTATTTCCCTATTATCAAGCTGTCGCTAACACCAGTTAGTGACACCTAAAAGGAGATAGCGACCATCTTGGGCCCGGCTTTGCATGTCAGTGATACTTATCACTAATGACATGCAAAGTGGCGTGCCAAGATGTTAGCGACTGGAAACAGTCCCTAACATCGCTACCTTCTATTACCAACTTTTGGAGATATTCGCGCTAAGCGCGAATATCTCCAAAATCTAACACCTGCCCTGAGCAGTTCTTAGCCATGTTATCCAATGGGAGGTGGATAACATGGCTAAGAGCATTAGGTCGATAATACATGAATATCGCTGACTTTTCTGCGATAATAGCAAGGTTTATCTGCGATAAAAATCGCCGATGTGCGGCGATAATTTTTGTCTCTAAACAAGTTATAGACAAAAATTATCGCTAGTTGTTAGTAATATGCCCCCGGGTTTTTGCTTGCAGAAATCGGGAGGCGGGAGACTAGCACTGAAATCAGTACTCACACGCCTGAATCAGGAGGATTGCCATGTCTGAATTCTCTACAGCTGGGGCCATAAACTACATCCGCAGGGGTAGGTGATAGCCTGGGACCAGCCTGGCATCTAAAATGGCTGCCGTGCACGACAAAATTGTGGCATTCGAAAAAAGGCAAGATGGAGCAGCCGCTGGAAGAGATATATCAACATATATCAGCCTCCTCAGCCACCCTCAGGAAACATAGGGGATTAGGATATGTCTCCCGCACCCCCTTATACCTAGTACTTTAATTAACGAAGCACAAAATGGCGAATTCCCGTTTCGCTACCAGTTTGCGGCCCAGTTCGCGGCCCGTGAAGCGCTTCTACCGTGAAAAATCATTTTTTTTTTTATTTTCCCAACGGGACCCTTTAATAACCCCAACAACATTCCTAGGGGGTCAAGAGAGGGATACCTTGCCCCCTTTCATTAAATTCCCCCTTAGTTTTTCACATTTTCTTCTCTCTCGATCCTACCGAGAGACAAGATGGCGGCCGCTCCGGACTGTCACGCAGCAAAAAAAAAAAAAAGCTCACGCACAGCCGCTGGAAGAGATGTATCAACATATATCAGCCTCCTCACCCACCCTCAGGAAACATAGGGGATTAGGATACGTCTCCCGTACCCACTTATAACTAGTAATTTAATTTACGAAGCACAAAATGGCGAATTCCCGTTTCGCTACCAGTTTGCGGCCCAGTTCGCGGCCCGTGAAGCGCTTCTACCGTGAAAAATCATTTTTTTTTTCTTTTCCCCACGGGTCCCTTTAATAACCCCAACAGCATTCCTAGGGGGTCAAAAGGAGGATACCTTGCCCCCTTTCATTAAATTCACCCTTCGTTTTTCACCTCTTCTTCTCTCTCGATCCTACCGAGAGACAAGATGGCGGCCGCTCCGGACTGTTTAGAATGTTGACAGACACCGGAGAGCCAATCAGCTTTCTGCGCGCAAAGTTCCGATAAGCGAAAAGTAAGCGGACCGGATCGCTGCCCAGAGCGCTGTTACAGATATATATCTTGATTTAAACGTTAATTTCTCAAAAACTACTGGAGCACATATATTGAGACCTAGCAAAGGCACATCGGGCTAACAGTCCCTACAATTTTGCCAAGTTTCGTGCAAATCCATTCAGCCGTTCGAGCTAAAAGTGAGTCCAACCGCCCTATGGAAAACTCAATGCAAAAAACGCGTTTTGGGACCCCCCTTTTTTCTCAGCCCCCCCTTGACGAAACCCCACCAAATTTTCAGGAGCTGCTCAGAAACAAAATGTGCCATTTTCCTGAAAATTTCAGCCGATTCCATCCACAAACGCCAAAGTTATTAGACATAGAATTTTCAAAAGTCCCATAGGGAATTAATCCTAACTATATATACCTACTGGCGATAGCCAGTAGGTAATATATATATGTATATATGTATATATATATATATATATATCAATCAATCAATCACAGACATTTATAGAGCGCGCTACATACCCGTGGGGTCTCAAGGCGCTGGGGGGGGGGGGTGCCGCTACTGCTCGAACAGCCAGGTCTTCAGCTTCTTCCTGAAGGAGAGGTGGTCTTGGGTCAGGCGCAGGTCGGTCGGGAGGGAGTTCCAGGTCTTGGCGGCCAGGTAGGAGAAGGACCTTCCTCCTGTAGTCGCTCTTCGGATGCGGGGGACGTCGGCGAGGGCGTGGTTGGCTGATCGGAGGTGGCGTTTGGGAGCGTAGAAGTTGACTCGGCTGTTGAGGTAGCTCGGGCCTTGGTCGTGTAGGGCTTTGTGTGCGTGGGTGAGGAGGCGGAAGGTGATTCTTTTGTTGACGGGGAGCCAGTGAAGGTCTCTCAGATGTCCGGAGATGTGGCTGGATCGTGGGATGTCGAGGATGAGTCTGGCTGAGGCGTTCTGGATCCGCTGGAGTCTCTTCTGGAGCTTGGCGGTGGTACCGGCGTAGAGGGCGTTGCCGTAGTCCAGTCGGCTGGTGACGAGGGCCTGGGTGACGGTCTTCCTGGTCTCGGTGGGGATCCACCAGAAGATCTTTCGTAGCATGCGGAGGATGTTGAAGCATGCCGATGAGACGTTGTTGACTTGCCTGGTCATGGAGAGGGAGGAGTCCAGGATGAAGCCCAGGTTGCGTGCATGGTCTGTCGGTTTGGGTGCGGTGCCCAGGGCGGGAGGCCACCAGGAGTCGTCCCAGGCGGAGGGTGAGGAGCCCAGGATGAGGACCTCCGTCTTGTCCGAGTTCAGTTTCAGGCGGCTGGTCGTCATCCACTCGGCTACCTCTTTCATCCCTTCGTGCAGGTTGGCCCTGGCGGCGGCGGGGTCGTTGGTCAGGGAGAGGATCAGCTGGGTGTCGTCGGCGTAGGAGATTATGTTGAGGTTGTGCTGGCGTGCGATGGCCGCGAGGGGGCTCATGTAGACGTTGAACAGGGTGGGGCTCAGAGAGGATCCTTGAGGGACGCCGCAGATGACTTCGGTGGCCTCTGACTTGTACGGTGATAGACGGACTCTCTGTGTTCTTCCGTCGAGGAAGGAGATGATCCATTCCAGCGCCTTGTCCTGGATTCCGACATTGCTGAGGCGCTGTGCTAGGGTGCGGTGGCAGACAGTGTCGAAAGCCGCGGAGAGGTCTAGGAGGATGAGGGCCGCTGTTTCTCCGTTGTCCATCAGGGCTCGGATGTCATCGGTGGCGGCGATGAGGGCGGTCTCGGTGCTGTGATTGGCTCTGAAGCCGGACTGCGAGGGGTCGAGGGATCCATTCGTCTCGAGGAAGGCGGCCATCTGCTTGTTGACGGTCTTCTCGATGACTTTGGCTGGAAACGGGAGGAGCGAGATGGGGCGGTAGTTCTTGAGTTCGGTGGGGTCCGCTGTGGGTTTCTTGAGAAGAGCACTGAGTTCGGCGTGCTTCCAGCTCTCAGGGAAGGTGGCGGTCTCGAAGGATGTGTTGATGATGTCTCGCAGGTGGGGTGCGATGACAGCGTCAGCCTTGTTGAAGATGTGGTGAGGGCAGGGGTCAGTCGGTGATCCGGAGTGGATGGAGTTCATCGTGCGGATGGTGTCTTCGGTGCTGATCGGGGTCCAGGCGTGGAGGGTGGTGGTGGGGGGTGGTTGTTCGGTCTTGGTGTTCGTTGGTTGGTTGTTGAAGCTGTTGTGTATGTCTGCGATCTTGTTGTGGAAGTATGAAGCGAGGGAGTTGCAGAGGTCTTGCGATGGGGTGATGTCGTTGTTTCCTGCGCTGGGGTTGGAGAGCTCTTTCACGATGTTGAAGAGTTCCTTGCAGTTGTGTGCGTTGTTGTCCAACCTGTCCTTGAACGCAGTTTTCTTGGCGGCGCGGATCAGCTGGTGGTGCTTCCGGGTGGCCAGCTTGAAGGTGGTCCTGTTGTCTGGTGTAGGATCCCTTTTCCAGACTTTCTCGAGGGCTCGGCAGTTCTTTTTGGAGCTCTTGAGTTCGTCGGTGAACCACGGGGCTTTCTTGCTGCCGGATCTGCTGGGCGGGGTTCTCAGCGGGGCGACTTCGTCCGCGCAGTTGCTGATCCACCTCGTGAGGTTGTCGGCGGCCTGGCTGGGGTTCGCTGAGCTGGCGGGAGGGTGCTGGCTCAGGGAAGCGGCGAGCTGGTCTGCTGTGATCTTGTTCCAGCTTCTGCGGGCGGTCTGATTCTGGTGGTGGTGGGTCGTCGTTCTCTTGAAGGAGAAGTGGACGCAGCTGTGGTCCGTCCATTGAAGCTCTGTGGCGTGGCTGAAGTTGATGTCTGTGCTGGCGGAGAAGACTGCGTCGAGTGTGTGTCCGGCGAGGTGGGTGGGGGTGGACACCAGCTGCTTGAGTCCAAGATTGGCGAGGTTGTCGAGCAGGGTGCTGGTGTTGCGGTCGTTGTTGTTCTCCAGGTGGAAGTTGAGGTCCCCCAGGAGGATGTAGTCAGCGGAGGGGAGGGCATGCGGGCTGACGAAGTCGGCGATGTCCTCGCAGAATTGGGTGCGTGGTCCCGGAGGTCGGTAGATCAGGGTGCCTCTGAGGGTGGTGTTCGGGTTGGTGTGGATCTGGAAGTGCAGGTGTTCGGCGCTGGTCAGGGTGTTGTCGGTGCTGGTCGTGAGACGGATGGTGCTCCTGTGGATGATGGCGATGCCTCCTCCCATTTGGTTGGCGTTGCGGTCCCTCCGGACGATCTTGTAGCCCTCTGGGATAGCGATGGCGATGTCTGGAGCTGAAGAGGCGTTCATCCAGGTCTCTGTGAGGAAGGCAACGTCAGGGGCTGTGGTGTCGAGGAGGTTCCAGAGTTCGATGGCGTGTCTGTGGACGGAGCGGGTGTTGAGCAGGATGCACTTGAGGTGGGTGCTGCTGGCGTTCGACTTGGCGGGTGCTGGTGCGAGGCAGGTCCGGGTGCAGGTGAACTTGCAGGCGTGGCAGCTGAAGGGTCCGTGGGTGCGTCGTGGTGTGGCTTGGTGGCATTCAGGGAGTCGGCCGGTGTTGAGTGCGGTGAGGGTGGCGGCGGAGTACGTCAGGCGGGTTGGTCGGGCTCTTCGGGGGCCAGGGGTCCTGGCACTGGGCGCGGTCCAGGCGCGGACGGGCGTAGACGGGCTTACCTTTGGCGCGCCTTCGGCGCACAAACGGCGCGCCCGCTGCGCGTGACCGCTGCGCGTTCGCACGGTCGCCATTTAAGGCGAAGTGCGCGGGTGGGCGGGGCAGCTGGGAGGCGGGAGCAGAGGGAAAGGGGGCGTGGTCAGCGGTGGTGGCGGGAAGCGGGGAGGGAAGGCGGAGGGCGGCGCGGTAGGCGGGCAGACAGGAAGGAGAACGAGAAACGGGCAAGTGACCAAACAATAGGCACAAACAGTAAATACAGTGGGGAACAAGCACAAATGTTATAAAACAAACAAAACAGACGGCAGCGGCGTCAGCCGGCCACGAGGCAGTAAAACAAGCACAAATGATTCGCAAAAAGAAAACAAAACAGACGGCAGCGGCGTCAGCCGGCCACGAGGCAGAAAAACAAGCACAAATGATTCGCAAAAAGAAAACAAAACAGACGGCAGCGGCGTCAGCCGGCAACGAGGCAGGCTGCGAGGCAGAGGGCAAAGCGGAGTGGCACACGCAGCAGCTGGTGGCCGTGCGGCGCGGGGGTGTCCCACAAGTGGGTCACACTCACCTGCGTCGCACGGTCGCCATTTAAGGCCAAGTGCGCGGGTGGGCGGGGCAGCTGGGAGGCGGGAGCAGAGGGAAAGGGGGCGTGGGATATATGAGATTTTTCAAGCAAAGTATGGAGAGAAATTCAACAGGGTTACCTTTTGGCCCCTCTGGCATTTTCCCTTATAGCTCTGCAGTCCATTCAAGCTGATGCCTCATGAGCAGTTGGGTGCCCTTTACCAGCGTTATTATACGCTGCAAACACTGTTTGATATCTAGGACCCCGGATGGCTTGCAGAGACTGATAAATACTTTTGAGGATTTTATGGCATCTAAACAAATCGTAATTTCCAAAAGGAAAAAAATTGCCATGATATGTGGTCACAAAACAATGAAATGCAGACCCTTTGTTATTAATAATTCTATAATTTCTAGAGTTAACTCTTTTTATTCTCTGGGAGTCTTATTTATGAGTACTAGCTACTGGGCCAAATAGATTCTAACTGATAAAGAAAAGATGAGCAGAAACTCTCATAGGATTTTCACGTTCTCCTCTAAATTGGGAGTATGGGCGAACTTTGCAAATTCGCGGTACGTGAATTCACAAAATACGCAAACCTTCGTGGGATTGTGGATTTTTTTATTTTTGTGAGTTTGCTGGATTTTTTTTCACCGCGGCTAAAGCAAAGTTACCCATGCGGTCGTATATGGGCGCGGCCATCTTGTTTTTCACTGTTTGCGTCGCGTATTTCCATTTCCGGTCACTAGTTGCATGCTCGCATTGCGCATTTCCTGTTCCTGGTCACAGTTGCATGTTCGCGTCCGTTTTTGCGTGCTTGTGAGGAAAATATCACACAAACTTACCGACGCGGTTGCAATGGGCGCGGCCATCTTTTTTTCATTCATTACTATGGTTCTGGGCATGCCTTTTCTATCCTGCTTCAATCTCTTTAATCCTTTGTTTGTTTGAACTTTAAAAAAAAAATGTTTAGATCCCTGGGATCCCTGGGCTTGGTGAGTACTAGTAGCTATTTAATAATTACTTTGTTTTCTTCTGCTCTGTGTTATATTGCAAATATATGTATTTTCCGAAGAGCAAGAATGCTGCAGATTACATTGCAGGTAAATTATGTTTCAAAAGCTTCTGTGATCGGAGGTGCTCACCTGCTCAGTGGTGGTGCTACTATGCTTACTTGTTTTCAATTTTGTGCTCATTTGGACTGAGTGATTATGTATGAGTGTACTTTACAGAACTGCGTAATGCTAGAGACTAGAGACTCAAGTCCAGTCATTCCTTTGTACTCCTGCCACTAAGGAGAGATAGTGGTGGTGGATTGATAGGTTGAGTATATTATGACTTGTTATTTAGTAGGACATTTTTTAGTGGTCGGCAATCATGACGGACTTTGTCTGTCACTTCGGGTGCTGCTGAGTGCTGCCAGTCCTAGTACAACCTTTTTGTAGTTGGTTTAGTGAGTTATATAACTTTCCAAGTAGACGGTCCGCGAATCCAGCAATACTAATATCCTAGTAGACCACATTGGATAGGTCAATAAGTTTAGTGCAATTATTGTTTATTTCCCCGAATAATTTGTTATTGTTTTTGTTAAATGTTTGATTTCGTTGACAACAATCATCCATGTTTGTGTCTTTCTTTCATGTACATCAGCACCTCCCAGGGGCAAGAGGACAGAGGTGGCAGCGCCGGCGGAGCAGGAAGGCCAGGATCAGTCCAAAGAGGGCTCTTCTGCTGGCCCCAGTAAGTTTTTCTGGTAATATTAATAATTATACTTCCCTAACTTTTACAGCACCTATTTGTTCCAAACGTTCATCATAATTCTATTTTTTCCTAAATCGTCTTTGATCTTCTTGTAGACTGTTTCTAAATTCTTATCCTGCCTCTACAATGACTCCCTGTACTACTACTATTTATTATTATTAGTCTGTCTGTGTAGCAAGCTAAGCTTGCACAGTTGGCAAAAGGTGATAAACAAAACTCCTATTCAGCAATAGCTCTAGGCACTGAGTGCAGTCCTCTGGGTTGTCCATAATGTCTATTGAAGTCTTCTTAATGTTTATGCTTTGACAATTCCCAACAATAAAATGTCAATGGCCACCAAGAATAAGATACTAGATTGGATAGGAGGACATACTACTACTGTTGCAGTGACATACAGAACTGTGGACAAGAAATAGGGCATTGGTGATAATAGGCGCAGTTAGACTTTCCACATACCTCAGTCATAACAGAAGATGAACCCCCAATCTCCTTATTGACTAGCTAGTGTGTCAGAGTCATTATTTAGCTCCCGAATGCAGCGATGATCCCCAAAAATTATACAACCCAGAACATAAGACCAAAAACCACAGTCTATGTAAGTTTTAACGCTTTATTAAAAGTAAAACAACTAGTTCTTTGTGCACTCTGTATATTAATTTTCAATTTTGCATTATATAAAAACAAATATTGTAATCAACTTCATAGAAGAGAAACGGTGAACTCATGAAAACTGAACAGTGGCTGATTTACACATTAATTGTGGGAGACCCCTCACCTGGTTGGAACTTAAAGTACTGGTCGTGATGATGCTCTTGTTCGTAGAAGGGAATCTTCTGTCTGTTATGAGAAAAAAGGTGCATGTTCAAAAGCAAGCATTCATCAGTTGTGCCAAAAAGTGTAGCATGTTATGGCTAAACATGAATAAAAACACCCTCCCTTTCCGAAAGGGGAATTTTTAGTTTAGACTAGAGAGTCACAAATGAATACATTTCTTTATGTAGTAACATTTTATTTAATTCCTAGACAAAATAGGGAATGGTGTATATGGCATCTAAAAATATTAAATGTTTTTTCTTGTCAGAACACCATCGGCACAGACAAACACAAGTGCCGGGGCCAGCACGGAGGTGGTCACTCCAGGGGCAGATGCGGTGGCACCAGTGCCAGCAGAAAGTGCTGTGGGGGGTGCCTCGATAGTGGCGGGCAGTGGTAAGCTATTATATTCCTTACTTATTGAGATTGCAGAGTAGGCTCGCTGCAGGGGTGAATGTTGTACAGTACAAGTACACTTTACTGTTAAGAAACTAAATCAGACAACATGTTATCAATAGTTTCAGAGTCCCAATCATCAGAAAATGTATTGGAGGTAATGATAACACTTAATAAAATTTTAAACAAATGAGACATTTTTAAAAGTTCAGTCAGACTGAAAATTTCGAAATCAACCTTGTCCCAAACTATACCAACGGTATTGGAACCGCTCTGATGTTCACTGATGACAAGTCTCTCTGTTCATGATGTGATGATTGATGTGGTTTTAAAATCAAATTATCTTTCTGGGCTGTAGAGCTCTGTTGAAGGTATGCTCCATTGATAAGCATGCTAAAAGTTATAACTAAACCTAGCCACAAAAGGCAAAATAGTATCCCAGTAATTACTCATAGTTCTAACCAAGGCGATACCAGGAATGTCTTTTGAAGAAAGTGCTGAAAGTCTTTAACTTGCTGCTTGAGTGATTTTTGGGCTGGAATTGCATCAGGATTTGTTGAAATCACATTTTGCTCTCATCGAGCCATGTTGATGTAGACATCAGTATTTGGTCTGATTGCAACTTCAGTCTGGCTTTGAGTTTCTTTACGAGGATGAACTTCAGGTTCAAGGGGAACAAGTTCCTTAGCATTGTTGGATAGTCCTTCATTCCGCGAAGGAGGCTCATCAAACGTGTTGAGTCTTTCTGTTTGAACTTCTTGGATTGTAGCTGGTGGAGGGCATCTGCTACTGTGGAGTCCACAGTATTGGCCACATAGTGTGGTTTGATTAAGTCAATTGAGACAAATCTTTTCTCTTTTTTTCCCGGCAAGAGGCGGCAAAAGTACAGTTCTTGTTCATTATACTGCTACGACTGGTACATGCTTTATGTAGAATGGCCCAAATTATTTCTTGTCAGCTATTTTCTCTCTGACCACATCCTCGAATTTTGGAATCCAGACAGGTCTTGCTGTAATTGCCTTGACTTCCCCAGTGGCGGTCTGTTTTAAGTGGACGTTGCTTTCTTGTGTCCTGATTCATTTAGATACTGTAAAACAGATAATTGATCATTGATATCAAATGGTTTCCCATCCGCCACGGCTCCTTCACAATCAAGATCAGAAACCAACATTCTTGTCCCAAATAGGACCTCATATGGAAGGACATCCCCATGAGGACTTCCTGGCTGGTTGTTGAGCGCTCTCTTTACCCCATATAAGTGATTGACCCAACTACTGCCCTTGCCTAATATCCTAGCTGTTAAAGATTGCTTTAAGTCCCGTTTTTTCTTCTCCCCTACCGAATTTCCCTCAGGATGCTACGGAGAGGAGTTCTGCAATGCTACGCCCATACTTTCCATGGCCTCTTTGTAAGCCCGAGAGCTAAACGACGGGCCACGGTCAGAATGTAACGTGCCAACTGCGTAATTCCCTATGAAGACTCGCAAATCTTTTATAACAGTTCGAACGTCAGCTGAACATTGAGGCCATACCCATGGGAATCTGGAGCATGAATTCACTACCACCAAGATATACTTGTAAGCCCCATCAGAATGTAAGGGGCCTCAGTGGTCCAAATACACACGTGCAAGAAGTTTGTCTGATTTTATCATTGGTGTCTGTGTCCGGCGTGCTATGGAGGACCCTTTCATCTGCTGGCAGATGTCACATTTCAAGACATAGTCTTTAGTTTGTTTTGTTTGTCCTATCCACCAATATTGCTGTTTCAATAAAGAAATAATCGCAGTTACACCTGTGTACGCAGAGCCCAAACCCTTGTGTGCTGCTAGTATTAAACCTTGCCTACGATCCATATCTGGTATTTCTGTATCCCCAAATCCAGGAGTCTGAGCATATGGAAGGTTGTTCCCATCTAACTTGTAGAAGTACTTGAGTGGAAATGTTTTAGGTACTGCTGTGCTGCCCTTGCGTGAAGCAATGACAGCTACCATTCCCTTGCAGACTATCCTTGCTTTTGAACGAGTAATTGCAGCTATGGAAGCCGTGAGTACAGCCCCCTTTGCGGCTTCATCAGCCAATGAATTCCCTTCAACGTGAACGCCATCACGCTTTGACATTGATCCACATTCGGTCCATCGCCTGTTTTGTTTGCAAATTCGCCATAAGTGCGCTGGGGATGCTCAGACGTGGGTCCCAGGCACTCCACACCACTGGAGTCAAGCTAGCCGGGCTGATGAGAGGTGTTACCTCGAAACCGGTCCGGTCCTCGGATGCTTGATTCCGTTCTGGGAAGGACATGGCTTTTGTAGTTCGGACTGGACTGTTCCCATGGGGCACAGGGTCAGAGCTGATTTGCATATCGCCATTGTCTAACCCAGGGTGGTGTGGAGTGCAAAAAAACGATGGATTTGGGCCCAGATCCTTGGACTGGGGTGAATGTGTGACATTGATCCACATTCGGTCCATCGCCTGTTTTGTTTGCAAATTCGCCATAAGTGCGCTGGGGATGCTCAGACGTGGGTCCCAGGCACTCCACACCACTGGAGTCAAGCTAGCCGGGCTGATGAGAGGTGTTACCTCGAAACCGGTCCGGTCCTCGGATGCTTGATTCCGTTCTGGGAAGGACATGGCTTTTGTAGTTCGGACTGGACTGTTCCCATGGGGCACAGGGTCAGAGCTGATTTGCATATCGCCATTGTCTAACCCAGGGTGGTGTGGAGTGCAAAAAAACGATGGATTTGGGCCCAGATCCTTGGACTGGGGTGAATGTGTGACATTGATCCACATTCGGTCCATCGCCTGTTTTGATTGTTACTTCTGCAGCACTGTCTAGCATCGTCTGAGCCCATTCCTCATTCAGATTTAGAAAAGGGGGTGGTGATGAACAGAGTGTCTGAATTAAGCAGACCACTCTTACCCAGTCCAAAGATCAGGGCTTGATCCATCACCGTTATTTATCTCACTGCACCATCCCAGCTCAGAACCTGGCTATTTGCAAATCAGTCTGTCCCTGGCCCAGTGCATCATGGGAACAGGGCAGACTAAACTACCAAGCCAATTCTTCACCAGAAAGGAGACAAGCTACCGGGGACCGGTTTCTAGCATTTCAGCCGTCTTCGGCCCGGCTTGCTTGAATCCTGATGGTGCAGTGAGAAAGGGACTCATGTCTGAGTATACCCTGCCACACCTATAGTGGCCAAAATCGATTTAGAAAAGGGGGTGGTGATGAACAGAGTGTCTGAATTAAGCAGACCACTCTTACCCAGTCCAAAGATCAGGGCTTGATCCATCACCGTTATTTATCTCACTGCACCATCCCTGCTCAGAACCTGGCTATATGCAAATCAGTCTGTCCCTGGCCCAGTGCATCATGGGAACGGGGCAGACTAAACTACCAAGCCAATTCTTCACCAGAAAGGAGACAAGCTACCGGGGACCGGTTTCTGGCATTTCAGCCGTCTTCGGCCCGGCTTGCTTGAATCCTGATGGTGCAGTGAGAAAGGGACTCATGTCTGAGTATACCCTGCCACACCTATAGTGGCCAAAATCGATTTAGAAAAGGGGGTGGTGATGAACAGAGTGTCTGAATTAAGCAGACCACTCTTACCCAGTCCAAAGATCAGGGCTTGATCCATCACCGTTATTTATCTCACTGCACCATCCCATCTCAGAACCTGGCTATATGCAAATCAGTCTGTCCATGGCCCAGTGCATCATGGGAACAGGGCAGACTAAACTACCAAGCCAATTCTTCACCAGAAAGGAGACAAACTACCGGGGACCGATTTCTGGCATTTCAGCCGTCTTCGGCCCGGCTTGCTTGAATCCTGATGGTGCAGTGAGAAAGGGACTCATGTCTGAGTATACCCTGCCACACCTATAGTGGCCAAAATCGATTTAGAAAAGGGGGTGGTGATGAACAGAGTGTCTGAATTAAGCATACCACTCTTACCCACTCCAAAGATCCGGGCTTGATCCATCACCGTTATTTATCTCACTGCACCATCCCAGCTCAGAACCTGGCTATATGCAAATCAGTCTGTCCCTGGCCCAGTGCATCATGGGAACAGGGCAGACTAAACTACCAAGCCAATTCTTCACCAGAAAGGAGACAAGCTACCGGGGACCGGTTTCTGGCATTTCAGCCGTCTTCGGCCCGGCTTGCTTGAATCCTGATGGTGCCGTGAGAAAGGGACTCATGTCTGAGTATACCCTGCCACACTTATAGTGGCCAAAATCGATTTAGAAAAGGGGGTGGTGATGAACAGAGTGTCTGAATTAAGCAGACCACTTTTACCCAGTCCAAAGATCAGGGCTTGATACATCACCGTTATTTATCTCACTGCACCATCCCATCTCAGAACCTGGCTATATGCAAATCAGTCTGTCCCTGGCCCAGTGCATCATGGGAACAGGGCAGACTAAACTACCAAGCCAATTCTTCACCAGAAAGGAGACAAGCTACCGGGGACCGGTTTCTGGCATTTCAGCCGTCTTCGGCCCGGCTTGCTTGGATCCTGATGGTGCAGTGAGAAAGGGACTCATGTCTGAGTATACCCTGCCACACCTATAGTGGGCAAAATCGATTTAGAAAAGGGGGTGGTGATGAACAGAGTGTCTGAATTAAACAGACCACTCTTACCCAGTCCAAAGATCAGGGCTTGATCCATCACCGTTATTTATCTCACTGCACCATCCCAGCTCAGAACCAGGCTATATGCAAATCAGTCTGTCCCTGGCCCAGTGCATCATGGGAACAGGGCAGACTAAACTACCAAGCCAATTCTTCACCAGAAAGGAGACAAGCTACCGGGGACCGGTTTCTGGCATTTCAGCCGTCTTCGGCCCGGCTTGCTTGAATCCTGATGGTGCAGTGAGAAAGGGACTCATGTCTGAGTATACCCTGCCACACCTATAGTGGCCAAAATCGATTTAGAAAAGGGGGTGGTGATGAACAGAGTATCTGAATTAAGCAGACCACTCTTACCCAGTCCAAAGATCAGGGCTTGATCCATCACCGTTATTTATCTCACTGCACCATCCCAGCTCAGAACCTGGCTATATGCAAATCAGTCTGTCCCTGGCCCAGTGCATCATGGGAACAGGGCAGACTAAACTACCAAGCCAATTCTTCACCAGAAAGGAGACAAGCTACCGGGGACCGGTTTCTGGCATTTCAGCCGTCTTCGGCCCGGCTTGCTTGAATCCTGATGGTGCAGTGAGAAAGAGACTCATGTCTGAGTATACCCTGCCACACCTATAGTGGCCAAAATCGATTTAGAAAAGGGGGTGGTGATGAACAGAGTGTCTGAATTAAGCAGACCACTCTTACCCAGTCCAAAGATCAGGGCTTGATCCATCACCGTTATTTATCTCACTGCACCATCCCAGCGCAGAACGTGGCTATATGCAAATCAGTCTGTCCCTGGCCCAGTGCATCATGGGAACAGGGCAGACTAAACTACCAAGCCAATTCTTCACCAGAAAGGAGACAAGCTACCGGGGACCGGTTTCTGGCATTTCAGCCGTCTTCGGCCCGGCTTGCTTGAATCCTGATGGTGCAATGAGAAAGGGACTCATGTCTGAGTATACCCTGCCACACCTATAGTGGCCAAAATCGATTTAGAAAAGGGGGTGGTGATGAACAGAGTGTCTGAATTAAGCAGACCACTCTTACCCAGTCCAAAGATCACGGCTTGATCCATCACCGTTATTTATCTCACTGCACCATCCCAGCTCAGAACCTGGCTATATGCAAATCAGTCTGTCCCTGGCCCAGTACATCATGGGAACAGGGCAGACTAAACTACCAAGCCAATTCTTCACCAGAAAGGAGACATTCCTCATTCAGAAGCTGCGTCCTCAGAATTCTGGGCATGTTAGATCTTCAGACCTGCAAATTTCTTTTCCTAAAAATTGAGGTTTTGATTTTGGCTTGTCTTCTTTTTTGGAAGTATAGTCCTGAGCCTGCTGCATGTCTCTCGTCTTTCTATGCTCTTCTTTGTGTTCTGACCGTCCTTCTCTCTTGGAAATTTTCGTCAAGCCATAATAGGAACATATATCAATATCCTGATATCTGGCAGGTTTCCTAATATTATCCCTATTCCTAAGTTTATACCTCCTATCAGAGTGCTCCTATGGAGGAGGTCTACCTCGGGATTGAGATCTCTTTCTTGTAAAGTTTTGTTATTTTTTATTATCCAACTTCTTTTTAGAAGAAGCAGGTGTCTGCTTAGAAGTTTCCTTTTCAGGACTGCCCAACAGTTGTTGTTTTAAAAATTTCCCACCCAAACTGTTCACTGCCTAATCTTGCATATACAGTTTAAATTATTTTGGGCAGTTCGTGTTGTTGATCCAAAGGACCAAACTCCCTAAGGCGTTAACGGATTGCCACTGAAGCTGCTTCCCCTTTAATATTAGCTGGTATTCTGGCTGATGCCAGGTCGTGTTTATTTAATAACTTCATCCCTAAGTTCAGAGCAGTCTCTGCTCCGTACTCGTTCTGTATTTCTCTCAATACATCTGGTACCACTGCTAATCAATGAATACCATGTGTTCTGGTGTATATATGGCAGCAAAGACTGTACCCCAAGAGGTGCAATCCTTTAATTGTGATGCTCTCTTTATTACACAGTTAATTAAAACCATAATATACAATAAAAAAACAAATTTAAAATATAGAAGTCCTAATCAGTTTCTTAATGCTAAGCATTATATAGTGCGGTTAAAATAATATTAACAAACTTCCCTGCTCTTGCTAGAGCCTGGGCTGAGTTATTGCTAAAACACAAATCCGATGCTTCCTTGCAGTGTCTCAATGTCTTTTCCCGAAAAATGGAGCCAGTAGGCGGCGACGATCTATGGCAAAGTGTGGACAGCAACATTGCAGGTGAAGCCAGGACTCATGTAGATAATTGCAGAGCCTGAATGTAGACTGCTCATTCCGCCGGGCCCACAGCGGATTAAAATAAAAAATTGGTAGAACTAACAGCCTCATGTACAGTACTTTATTACGTGTCTGAGAGTGAAGAGAGTAGTTGAAATACGGTTGAGGTTTCCCCTGGATAATTGTGATGTTATCCCCATGGAGCAACCCTTGACCCTGTGACCCTGTGTCCACGCAGGTCACAGGCTGGTCTGTGCTCGTTTCTTGTGACTGCTCCCTGCTGTATCTTTCCTTGAATTTCCCCCTCATTTCTTTTTGTACCCCGTGTTTATTTCTTCTTTGTATTGTCAGTTGTGCCACCGTGCCCGTCTCCCCCTACCCCCTCTTGCCTTCTGTGATAAAACTCCCGCCGCTCGCTCCCCCATGGCCCCGCCCCCTCACTCCCCATTGGTCGCCTCACTCCCGCCTCCCAGCTGCTCCTCCATCCCTCTCCCCCTCATATGGAGGCCGAGCAGCGCCCGCGCAGCGGACGCGCCCGCGCCGGCGCAGCGAACGCGCCCGCGCAGCGAACGCGCCGCTGGCGCGCCGAAGGTGCACCTAAGGCAAGCCCGTCTGCGCACGTCCATGCCTGGACCGGGCCCAGCGTCAGGACCCCCGGCCCTCGACAATTCCAGCCCATCCGACTAAGCTACGACACCGCCACCCTCCACGCACTTAACACCGGCTGGGACCCCGCCTGCTACTGAGCCACCCCGAAACGCTCCTACGGACCATTCACATGCCAAGCCTGCAAATTCACCTGCCTCCGGACCTGCAACACACCCGACAGACCAGGCACCAGCAACAACCACCTCAAGTGCATCCTGCTCAACACCCGCTCCGTCCACAGGCACGCCGTCGAACTCTGGAACCTCCTCGACACAACAGTGCCGGACGTCACCTTCCTCACAGAAACCTGGATGAACGCCTCCTCAGCCCCTGACATCGCCATAGCCATCCTGGATGGCTACAAGATCACCCGGAAGGACCGCACCAACCAAACCGGATTAGGCATCGCCATGGTCCACAGAAACACCATCCGCATCATGACCAACTCCGACGACAGCCTCACCGCAGCCGAGCACCTTCACTTCCAGATACACAACGACCCCAAGACCACCCTCAGAGGCACCCTCAGCTACAGACCCCCGAGACCACGCACACAATTCAGTGAAGCCATCGCAGACTACATCAGCCCGCTCGCACTCACCTCATCAGACTACATCCTACTAGGGGACCTCAACTTCCACCTAGAAAACAACAATGACTGCAACACCACCACCCTGCTTGACAATCTCACCAAGCTTGGACTCAAGCAACTGGTGAACACCCCCACTCACTACGCCGGCCACACACTTAACCCAGTCTTCTCCTCCAGCGACCACTTCTCCTTCAGCCACTCCACCGGGCTACACTGGACATATCACAGCTGCGTCAACTTCAACTTCAGGAAAACCACGACTTACCACCACCCGCAACAAGGTCCACGAAGATGCTGGAGCAAGATCACCACTGACCAGCTAACCACCTCGCTGAGCCAGAACCCTCCCACTAACACTACAGACCCCAACGAAGCAGCCCGCAACCTGACACAGTGGCTCACCAACTGTGCAGATACCCTCGCACCACTGAAGAATCCTCCCAACAGACCCGGCAGCAAGCAAGCCTTGTGGTACAACAACGATCTCAAAAACTACAAGATATCCTGCCGTACCCTCGAGAAAGCCTGGCACCATGACCAGCAACAGAAAATACGACAGCCCTCAAGAACACTATCCGCAAACACCACCAGCTGATCCGCACCACCAAAAGGACAGCATTCAGAGAACGACTGGACAACAACACCCACAACAGCAAGGAACTCTTAAGCATCTTTAAAGAGCTCTCCAACTGCATCGCCAGCAACAACGACATCATGCCCGCGGAGATCAGCGCCCTCCTGAAGAAACCCACCACGGACCCCACAGACCTCAAGAACTTCCGCCCCATCTCGCTCCTCCCTTTTCCCGCTAAAGTCATAGAGAAAACCGTCAACAAACAACTGACCGACTTCCTCGAGACAAACGGCTCTCTCGACCCATCACAGTCCGGCTTCCGAGCAAATCACAGAAACGAGACCGCCCTCATCGCAGCCACTGACGACATCAGGTCCCTGCTCGACAACGGGGAAACTGCCGCCCTCATCCTCCTCGACCTATCGGCAGCATTCGACACAGTCTGCCACCGCACCCTGACAGCCCGCCTCCACCACGCCGGGATCCAAGGAAAAGCTCTGGAATGGATCACCTCCTTCCTCTCAGACAGAACTCAGAGAGTCCGCCTCCCCCCCTTCCGCTCTGCGGCCACTAAGATCATCTGCGGCATTCCTCAAGGCTCCTCACTCAGCCCCACCCTCTTCAACGTCTACATGAGCCCCCTCGCAGCCATCGCATGCCAACACTGTGGTAAATAAAATTACCGAACTATTTTTCCATACATTAAATATCAATAAGGATAGCTCAATCAAATGAGAGGCAGAGTCCGTGGTGTCTGAGTCATACGGGCTTTAATTATGCTCCTCGAGGAACAGGACATCATGTTCCATCACCACTAAGGTTCAGGAAGGGATATTCAACGTTTTATTAACATCACACATTATATATAGTAAAACAGTATAATTGAAATGAATGCAGTAGGCGTAACAGGTGAAAAGAGAGAGATAAGAACACGTGTGCGTAACAGGAGGCGTGTAAAAAGGCGTACACATGGGCGTGTACTTGACATGTCAGAGATGAGTCATAAGAAATGTCACAAGTGGGTGGATGGTTAGAGAAAGTTTGCAGGATCAGCAGAAACTTATGACCTAGATGCGCGCGCAACTGAGCATGACGTGTAACTGGGGCTTTGACTTTAGCACTAGTAGAGGAGACTGGTGTCTGGGATGTCAGAACGACCTGTACCTATAACATATCTGGTATCTCATGTTTGGAGGATGTAGTGTCTGAAGTAAAGGTCTCTCGGGCAGAGGCTGTTCAATGCTGGATGCTAGTGCGTGCATACGTGTCTTGGTGCAATGCGCGGGGCCATGGGCCTACCATGGTAACGGGTTCAGTAAATCACTTGCAAGGAGGACAGGAAGGCCGGGCCCTTTGCTCTGCAGCCGGGAATATGTTTACCTATTTCACTAGACTGGAATGTGTTTTCGAGGAGGCTGAGCTGATAACTTGTAGGCAAAATACTATTTTGGCAGGCAGGCCAGGCTGAGCCGGGCACCGCTTCGCTTGGCAGGAAGTAAGGCAGAGGTCAGGGATGCATACCTAAACTATAGCTTTCAGAGACAGGGAAGACTCGGAGCCTCAATTAAGGGCCTAGCTCGACTGAGCCAGGAAAACATGGAGAAAACGTGTATGAGATTCAAAAGTGCACCATGTAAAGACGTTGGCACCATAGGCCTAGAAGCCTAATTAACATGATTTTCTTGGGGGACTGTATAACTGACATGTTAACGTTGGACGCAAATGCATATGCGTCTTTCTAGCATGTACGGGAAGGAAGTTACACGACATACAAGGAACATGGGTGCATGGATGGGGTGCGAGTGGGGGACACATTGGCTACCTCAAAATTTCTATTACCTCATTCCCTCCTTGGCCCCTACTACACCCTTTAGGATATATCTATATTCATGAGACCATCTATCTGTTCGTATAGCATCATTTGTTCATCTTTCTTTATTCGGGAACGGGAACGTATACTTGGACGGGGAATACAAGCTGTGGCGCACAAGCCGCAAATCGCTGGCCCACATTGCAGACAGAGACAATAACTGAATACTATGACCAATATTATTCCTAGGAATGACAACAATTTCCATCCCCAGGCGGATATCACACTCCAGAGCCAACCGGACCAAGTCCAAGTGCCTGGATTCTGGTGTATCAGGTGAGCAATTTCGTGGAGCCGGGTTATGGCCTTATACACGGATGGCGCGTTATTAGGAATAAACACGCAACAACTGGATCCAATGACTCTACAAGCCCCGCCCCTATCGGCTAGGATGACGTCAAGGACAAGGCGATTTTGAAGAACAACAAGTCTCATAGCAGACTGCTCCTCGGTCAGGTTACCTAAAGCAAAAGTAGTCTCATTCACTACTGCTTCCAAAGTGGTGGTCAATCTTCGTATTATCTTACTATTTTGGACAGGACCTATGAACTAGGGGTGGGCGGCCAGCTACGCTTCGTGCACGGAGTGTGCGTAGTGCCGCCCACTCCGCATTTTGCGGAGCTGGCGGAGCCAGGCGGCACTACGCACGCTCCGCAGACGGAGCGTAGCTGGCCGCCACCCGCCTCCCTCCCGCCCTCCCTAAATACTTTAAAATAAAGGAATGCAATAATTTAAAAAGCACTTACCTTGCCGCCGCTGCCCGCCGCGTCCCCGGGGCTCGTTATCTTCCGTCTTCCGTCTTCTTCAGTAATGCGCATGCGCGGGCGGCCGCGCATGCGCATTTTCACGAGAAAATGCGCATGCGCGGCCGCCCGCGCATGCGCATTACTAAAGAAGACGGAAGATAGCGAGCCCCGGGGACGCGGCGGGCAGCGGCGGCAAGGTAAGTGCTTTTTAAATTATTTCATTCCTTTATTTTAAAGTATTTAGGGAGGGCGGGAGGGAGGCGGGTGGCGGGGCTGGCGGCCAGTGGTTTTGCGGAGTGGGGCTACGCGGAGTGCAGAGGTGGGCGTAGTTTCTCGCCCACTTCGCGTAGGTCCGCGAAGCCCCACTCCGCCAACTCCGCCCAGGGCTACTATGAACCAGAAGTACCCTTTGATATAATCCTTATACTGATCCCATGCTGACTCAGAATAATCGATAACGGGAGGAAGGTCTCTCTTATGTCTCACATGTACAAGATGCGAATTTCGATGATAATCAGGCGGGGCTAGGAAAACAGGTGGCAATAGGAACGCAATATAACACGTCCCATCCCAATCTAATGGCAGACGTACATAGGCTGTCTGACCACATATAAAATAAGAATGGCGGGAAGCTTTGAAAGTAGACTTTCCTTTATCACTGAATTCGACAACAGTATTACAATCACTGTGTCCTAGATGTACTGAACCATTCTTTCTGACGCATAATTTGCCTTTCACTGGCAAAACTGTAATAAACGGCAAGTCCGAATTAGTCTCAGACTGCACATTCAGAATCATGAGGTTAAGTGTAAAATTACCTAATCCATATACTTCATTTTCTAGATCGGTCCCTGTCCTTTGGGGAAGACCTTCCTGGTCTGGAAAACATATTTTATTCATGACTGTATTCAGGTTCCTCCATATCCAATCGCCTTGGGAAACTGTGGACTTACTATCTAGGGAAGACATTAAAGTAAACCATGCACCACACAAACCATTATGTGTGAACGGATAAGGAAAGAGGGGCAGAGCTCCCTTGTATTTCTGATAGGGAGGGAGTCGGCCACATACCCAGCAATTGGTGGCATTGCTGGTCTGATGAGAATGGTGTAACATACGAATGAATGTATTATTGCGCATTGCTAATCGATAGGACAGTTCGTGGGGGGGCAGGTCGCTGAAAGTATGCTCTACAGTGTCATTAAAGGTAGTATGTAGAGAATCAAGAGGAAAGAAAACATGTAGCATTAAACTTATGCATATGATCGTAAGACTCAGAAGAAACATGAAAATTAATGCGATAACGCATCGGCTGTGCAAATTTTTACAATATTGTTCTCTCTTTTTAATTCGCCTATCTCTCTGACTACTTGGGTCTATCTTATACATGTCAGAAACCTGTCTAACCGCTTCACCCGCGGGGGACTTAAACAATTAAACGCTGTCTGACTTACTAGACCTCAACTTGGCTCGGTACTCCTGTTGAGGAGTTTTCTCTAACAGGGGGAGTTTAGAGTCAGTGTCTGAAAGGGGGCAGTCCTTTATTACAGTTTCTGGACACAATCCATGGAATCTCTTCACGTGGCTGGAGTGCAACCACCCCTTCCGGCCTTCTATCTTTACTGCGGTCCTCGTCGTCAACAACACCAACTTTGGCTGTTTCCACCTCGGCTCCAGAGGGCTTGATCGGTCGAAATTACGGACGTAGACCAGGTTTCCTGGAACGATTTCATGCGATTTTACTTGGGTGTTGTCCGGGAAGGCAGCCGCGACCTGTGAACGACAAGATAGTAGTGCAGACATCAAGGAAGCCAAGTAATCTGTCAGCATAGTACTGTCAACATCGGTTATTTTTCGGGGCATAGGCGTACCCCACATATTTGGGGGACGTCCAAAAACTATCTCATACGGGGACAATCCAGTTCTAGAATGGGCTACCATTCGCATGTATAAGAGGGCAACTGGCAAGGCTACTATCCAATCTACACCTTTTTCTGCACAGACCTTCGCTAATCGTGTTTTCAGGGTTTGATTATGTCTCTCGACGAGACCAGCGGCTTCAGGGTGTCGTACGCAGTGGAATTTCCACTGGTAATCTAACAGGAGTGATACCTGTTTCATGAGCTCGGACGAGAATGGCTGACCGTTATCAGAGTACACGACACGGGGCAAGCCGTATCGCGGGAAAAATTCACGGACCAGTTGTTTGGCAGTTGTTACAGCAGTGTAATCTGGGACTGGATATGCTTCTGTCCATCGGGAAAGGGCACATACAACTACGAGGACATACTTGAATCCTCTGCATCTGTCCATCTGGATATAATCCATCTGGAGGACTTCAAAAGGATGGTCAGGAGGATGAAATCCACCTTGTTCCACGGGAATACCTTTGCCTGGATTGAACTGACAACAGATCATGCAAGTACGCACTTTCTGTTTCGCTGCTGCACGTAAATGCTTGTTGTACCAAAGATTCTGTAAACTGTCTAACATGGCTTTCTCTCCTAAGTGTGCTGGACTATGTGCTGTGTTAATGATAACTTGAACCATAGAGTCGGGGAGGAACCATGTGGCTCTTCCCTTCGTCATCCATCCCTGATCTGTCTGGATCCCTCCTTGTTCAGTCCATTTCTTGATTTCATCTGGTGTTGCATGTGTCTGTATGTCGAGTACTTCTAGTGTGGGATCCTTAACTGTCATACAATGTGTCAGTGAAGCTACTTCAGTCTTCGTCGGATCAGTCGGAATGTCTGGCTGAGTCTGAGCTGTGAGTTTGGCTGTTCGATCTGCCAGGTCGTTACCCTGGGAAATAGTGTCGGTGACTTTAGTATGTGCCTTGCACTTCATGATGGCTATGGCTGTAGGCAAGTGTATTGCTTCTAACAGGGTTTGAATGAGGGGACCATGTTGTATCTTGGTACCGTGAGAAGTTAAAAAACCTCTTTCTTCCCAGAGAACACCGAAGTCGTGAACGACTCCGAATGCATACTGTGAATCTGTGTATACATTTACTTTCTTGTTTTTTGGCTAGTATACAGGCTTGGGTCAGAGCAATGAGCTCTGCTGCTTGGGCAGATAATGTGTCAATATGATGTGTTTCTATGACTTCAGTTTCAGTGGTCACTGCATATGCGGCTACTAACTCTCCTGTACTTGTTCTCATACATGAACCATCCACGTAAAGTGTCAGGTCTGGGTCGGGCAATGTCTGTCAAGTCTTGTCTGGGCTTCGTCACTGTATTAATGACTTCTACACAGTCATGTGGTGCTGGATCAGTCGTAATGGAGGGTAACAATGTGGCAGGGTTGAGTATGTTGCAACGTCTGATTTCTATGTGTGGCTGGAACAGTGTCAGTTCATAACCTGTCAGTCGTGCTATGGTCAGGTGTTGAGTCTGGGTTCGGTTCAGGAGAACTTCCACGGAGTGTGGAACCTGTACTGTCAAGAGATGTCCTAACACTATTGAATCGCTTTGTCTGATAGCTAGAGCTGTTGCTGCAACTGATTTTAAGCACGCAGGCAAGGCCTGGGCTACTGGATCCAATATACTAGAAAAATAAGCACAAGGCTTATGGTGTCCTGCTTGATCTTGTGTGAGAACAGATAATGCTGTGCCATCGCGTTCTGTGACAAAAAGTGTAAAAGGCTTACTGTAACATGGTGTCGCTAAAACTGGTGCTTGACATAGGGCTTTCTTCAAGTCATTAAAAGCTTGTGTATGTTCCTGAGTCCAAAGGAGGACAGTCGAAGTCGCTGCCTCCTGTGTTGTCAACTGTATGAGTGGTTTGGCTAGATATGCATACTGAGGAATCCATTATCTGCAGTAAGAAGTGAGGCCAATAAAAGCCCGTACTTCCTTTTGTGTCTTGGGTTGTGGCAGATGTGCAATTAACTGGATACGATCTGGTGTCAACTGTCTACCCCTCTTGGACAGCAAGTGTCCAAGGTATACCACTTGCTGGGCACAGAACTGTAGCTTCGAAGGGGACACTTTATGCCCCTTTTCGGCCAGAAAATACTAGACTGTCAGTGATGCGCGTTCGCAATCACGTTCGGTCCGTGCTGTAATTAACAAGTCATCAACGTATTGCAGCAGGGCGGTGTCAGTAGGCATGTGAATACTGTCTAGTTGTCGTTTCAGAGCTTGACTGTAAATACTAGGACTTTCCGTGAACCCTTGAGGTGCACGTGCAAATGTAAAGCTTCGGCCATTTAAACAGAATCCGAAAAGGTACTGGCTTTCCGGATGGATGGGGACACTAAAGAAGGCGTTTTTATGATCTATCACGGTGAAAAACGCAGCTTCGGAATCAATGGCAGTCAATAGGGAAGAAATATCTGGGACTACTGGGTACTGTGGTATTATGCATTTATTAAGTTCTCGAAGGTCGATCACCAGTCTGTAGACTGGAGGTGCATTTGGGTCAGTTCGTTTAAGAATCGGAATGATTGGAGAATTACATACATTGGAGTCAGTTTCTACAACTACTCCTTGTGCAATGAGCTCGTCAATAATTTTCAGTAAGGCTGTTACAGCCTCAGGTGGCAATTTGTATTGTCGAATTCGGGGTAGTACAACACCTTGCTTAAGTGTGACACGATAAGGTGTAATGTGCATACAACCTACATCAGTTGGACCTTGCGCCCATAAATGCTGTGGTACATTTTGCAATCTTGGATCAAAATCTCTCAACACATAATGACCTTTAAAGTCACGTAAAAACAATCTCACTCCTTCTGGAGAACAATATATCACTGCTCCTAGTGCTTTCAATGTTTTAATACCAAGCAAGTTTTCAGGACATGATTTCGTAAGCAACAAATCTGTAGTACGAGACAATGGACCAACTGCAAGGGGAACTGGCTTTGCCACTTCGTTAACAATAGGCTTTCCTGAAAATCCAAGGGAAACATTCTGTGAGCCTGAGAGGGGTGCTCCTGGAACTTCGTCGTGACTAATGGTAGTTCTGCTCGCCCCTGTGTCAATCAAAAATGTTCTGTCTTTCCCTAATACCTGACTATGTACATAGGGACCCTCTTGATCTACAGGAACCTCGATAAGGAGCAAGCCAACCTCCCTCTCTAGGCTGTTTCATGTATACTGCTGATAATCGGGGTAATCTGACTGTGCATACTGTTACATTTGCTGTGTGACATGTTGCGTGGCAGCAAGGGGTTGGGGCTGGAGTACAGCTACTGTCTGTTGTTGTGCATTCTGGGGAGGTTGCGTGTTCTGTGGAATATTCTGTGGAACATATTCAGGTCTAGGCGGACGCGGTCTTTCTTTTGTTTTGCCTGTGGCAATATTGTGTCTTAGAACGGCACATTCATTTATATAGTGACCTGGCTGTTTACAGTAGTTGCAATTCCCTTTAACAGGAGCTGCAGGATGACTAGTCGGTGTCGTACCCCTCTTCTGACCATCTGCTGGAACGGACTGGGCAACTAATACTTTCATTTTCGTATCCTTCATACGTCTCTGTTCATGTTCGTGTTCCTCTCTAATTCGGTTCTGGTGGTACTGTAACATTTGTAACATTTGGGAAGGAGTATTAGCTTGCCATGTGCTCTCGACTTTCAGTACTCTATTCTTAACTTGTGGTAAGGAATTCTCGACTAATTTGGTCACAAAGAGATGTGGATATGATTCACTACTTGTTTTCAGGCCGCTATTAATAATGAAACATTTCTCGAATCTGGAATAAAAATCACTAGTGTCTTCGTCTTGTTTCTGTTTGCAGGCTGAAATTGCATCCCAGTCTTCCTTTTTAACTGTCAATAACCTAGGCAAGACTTGTACTAATAATCCTGGTAATGCTTTGGCTTTGTCCCCGAGACCTGTGCCTGGGACTCATCCATTTTCTTCGGTTTCTAATTCAGTCCAAATAATCTTTTTATCTCCCACCTCCCATTCTTTCTCTTTCAGTTTTTCGTAAATGCCAGCAGGCAACAATACCTTTAACATTTTCAGAATGTCGGGATACGTGTAGTCTCCCATGAGTAACATATCTTTTAATTCACGGTGGAATCCTGCTGGATCCTTATCATGACAGGGCACTAATGTCTTCATTTCCAATAATTCCATTTTGGTCAAGGGAGTGTATACGAATACTCGTTGGAGCTCACCCCCTGGGGTCTGGACGGGATGAACTTCTCGTAAAGGATTCTGTCTGTCTATGTAAAAGGGTTGTCTTACTGGGGGTGGAACAGGAACGAAATGTGGAGTCAAGAAAGTTCTGTATTTGTGGTGTTGTTCTAGAATGATATTAATTAAATCGGTACCTAGGCCTCTCCATCTCTTCAGGAGTAATTCTTCCAGTATATTATATAGGGGTCCTGGATCAGAATGCTGACTTTCATATAGTGTAATGAGATGCTGGATCATGTACATACCAGCTAATCGCTGTTCGTCTGGGGTAAGACTCAAAAATGTTTGCGCTACTGAATCATCTTTATATATACTAGTATTTCCAGCCCATTGTACTGCTGACCGTGCTAGTTCCTGATCATGCATGCTACTAAGTTCACTGTAACCTATTCTTTCTTTCAGTACTTTATCGGTGGCTTGAAATACATGTTCAAGAGAACATTGTTCTGGTATGGGAGAAAGGAAACGTTTCTTGTTTTCCAGACGTATGGGTCTGTCAAAAGGTCTGTCAAAAGAAATCTGTTTAGGAAGTCTCGCTCTTCCTACGTACGCTATTCTATCTCGTGTTCCGTCTTGTGTTCCTGTGTCTATATCTTCGTTCTCTGAGACGTCACTATCTTCTTTCTCGTTTTCTCTTTCTGCTTTGTCCCTTTCGTGTATGTCTAGAATTTCTTTACGAATCTTTCTGTACATGGCTTCTATGCAACTTTGTTTATCATGTCTACCATCAGCTATATTGTTACTCCAATTTATCAGTATGTCCATCTCTTCTTTGCTTGTACTTGTCCGATCTCGTTCCCTTATCAAACAATTTATCAAAAACTGTAAGATCATTTTCTGTGTCTCAACCTTGTGATGTGCCATGGCCTCGTGAATACATTCTGGTCTCTCCCCTGTTCTAATAAAATGATATATGTTGTCTAAATGGTTAGTCATTTCTGGTAAAAGAACCAAATAGTTTGTGACACGTCGTAAACGTAATGAATATATCATCATCTCGTCTACGCCTGGTACTGAATCATATCTACAATCTGTAATGTACTGTCTAAGGGAGGCAAATGTCGCAGCTCTGGGTGTACGTTGTAATGCTACTTCTCTAAGTGTCATTCGTTTTACTTGAGGCGGGGTGACAGGGTGACCTCCTACGGCGCCTCCTGAAGCGGAAGCGTAACTATCAACTAGCTGTGATGCTGCGGCTGGTGTCATAATTTGAAAAGCAGGTGCAGGTAATGTAGGCAGACTCTGGGTTGTCGGTGTAGCAAAAGGATTGTCTGGACCGACCACAGCTGCGTTCACTTCACCTACAACAAGCCAAAACCCATCATCCACCTCCAACCAACTCTACAAAGAAACTGGAACAAAATCTCCACGGATCAGATCTCCACATCGCTCCTTCGAACCTCCCCAGCCCTCTCTTCCAACGCCAACGAAGCCGCCTCCAACCTCACCCTTTGGTTATCCAACACCGCCGACACCTTAGCACCACTGAAAAAACGTCAACACAAACTTGGCAACAAGAAGGCCTCATGGTTCAACGATGATCTCAAGAAGTCCAAGAAACTGTGCCGCTCCCTTGAAAAGGCCTGGAAAAAAGACCCATCCACCAGCACCAAGGACGCCTTCAAAAGCGCCACCCGCACCCACCACCAACTGATCCGAAAAGCCAAGAAAACAGCATTCAAGGATCGACTTGACAACAACGCCCACAACAGCAAGGAACTATTCAACATCGTCAAGGAATTTTCCAACCCCGCGGCCAACTCCAACGACATCACCCCATCTCAAACCCTCTGCGACTCCCTAGCCTCTTTTTTCCACAACAAGATTGCTGACATCCACAACAGCTTTGACAACCAACCCGGAAGCCAACCCACCCTACCATCAGCTGACCATCTTCCCCCCGTTAACACCCTTAACGCCTGGAACCCAATCTCCACTGAGGACACCATCCGCCTGATGAATTCCATCCACTCCGGATCCCCCACAGACCCATGCCCTCACCACATCTTCAACAAAGCAGACTCCGTCATAGCCCCGCACCTCCGAGACGTCATCAACTGCTCCTTCAACTCCGCTACCTTCCCAGAAGACTGGAAACACGCTGAACTCACCGCCCTTCTGAAAAAACCAACAGCAGACCCCACCGAACTCAAAAACTACCGCCCCATCTCGCTTCTTCCATTCCCGGCCAAAGTCATCGAGAAAGCTGTCAACAACCAACTCGCCGCCTTCCTCGAAGCCAACAAATCACTCGACCCCTCACAATCTGGCTTCCGAGCCAAACACAGCACTGAGACCGCCCTCATCGCAGCAACAGACGACATTCGAACTCTACTGGACAATGGAGACACAGTCGCCCTCATCCTCCTCGACCTCTCTGCAGCCTTCGACACTGTCTGCCACAGCACCCTTTTACAACGCCTCAGAAACATCGGTATCCAAGGAAAAGCACTGGAATGGATCACCTCGTTCCTCACCGGAAGAACCCAGAGAGTCCGCCTCCCACCATTCAAGTCCGAGGCCTCTGAAATCATTTGTGGCGTACCTCAAGGATCCTCACTCAGTCCCACCCTCTTCAACGTATACATGAGCCCCCTAGCGACCATCGCCCGCCAACACAACCTGAACATCATCTCCTACGCGGACGACACTCAACTGATCCTCTCTCTCACCAAGGACCCCAGCACCGCCAAAACTAACCTACACGAACGAATGAAAGAAGTCGCCGAATGGATGAAACAAAGCCGTCTGAAACTGAATTCAGACAAAACAGAAGTCCTCATCTTAGGTACATCCCCCTCTGCATGGGACGACTCCTGGTGGCCGGAAGCCCTCGGAAAAGCACCCATCCCGACAGACCACGCACGGAACCTTGGCGTCATCCTGGACTCCTCACTCTCCATGAACAGACAAGTCAACGCCGTATCCTCTTCCTGCTTTAACATTCTTCGCATGCTCAGAAAAACATTTCGCTGGATCCCCTCTGAAACAAGAAAAACAGTCACCCACGCTCTAGTCACGAGCCGACTGGACTACGGAAACACCCTATACGCAGGCACCACCGCTAAACTCCAGAAGAAACTACAACGAATCCAAAACGCCTCAGCCAGGCTCATACTAGACATCCCACGCAACGAACACATTTCTGGTCACCTTAAAGACCTCCACTGGCTACCCGTCAATAAGAGGATCACTTTCCGACTGCTTACCCACGCACACAAATCACTCTACGACATCGGACCAGATTGCCTCAACTCGCGACTGTCATTCTACACCCCCTCCCGCCAACTTCGCTCCTCCAGTCAAGCCTTCGCCACTGTACCTCGCATCAACAAGACCACCATGGGAGGCAGATCCTTTTCATACCTGGCTGCCAAAACATGGAACTCACTCCCCGCTTACCTTCGCCTCACCCAGAATCACCTAGCGTTCAGAAAGCAGCTTAAAACGTGGATATTTGACAAATAATCCCCCTCCCCTTCCTAAGCGCCTTGAAACCCTCTGGGTATGTAGTGCGCTATACAAATTTTATGACTTGACTTGACTTGACTAGTGACAGGAATAGTTGTGACAGGGACAGTTGTGACAGGATGGGAAATGACAACGGATGGGGAAGTCGAGTCTTGAGGTGGTGGAGGTGTCACGTCTTGAACAGGCTGAATAGGCTGCTGTACATTATTGGCAGGTGGTACGCGTACATTGGTATATGCTGGAGCTACATCATCTAAGTAGGACGAAAGGAAAATGTCCGCTGCGGTCTGTTTGTGACGGAGTTTGGTCGGGACCAATGGTGGTGGCAAGTTACGGGGTACTTCCGGGGTCGCCTTGGGCAGGCCCTCGGCAAGAACAGGATACATGCCTGTAATAAGGGCATTTCTTTGTCGGTCTAATTGTTCTATTCTGACTCGTTCTCCTTCTTCTAGTAACTCTTTTTCTCTGGCTTTTTCAGATTCTTCTCTACTTTTCTCTGCTTTCCTAATTTCTTTCTCTGCTCTTCTATGCGCTTCTTTACGCCACAATTCTATGGCATCTTTCTGGGATTGTCTGGCTTTCTTCTTCCATAATGCTTCTTCTACTCTCATGATGCATTCAGCATCCCATGTCCCTGAGACAGGCCATCTCTACTTCTCTTCCAGATCCCTAGTATAATCCACCCACAAATCTAGATACAGTATGGCATCTAAGCCGTGCTTATGGTACATAAAATGTCCAGGAGTGTCCCTAGGCGGGACGGGAACTGCTTCTTCGAGTATCCCTTTCTTAGTTCCTATCTGACGTAATTTTGAGAACAGTGGCATTTTTAGACTGACTTGAACGTGAGCACAGTAAACACAGTAATGAATAGCAAACAATCATTCATACCACAACATTAAACACATTAAAACATGTCAGACTGATATTACCTGGTACATAGAAAACACAAATTCTGGAAATTCTCGAGAAACAATACTAGAATACTGGATTACTAGATGCACTGCTAAAACAGTACAGACAATACCGGTCCCATAAAGAGACACGTCATACCGCATTCACCTAAGTGAACACGTCTGGACCAGGTCTGTGTACCCAGACCTGTCTTGACCGGGCACAAATTAATGAACCCGTCTAGATGCGTTCCCAACAACGGTACTCACCGGGAAGCAGAAACTGAAGGCCTCGGAAACTGGACTGGACTGGACTGGACTGCTACGACATCTAGCTCCTACTACGCTTGCGCTTCGGAACAGGTGGGCCTCCGGATACCTCTGACCTTGCTCTCTCAGCTTGGGCTCTGGTCGGGATCCTCCGCATTCCTCACCGCCTCGTCTGGATGCCGGACCGCAGTCTCCGTCTCCTCCGTGGGCCCGAGGGAGATAGCAGGAAAACCCGCAGGTGTGCACGGATTCCGTCGCAGCTGTAGAAGGGTCAAGGCCTGCGTAACATTGCCAGCAAGTGGGGAAGGGGGGGTCCCTGTGTTCGGGCACCAGATTATGTGGTAAATAAAATTACCGAACTATTTTTCCATACATTAAATATCAATAAGGATAGCTCAATCAAATGAGAGGCAGAGTCCGTGGTGTCTGAGTCATACGGGCTTTAATTATGCTCCTCGAGGAACAGGACATCATGTTCCATCACCACTAAGGTTCAGGAAGGGATATTCAATGTTTTATTAACATCACACATTATATATAGTAAAACAGTATAATTGAAATGAATGCAGTAGGCGTAACAGGTGAAAAGAGAGAGATAAGAACACGTGTGCGTAACAGGAGGCGTGTAAAAAGGCGTACACATGGGCGTGTACTTGACATGTCAGAGATGAGTCATAAGAAACGTCACAAGTGGGTGGATGCTTAGAGAAAGTTTGCAGGATCAGCAGAAACTTATGACCTAGATGCGCGCGCAACTGAGCATGACGTGTAACTGGGGCTTTGACTTTAGCACTAGTAGAGGAGACTGGTGTCTGGGATGTCAGAACGACCTGTACCTATAACATATCTGGTATCTCATGTTTGGAGGATGTAGTGTCTGAAGTAAAGGTCTCTCGGGCAGAGGCTGTTCAATGCTGGATGCTAGTGCGTGCATACGTGTCTTGGTGCAATGCGCGGGGCCATGGGCCTACCATGGTAACGGGTTCAGTAAATCACTTGCAAGGAGGACAGGAAGGCCGGGCCCTTTGCTCTGCAGCCGGGAATATGTTTACCTATTTCAGTAGACTGGAATGTGTTTTCGAGGAGGCTGAGTTGATAACTTGTAGGCAAAATACTATTTTGGCAGGCAGGCCAGGCTGAGCCGGGCACCGCTTCGCTGGGCAGGAAGTAAGGCAGAGGTCAGGGATGCATACCTAAACTATAGCTTTCAGAGACAGGGAAGACTCGGAGCCTCAATTAAGGGCCTAGCTCGACTGAGCCAGGAAAACATGGAGAAAACGTGAATGAGATTCAAAAGTGCACCATGTAAAGACGTTGGCACCATAGGCCTAGAAGCCTAATTAACATGATTTTCTTGGGGGACTGTATAACTGACATGTTAACGTTGGATGCAAATGCATATGTGCCTTTCTAGCATGTACGGGAAGGAAGTTACACGACATACAAGGAACATGGGTGCATGGATGGGGTGCGAGTGGGGGACACATTGGCTACCTGAAAATTTCTATTACCTCAACACAACCTAAACATCATCTCCTACGCTGACGACACCCAGCTGATCATCTCCCTGACCAATGACCCCGCCAGAGCCAGCCTCCTGGAAGGAATGAAAGACTTTGCAAAATGTATGAAGCTCAGCTGTCTGAAGCTGAACTCGGACAAGATGGAAGTCCTCATCCTCGGACCATCTCCCTCCGCCTGGGACGACACCTGGTGGCCCCCTGCACTGGGCACCGCCCCCATTCCCAAGGACCACACACGCAACCTAGGCTTCATCCTGGACTCCTCCCTCACAATGACCAAGCAAGTCAACGCTGTCTCGTCATCATGCTTTAACACCCTACGCATGCTTCGAAAGATCTTCCGGTGGAACCCCACCGAAACCAGAAAGACGGTCACCCAGGCCTTTGTCACCAGCCGACTGGACTACGGGAACGCCCTCCATGCGGGAACCACAGCCAAACAACAGAAAAGACTTCAACGCATACAGAACGCTTCTGCACGACTCATCCTGGACATTCCCCGTCACAGCCACATTTCTGCCCACTTGAGAGACCTGCACTGGCTCCCCGTCAGCAAGAGAATCACATTCAGGCTCCACCCATGCACACAAGGCTCTCCACAACATGGGCCCCAAATAGCTCAACAACCGCCTCACGTTCTACACACCCAACCACCAGCTCCAATCCGCCAGCCTCGCCCTCGTCCCACGGATTCGCAGAACAACCACCGGGGGAAGATCTTGCTCCTATCTGGCGGCCAAGACATGGAACTCCCCGCCCACCCACCTACAGCTCACCCAGGACCATCTCTCCTTAAGGAAGCAAGTCAATACATGGCTCTTCAAACAGTAGCAGCTCCCCCCTCCCCCCAGCACTTTGAGACCCTTACGGGTGAGTAGCGCGCTTTACAAATGTGATTGATTGATTGATTGTTAGCATTCTGTGTTTTTCAAAGGTGGTAGTATTTGGGAATACTGCCTCGAGCTGAGTTATTTTCTGAGGTACCCAGAATGGTATTTGTTCACATTTTGTGGGCATTTTGCCCATTTCCTCATTTAATGTTTGTGTATTTGGTTTAGTTGCTGTACCCTGTGACTGAGTTACATTTGTTGCAACTGTTGTTGGTTGGACTGTGAAGGTATTCATGATGAATCGCGTCAGGTTTTTGTAGATTCTAATTAAATCTTTATGTTGTATGAGTAAGTCAGGTTGTGGCATTGTATCAATGTCAGGATGTTGTGTATAGGCCGCTAATATTGGCCATGTTTTCCGTCTCCTCCGATCGGGCCTAATCTTACTCTATGTCTTATGTGGGGTAGGGCGCCTTTAAACCAGTAAAAACTTTCCAGGGACGTGAGTGGAACTTCTATGTCCTCACTGGGACCATATTTCACTGGTGCACCTCCCTCTGTGTAAGAATGAAATGAGTGTGTTCTAGCATCTGCTTCTGGGCTTGTAACCCACAAATAGAATACCTCTGTTTTGTTTGGTTTGGGTGCCTCTATTACAAAGACTACTAAGCCAGCCCTTGCTGATAAACTATGTTCTAGTAGTTTCAGAGTGAAAGTACGTCTGAATTTAGGTAGAATGAGAATTCCATCCCCCTCTTCATCTTCTGTTGAAAAGGGGTCGCTCCAATACTGCGTTATTTTCAGCCTCAGTCATTTTGAAACAAAGGAGTTTGTTCAAAGGAACTAAGATAAGGTGCTAAGCACAATTTTAGGAACACTATATCCTTCATGCTTGATTAACCAGCAGCCAAGAAATAGGATGTTTCACCTACTCAGCTGTGGCGGACTTTGTGCCCACACACTCCAGACGTCTCTGGCGTTTTGTGAGTAGGGGTCTCTGAGAATAAGCATGACTGAACTACTCAGATTCTACTGTTAAATAGGTACCAAACCAACATTGATGGAGCCATGTTGTGTAGTTCCTATAGTACCCATGCAGGACATGTGTGTTTGGATAACAAAAACTGTGGGACTGGTTGCAGACTGATTCTGTGCACCCCCACCGAGAAATGTTAGCCTATTTGCATTTAGCTAGCTCACAGTGCCACTAGTGTCTCCTCTTATCGGGGAGAGAATAGTTTTTGGCAACCTTTGGAACATGATAACCCTGATCCCTCACGATCATGGAAACAATGTACTACTTTTCGCCCAGTCACTCGTGCTCACTTAGTTTATCTCAGAGATACACAGAATAAACAGTCTGGGCGTTTCAATAAGTATTTATTGAACAGTTGTTATTCTCGTGTAAAATATATGAGCTGCAACAACCATTAGACAGTAGTAGATATATATGATTAGCTGTACTATGAATATAAAAGGATAGTACAGTTATACCATCTTGCAATAAGAATGAATGACTACATGAATATAAAATGCATGATAAAAGTGCACGTACTGCTATGATGCCGATCTAGATGTACCTAAGTGTACCTAGCATGTGAGTAGGTGTAAAACAAAGAATCCCTCTAGGTTATAGTCCAACCCCATTACCTGAAGTGTGAGAATGTAGGAGCCCTTCTTGGTCTCGAGCTGTATACCCCGTGAGGGATAAATGAGACCAGGGTTTTTAGGTGAGGGAAATACTGGGCGCACTGCTCACGGTAGTAATAATAGTACTATTGGGTAAGGGTGCATGCAGGTGAGGGGATAAAGGCCCTAAACCCCTCCAAAAGTGTGTGACAAGACACACACTAGGTACATGAAGAAAAATCTGTTGCACAACAAATAAAGAGAGTACAGAAATGATGTCTCAATGGACATTTAAAAGTTCAAGTATCCACATTTTGAAGAAAAAGGAAGACAATGGGTAGTACGGCTCCTCTTTTATTGTTATGGATGGCCAGCCGACACGTGTTTCGTCGCCAAGCAATTACAATGCTTTGGCGACTCCTCAGGGCTGTAGTAGATGAGTGCTTCACCACAGGTCGCTGTGCCAGTGATAATTCCAACCCGGCCCCGCACGAGACCAGATAAAATAGTTAAAACTGTTGTGGCGAGTAGTCCAGTCTGAATCTAGGAGCAAGCTAGCCTCCACCCCGAAACATGAACACAAAAGAAGCTGCTCCCAACAAAATGACCGAAGGTACTCTAAATCTGTAATCTTGACTGTGAGTGCTAGCATCTCACAAAAAGTGACGGACCGTCCTCACACACCGCCATGCTTCATCATCGGCAGTCCTCGCCCTCTATAAACTCGGTTTGGTAGAGGGGGGCCTTTACCTGGAGACAGGGAGGCACTTCTAAAACTAAGTGGGGGGCCGTGATAAGTGAGTGGAGTTTTAAAAACCATTACAGTTACCAAATTATATTTAATAGAGGAGGTAGCTATAAGGTGTTAAAATATTGTGGGGGTGAGCTTTGGGATATTATTATTCTCCCCTCTCCCTGGTGGTTGTGGGCAACATGTTTCCGCCAATAGGCCCAATAGGGTCCGTGGCATTCATCAGGACCAAGTATCTACTGTGCCTTCTGCCTCTCCCCGGGTGGGCCAAATAGAGGCAACGCTTCCAATCCACATCCCACGGACACGGTAAGATTGTTTGTAGTTTATAAGTATGGGATGCAACTTGATGCGAGGACCAGCTACCGCTCGTCCAATTTCATTTATTTTCTTTGAAACATTTGAATTCCTAAAATTGTAGTTTGCTTTATTGCCACCAGTGGAGCAGCAAGACTTGTTGGCTTCATGGTTGGTCGTGTGTTCAAGTAAAGCAATCATCACCTCATTTAAAAAATAAAAACACCCTTGGTGCCTATTGTGTCCTACAGGAAGCATATTACAGGTAAATTCAGCAGTCTGCCCTTCATGCCTGCAGAAGGACCTTTTGTGGTCTGTGGGTGTGAGATACAGTCTGATGCTGGGCAGCCTGAGCTCCTCCAGCGATAAAGCCGGCCCTGCTGTGCCACTTATTGGGGTAGAGCATACTAACATCCCTCAAAATAGTGTGTCATTGAGCTTTCATCTTTTTGGCATAAGTGAATGTTTCATGCTTGACAGCCTATAATAATAATAATAATAATAATAATAATAATAATACTGGATCTTATACAGCGCGAACAGCTACCTCGCGAGGAGGTGTCCCGGCGCTAGTAGAACACAGATGACCTGGGCCAAAGATAGGAAAGCTAGCGTGGCTGGGTGAAAAGCCAGGTCTTTAGCAGTTTCTTAAAGCAGGGTTTGGAGGGGGCCTGTTGGATTGCTTGTGGCAGGGAGTTCCACAGAGCGGAGACGTTTGCTGAAAAGGTCCGACCGCCAAGTCGGGCCTTTTTTGCGCGCGGGACGACCAGTTGGACACGGTCATTGGACCGTAGTGCGCGGCTTTGGGAGTATCTTGGAAGGCGGTTTTTCAGGTATTGTGGGCAGGAGCCATGCAGAGATCTGAACGCAAGCGTCAGAGCTTTGAATTTTATTCTGTTGGCAACTGGCAGCCAATGCAGGGTTCGAAGATGCGGAGAGACTGACTGCTTGAAAGGGATTCGCAGTAGCAGTCTCGCAGCCGCATTTTGAACTACCTTAAGCTTGTGAGTCAGGTATTTTGGGAGGCCAAAGTATAAACCATTGGCATAATCCAGCCGTGAGGTGACAGTCGCGTGGACAACCGTTTTTCTGCAGCTCTCCGGTAGGAGTCTTAGGATTTTTCGGAGGTTTCTCAGCTTGCTCAGGCAGCATCCGGCCACTTGTTGGATATGGGATGTAAAGGACATGTTATCATCCCATCTCACTCCAAGATTTTTTGCCGAGTGACTGGGTGAAGGGGGCGGGCCCATCTCCGTAGGCCACCAGAGTTCTGGGGCGGGGGAGGGACCCTTGCCGAAGAAGATGACTTCGGTTTTATTGGCATTTAGTTTTAATTTATTAGTGTTCATCCAGTGTGCTATGTCCTGGAGACAGCCTTTGAAATTTGAGAAAGAATCCTGCGTCATCTCAGAGTACGGAAATACCAACTGGGTGTCGTCGGCATATGAGATTGCCTTGACACCCCAGTTGGCAATTAGCGTAAAGAGAGGAGCCAGGTAGATGTTGAACAAAAGGGGGCTGAGGGCCGATCCCTGCGGGACTCCACAGCTGAGGGTTTTGGGTGTGGAAGAAATCGTCCCAAGTGCCACCTTCTGCGTTCTCAGAGATAGGTAGGAGTTTATCCACCCCAGCGCTCTATCCTGAATACCTATCTCTGCCAGCCGGCTGAGTAGTCTGGCGTGGTCCACCGTATCGAAGGCGGCCGACAGATCCAGGAGTACCAGCATTGCTGAGTTTCCTGCATCCATCGACCACCTCACTGACTCGGCTACCTCAATGAGCGCTGTTTCTGTGCTAAAGCCGGGACGGAAGCCAGATTGAGTTTCATGTAGAATGTTGTTGGTTTCCACAAGTTTGCTCAGTTGGCGCTGTATAACTTTTTCCAGCATTTTTCCCGGGGCAGCTAATAGGGATATAGGGCGGAGATTCGTAAGGTCATCTGGGTCCCCATTAGGTTTTTTCTTTAGGGGTAGGAGAGTAGCGTGCTTCCAGACGTCCGGGAAAGTGCCCGAAGTGATGGAAGAGTTCCAAATACATTGAAGTGTGGGAGCTACCGAGTCCGCTATGGCACTCCATAGTTTAGCTGGGCAGGGGTCGTCAGGGGAGCCGGATTTGCAGCGGCTAAGTTCTTGCCTTACCTCATTCAGGGGGATATGCATGAACTGGGTGAGGGTCTCTCCTAGCTCGCCATTATTCGCTAGGTCCTGCTTCACTGTTTTTATTACTGGACCAAAAGAGTCGTACACTTTTTTAATTTTATGATCAAAAAACTCTGAAATTTGCTCGCATAGCGTAGCTGTGGGTACAACCTCTCTTTCAATGCATTTTGGTTTGAAGAACGATTGTACCACTTTGAAGACTTGTTTGCTAGACTGTTCTGCCTGAAGAATCGAGTCCGCATAGAAACGCTTTTTACTTTTTCTGATGGCTTTCCGGAATTTTTTGGAAGCTTCCTTATACCTAGCTTTTTCTTCCAGACCGTAGTTTGCTCTCCAGAGTCTCTCCAGTTTTTTACAGGCCGCTTTCTCATTCCTAAGTTCCTGCGAGAACCAGGGAGCTGAGGGGGAGTCTCTTTTTGATATAGAGCCCGAGAGGCTGGAGCAATGGAGGAAACCATCTTTCCGATCCATTCATTGAGTAGTATAGCATCCGTATTGGCATTGTTTGTCAAGGAAGGGGTGGTTTGCGCTAGGACCGGGCACATAGTATCAGGGGTCAGTTTTTTCCATTGCCTCTTCAGGAAGTAGCATTTACTCGACGCAGGGATGTCATTCACAATGTACAGTGTAAATGGGACGAGTGAGTGGTCTGACCATGTAAGAGGGAGAGGTGTCTCAGACAGCACATTCTTGATATTAGAAAAGATGAGATCAATAGTGTGGCACCCTGTGTGTGTAGGGCCCTCATTGATCAGTCTGAGACTGGCCGTATTTAACGTGGTTCTGAGCAGCTCTGCCATGGCGCAGTCGGGTTTATCCATGTGGATGTTGAAATCGCCTACCACAATAAAAAGGGGGTGGAGGAGCGAACTCTGGACAATCGTGTCTAATAAAGTAGTTAGGTAGGGGTCCGCACCGACCGGGGGGCGATATATCACTAGTCCTGCTAGTGATAGCTGAGGGCTCACTTGGAAGCAAAAGTGGAGGCCTTCGATTCCTTGAATAGCAGTGGGGGCTGAGGATGTCAATACTAAATGCTCTTTAAAAATAATGGCTACATCACCACCTCTTTTTGTCCCAGGGCGGTTGGCGAGGCATATTTTAAATCCCAGAGGGACTGCAAGTGCAATGGAGGTCAAGTTGTCCTCCTTGATCCAAGTTTCAGTTAAAAACAGGATATCCCATTCCTGCTCTTCTAGTAGAAGCCAGACATCATCTGCGTGTTTGGCTAGGGATCTGCAGTTAAGTAGGCCCGCCCTAAGGCTTGTTTGAGGTGGGGATTTGGGATTAGGGGGTATCACAGAGGCATCTCTGCCAATAGCTATCCCGCAGTTGTTGCAGATCTGAGGGGGGTCGAAGGTCATAGGGTCTGTAGAGTGAGGGCAGCATTTTGATGGGGGATCGAGCGCCTTTAGGTCCTCACCTGACCACGCTATCCTTCCACCTTGTGTTCCACTGCCGGCAGCATGCCTGGCCCCGGCCGCGGTCTGGTCGCGGACGGGCGCAGACGGGCTTGCCTTAGGCGCGCCTTCGGCGTGCAAACGGCGCTCCCGCTGCGCTCGTCCGCTGCGCTTCCGGTGGCAACACATGATAAATAGAGGTGGAGGAAGGGGTGTGGCCTAACAGGTGGTGGGCGTGGCCTGCGTGTCCCAGGGGAGGGCGTCCACACCAGGAGTATCCCGTGGCACAGGGGATCGAGGTACGATTGTATTACTTCACAAAAAATACACTCAACAAAGGTAAAATCAGTTTTAAAATCACATCAATTTACACCAAAGTTTTAAAAATCGCTAGGGCGACTCTCCCGGCTTCCGCCTCAAGAGGTCAGTAGGTTCTGCCTCGCGCTCAGTTTGGCGCGCTATTTAAGTGCTCTGCGAAAGGGGCGTGGCCTAACAGGTGGAGGGCGTGGCCTGCGTGGCCCAGGGGAGGGCGTCCACACCAGGAGTATCACGTGGCACAGGGGATCGAGGTACGATTGTATTACTTCACAAAAAATACACTCAACAAAGGTAAAATCAGTTTTAAAATCACATCAATTTACACCAAAGTTTTAAAAATCGCTAGGGCGACTCTCCCGGCTTCCGCCTCAAGAGGTCAGTAGGTTCTGCCTCGCGCTCAGCTTGGCGCTCTATTTAAGTGCTCGGCAAAAGGGGCGTGGCCTAACAGGTGGTGGGCGTGGCCTGCGTGTCCCAGGGGAGGGCGTCCACACCAGGAGTATCACGTGGCACAGGGGATCGAGGTAAGATTGTATTACTTCACAAAAAAATATACTCAACAAAGGTAAAATCAGTTTTAAAATCACATCAATTTACACCAAAGTTTTAAAAATCGCTAGGGCGACTCTCCCGGCTTCCGCCTCAAGAGGTCAGTAGGTTCTGCCTTGTGTTCTCCATAACAATATCTGTAGGTATGACTGGGTATCCTGGTGCACTGTGATGTGATCATTTACAATGCTTTAAAAGCTAATGCAATTGAATATGGGATGAAAAATGGGTAATGGACTGCGCAATTAAAGCCAAATTGTCTTGGGTGAACCCCCCTTCCCCCAAATCCCACTTATAGTGATCAATCTCGCTTTCTGCGCTCGCTTGCTGCACACTGTAGGGGGACTGGTCTGACAAAATTTGCTAGGGCTGTTTTAGGTCTCCAGAATGGCACTGAAATCTATAAATCTGCCAACATGCCCTCCGAGGTCAGAAAGACTGTTTGGGCTTCTGGGGTGGTGGCTGCGTCCAGATGCCAGGATGACCCAACCTCAGTCCCCTTCTTTTCTTTTTTTAAACTTTACCTCTTCTCTAGTGTTTTTTATACCATTGGGTGGGGACATTGGGGGTAAATCTCCCACTAGGACCATATATGCCAGAATGGTCCATAATCCATCAATTTTTTTTGCACGTAAACACATCATGGTGTGTAATGGGGTGTCTATCCCTTTTGGGTAGGCTGATTAGAGGTAACACCCTTATGTGCCCATCCAAGGGTGTTAGAAAGACTGTCGGGGACCTTGATGGGTGGATGGGAGAAATGGTCCAAGCCAGGGGGGCTGCGCCTCCCCTTTCACCTCCCTGGTGAAGAGTGGCAGTGATCCACTAGGGAGATGTAACATTGTAAAGGAGAGATTCTTCTCTTTCAATGGGTTCATCTTTGCCCCCCTCCCTCCACCCGGCAACAAACACCAGTGAAAGGAGGAGCTGTACTGCTCCATTTTCTTTTCTTTGTATTTCTATAGAGATGAGCATGGAAAAAATTGTGGTCATCATTCATAAAAAATAAAAGTAAATTCAGACTTCTATGGATGCTTTTCACTAACCTAGCCTGATGTGACGGCTGTAGAAGGGGATCCCTGTTGTGAGCACCAGAGGGACTTCCTGTATTTAAAGGGGGACAAGATGCTCTCCCCCTCTTCACTGAAGAGGAGGTGTGGTGAACATGAACATCACATTCGCACACTAAAGGGGTAAGTGCCTGGTGGCCCATGGCTGCTGTAAGGAACTGCTCTTTCTTTAGGTTGTCAAGAAGGAAACCTAAAGGGCCTTCCCGGCGTCCAGACCTTGACCATCGGGAAGTCTTAAAGGACAACATGCGAGGAATGTCCGTAAATTAAGGGATTACCAAGCACTTTTATACTCTTTGTGGAATTGATTATAAAGCTGAAAAATGTCATCTGTTTGTGAATTTGTGTTCACTTTTGTAATAATTTTGCTAGCCAAATAAAAATATATATTTACAACAAGATGGATGCAGGAACCCCTATAGCAGAACAAGAAGGAGTATTTGCCTGTCCTGGTTCACCTTAAGATATGCTGGCAGGGTGCCTGTGCCTCTGCCTGTTAACCAGGCCACGGCCTATAGCGGATTAAAAACAATTCAGACATCCAGAATGAAAAGGGAGGGAAATACACTACATTACTACACTTCCTAGCCACCAAGCTCAGTCACAAACTATAACAGCCACTTTCCGGAAACTTTTCTTCTCAAGTCCCAAACACATTTAAAAAACGTTTAATTAGGGTCTAAACTTATTTTAAGTCAATGAACAGAGCATCTCTGACAAACTGAAGAACTCTGCGGCCAACAGAGCGGCGCCCCATCAGGGAATCCTGCCAGAAAAAGTTTCTGATAAAAGGGACAAAAGGGACAAGTTCTAGTGAAGAGACCACACTTAATAAGCTGCTAACTTGTAATGACTCGACAGCTGCAGCTGGGGTGCAGGGTGCACCATGCCAAGATGCGAAGATCATGTCCCAGGACACTAAATCTTGAGGCACAGAAATCCTATATCTGGCTCCGGTCAGGGTGAAACTGTGGAAGGTCCTCGTCCCTGCATGCTTTGCGCCTGATGGGTTTATCTACATGACGACTTCAAGCGTCTCTCTGCTTTGGACTGAGATTGTTTCTCCTTTTCTTTTAGAGCCGCAGGGTCCCTTCACCGACATTCCTCAAAGCGCCTCACCTCGCCTGCAGTTTGGGATTCTGTTGCAAGATTGATACATTACCTCTTTTCTCAAAGGTGAGTGGCACCGTGCGCCTGCCTGTGATGGGGCAACAAACTATTTTTGTCTTATTAAAGTTGTTTTCCCCTTAAAGTTTTACCAGAAAACTAGAATCTGATGACCGGGTGACTAACAGTCCTTTCTGCCGTTCCCATTCCCTGCCTGGAGTCAGGATCACACGTGTCGCTGCATCAGGGGCGGGTGCGCTGGCGCTGAGCAGAGCTGCGCGCCTTTCAGTGCTTGGCTCCCTCCGCTTGTGGTCTGCGCTGACTGCACCTCGAGCAGAAACTCAGAGAACTTATAACTTAAAAGCATGATTTCTAGATAGATGAGTGCCCTGACCCCTGGTGCAGAGCCCTGCTCTGTGCAAGGACCCTCACTTATGATGCAGCCTGGTGGGACTGCACCGGACACACGAAGAATTATTGTTGTGAGTAATGCACCGAGGGTCCCGGATCAGGGACATCTGAGGCTTTGGTGCCCGGGCCGGGTGTGTTTTGGGGGCTCCTGTTTGGAGAGCTGTGAGTTTATGATCCAGTTTCAGCTCTGTCATGCTGTCGTTCAGGCCCCTGACAGCGCACAGCTTCACCATCAAAATGCTAAAGTTGTTGCATCTAATATTCAGGGATAGTGAGGTGTGAATTCAATATTGTAACACAGCACCAACTTAATAATAGTACTGTAATTTAATCTCTGTTACACCCTCCCGTTTCTCATATGTGAGGTCCTGTTTTGATCTACAATGAACTTTTTTTTATGGATGTTACATGAAACATAAACACAGTGTTTCTCTACAAAATGTCTGTAATTGGATCTCACATATCACACAGAATAAAACCAATCTGGGGCATATTTACACGCCCTCACCTCCACCGGAGCGTCACTTTTTTTGACGCTCTGGTGGCACAGCGTAATTTTCCTTATTTACAAGATGCCACTAAACCACTTTACGTGACTTAACGCCGCCTTGTAAATATGCCCCTTTCCACCGCAGTCCTCTGAGGCAAAGGAGGGTGCTATGGGTGTTGCTGTGAGCGTTCCACCACAACACCCATTACTTTTTGACGCTAGCGCGGATTTACAAGGCTGAGGCAGCACCAAAAACGAGCGTGATGGAATAGCAGACGTTAGAAAAGCGATACAGGGACACATTATTAATGTCTCCTCGCTTTTTGCTCTTTCCATGAGGGCTTCATTCTGTAGCACACATTGAATGTGTAAATCGCCATTATTGATTGTTTATGTGCAGGAAGGTGTCCCTTGCTGCACATAAACAACCCCCCCTGCAGCACAGGCACCCTTGCAACATGGCGGCAGTGTGTCTGCGCTTGCGCTAGGGAGCTTTATTTCCCACCAGCGCTAGGGGAAAGACGTATGTGTGCTGTACTCTTGTGAATACGGTGCATCCCTGCGTTTTGAAAATGTCAGAGCGCTGCTCCACGCTCCTTCATTTTATTGTACAGATGCCCCTCTGTTTAAGTATTCGTCAAGGTATTCGGGGCAAGAACAAAGCAGGCACGATCAGGGGCCCGTGACAGGCTGGAGCCCGGGGCCCACTTTGCCCAGCCTCCAAACGTCTCGGTCCAGGACTGAGGCTGCAGCCCACTGCCCTGGGCGATGCCCACTGAATATTGACTCACATGTCTCACCATGATGTCATGTTGTGTACCTGAACTCAGCAGGTGCAGCTGATGAAGGTGTGGTCTCTGCACGAGGACCTCCGAAGCTCTAGATGTGTCTGTGTCTCGTGCAACGGTGGAAGTCCTCCACACCCACTTCTCCTCACCTTTCCCTAAACGTTTGTTTTAGTTTTTACAGAACACAACCAAGGCATGTCATAGATCCATACAAATGTCTTAGATTGTTGACAGAATAGGTTCGTTTTATGTTTGTCCCAAGTTTCCAATGTTAAAAAATGTGAAAGTCAGTGGGTTCCTAAACTTGGGCTCCGTGACAAAAAACGAATGGGCACCGATGCCATGAATTAGAAATAGAAGTGATAATTAATTATATTAAAAGAGAAAAATTAGCAGTGCACAGTGATGTCAAAAGACAAGCAGGCACGGATGAGCAGTGATGTCACAAGAAAGGCAGGCACGAGGGTGCAGTGATGTCATAAGACAAGCAGGCACGGGTGGGCAGTGATGTCACAAGACAAGCAGGCACGAGGGTGCAGTGATGTCACAAGAAAAACAGGCATGAGGGTGCAGTGATGTCACAAGAAAAACAGGCATGAGGGTGCAGTGATGTCACAAGACAAGCAGGCACGAGGGTGCAGTGATGTCACAAGAAAAACAGGCATGAGGGTGCAGTGATGTCACAAGACAAGCAGGCACGAGGGTGCAGTGATGTCACAAGACAAGCATGCACGAGGGTGCAGTGATGTCACAAGACAAGCAGGCACGAGCGTGCAGTGAGGCGGGGTCAGTGGGGTCACCTGATAAACTTTGGCGCCTGCGCACTGATGTTGTGAGAGAAAAGTGAGTGGTGGCACCGGTGTCACAAGGCAGCCAATCACTTCGACGTTTGTATGGTCAAAAGATCTCAATTTTATGTACACCAATCGATTAACGCATTTAGAAAAACCAACGGAAAATCAGTGATTTCCATTGAAAAACACGATTCTTACGAAATGAAATCAGAAATAAAAAATGTTTTTAACGCATAGAAAGGATAGATAGCATTGCGTGGACGTTGCTGACAATTCTAGGGCGCTGTTGCTTGATTTGCCGAAGTTCTCTTTGTCTGAATGAAATCCGCGGTAGAAGGGATCTTAATGGTTCTAGACAAACTGCAGGACACATTATAAATATGTATTTTACTTTTGGACTCCAGGGTGCCACAAAGTGCAGGCTCACTGCACCAACGCTATGCTCCACCATCGACTCGAGGTTTCTTCTAACAATTAACCACGTCCCTAAATCCATTTAAAAAATAAACAATCGGCCAAGTGCGGCAAAGCATTAGGCATGTATATTTGGAGGGGAAATGCAGTTACATTTTCAAATACAGTTTGCAGGAATCATGCACTTGCGGCGGCATCCAGGTCTCCCTGGGACCTTGTGATCTTCGTGGCTGGCGGTAGTCATTGGCTGGATTGGGGAAAGGTGCAGTGAGGGTTTAGTAAACGTGTACAGCAGTAAAGCGCGTTTAATCAAGGGTTAGCATGAATTTAAAACGAAAAGAAGCAAGATCATATTCTGTTAGCAATAACGCTCCAAAAGGAAAATTCATATTCTTGTAAACTTTGAACCCGGCAGTGAACCTGCAGTCTTTGGTTGATGCACTGCACCTGCTGCAGAGTCCAGCCTGCCTTGGACGAGTTTCATCCACACTTGACCCAGGCTGACCATGGACAGCCGCAGCATGACACCCTGACAGAAGAAACAAACTGCAGGACACATGACACAAGCAGCAGCAGAACAGGGTCCTCCAACACAAACAGCAAGTGTGGGACAAGTACCAGCACTGCAGCATTAACGACTGTGACACACAGACACACACACCCAGACACAAACAGACACAGACGCATGCAGGCACAGACACATGCAGACACACACATACACATACACACAGACACACAAACACAGACACACACACACAGCCAGACACACAGACTCAGACACACACACACACACAGACACACAAACACAGACACACACAGACACAGCCAGACACACAGACACATACGCATGCTCAGATACACACACACACACTCAGACAGACAGACAGACACACATACGCAGACAAAGGCACAGACACACACACACACAGACACGCACACACACACAAACGCACACAGACAGAGACAAAGGCACAGACACACACACAGACACACACACACAGACACACAAACACAGACACACACAAATACACACACACAGACACAGACACACAGACACAGACACATGCACAGATACACACATACACTCAGACAGACACAGACACACATACACATAGACACAGACACACACGCACACACAGACACGCACACACACACACAAAGATACACAGACACTCAAACACACACACCCTTCTGTCTCTCCCTCCATGCAGCAGGTGCATTAACCCTCATAGTTCTTTTACTCAGATTGAAACCCTTGACCTGTGAGTTACACAGGGATCAGTGTGGTAAAAATGCAACATCCTGAGCTATCCTATGTGTCTTTACTATATATAATGCAGTCACACCGCAACATGTCTGTTTAGTTCTTTGGCCTATGCCCTGCTTATTTATGCACTCGGTGTGACAGTGCGTTGTGTAGAAAAGTTCTGCGGTGCTTCATCAGAACCTTTTAATTGTCCCAATATTTGCATCAATACTTAGGCATCAGTTCTTGGTGGAGGTCAGAGCTCTGTGAATGTCTCAGCAGTAGGAAAGTAGTGTTTATTGTAGGTTTGTTCAGAGGTGCAGTGTCTCAACCCTGTAAATACAAGTATTGGGCTATCAGCACCTGGGCTGATGGCTCAGTAGATTAAACATCTACTGCAGGGATCTGTGTTTGAATCTATCCTCGCAAGTTTGGATCCTCGCTGGGCCACTCTGCCTTTCATCCTCTTGAGGTCGACAAAATAAGTACCTTTGAGGAATGTGAGATTTACAAATAAAGTGCAGGCGCCTCTAGCAGAGCATTTTAAATGCCCAAATTAAGTCTAGACAAACATGTTGTTTACAATGCTTGTGTAATTCACAAATTGTGCATTGTGCGAAAGTCATGAAGTTCTGCGAGCTTTGCAAACTTCCATGAGTTTTGTGGCTCTGAAATGTAACACGTTACCCGGAGACAGGTTTGAGCAGAACAGATGTTGTGGGAGCCATTTTCTTCCCAAACCAACCTCCTTGCCAGTGTCTTGCCTGACTTATTTCATTTTTCAATAGTTTGTGTATGCAACTCTACAGAACTTATGAGAAATGTTTATCTGCACAAGTAGAGTAAATTGATACTTGTATAGCGCACTACTCACCCACAAGTGTCTCAAGGCGCTTGTACGAATACCGCTGTGGAACCCATCCTGGCTTTCCCTGTGAGGCGTCCACTCCTGGGCACCCCCAAGGTGGAGGCCAGGAATCCTTAGCGTTGTGGGGGCCGTTGTGGAGATTAATCAAACTGTTGCCCAGAGTTGCAGAGTGGGACTCCATGATTGTAATAGGCACCGAGGCGAGAATTATCAGGTCCGTGGAATTTGGAGCCCAAGACCCGCCGAGGCGGGGAATTAAACCCTAGTCCCGGGCTAGACCTCTGCATCAGGGTCTGCCGCTCTAATCATTGAGCCACGCTTCTCCACTCACAGAGTGGCATGGGGTGGTAAGAATTTTGTGGATTCCATAAATTAACATCATAGAAATGTAAGAAAATGCATAGTTTAAGGTTTGTAGGACATTTGCAGGACATTATGGGTAAGAAAACCTTGTGGGATCCACCCAAGGCACATCACCCTGGAATCCCTTAGATAGTTTCAAAAATGTCTGTGGTTCATAGGTTTGCATGTGAGGCAACACAACACAGCTGCAGCACCGCAGTTAACCCAATTGCTTATCTCTCAATGTAGCCTTTAAGGACCTTTTTGTCTTGAGACCCACCCAAACAACTGGGGTGCCATTCTTATCGAGTGACAACCAGGAGCTCAAGGTGCGGAAATAGGTGACTCTCAGCCGATTCCAGAACTTTCCATCACAGACACGAGAGGAAATGTGGTAGTCAAAGTGTGAAGTTTGTATGGGATTGTGAGTAAAATTAACTGTGAGAGTCACACAAGACACTCCAGCCTGAATTCCTTGAGTAGTCTAGTTTAAAAAAAAACAATGTTTCCATAGGTGCCGGTTGAAGTAGGGCTCAAACTCACAACTACCCACAATGCAAAAAACAAATGTGGAAAAATGTGATGTTTCCATGTTGCATTTTGGGCCGTTTCCTTTTGAGCGCACTATACTTACCCAAGTAGGGGCCAGATGTAGGTGAGAGATTTTGGCCATTTACCGGCCGGTAGCGGCCGAATTCGGCCATTACCGACCGGTAAATGGCCATGGAGATGTAGGGGGATGAAAAAACATGCATTTTCGGTAATTTTACCGAATCGGTAATTTTACCGATTCAGTAAAATTACAGAATCGGTAAAATTACCGATTCTGTATATTTTACCGAATCGGTAAATATATTGGTTGGTAAAATTACCAAAAATGCATGTTTGGTATGTAGGTGCCAATTTTAACATTCACACAGGGCTTTGAAAATCGGTATTTTACCATGCAATACAATTGCATGGTAAAACACCGATTCAGTTGTACATGCACATCTGTGCATGTACACCTGTGCCATGTGGCACAGGTGTACATGCACACATAAATGCCCTAAGGGCATGTATGTGTGCCACATGGCACACAAGCCTAAAACAGGGGTGCCAGAGGGTGTCAAAGTGACACCCCCTGCACCCTTGCAAAATTTGGTATTTACCGATTCGGTAAATACCGAATCGGTATTTGATATTGAATCCTATGGGCTTCAAGGCCCATAGGATTCAATAGCAAATACCGATTCGGTATTTACCGAATCGGTAAATACCGATTTTTACTGATTCGGTAAAATTTACCGAATTGGTACCTACATTTGAAATACCTACTCTTAATTACCGAATCAGTAAAATTTGGTAATTAAGAGTCGGTATTTCTGATTTTTCTACATCTGGCCCCTAGTGAGGTACCATTTTCATTACGAGACTTGGGAGAATGCTGGGTGGAAGGAAGTTTGTGCCTTCCTACAGATTACAGAACTTTCCATCACAAAAATGTGACAAACTGTGACCAAATGTGTTTTTTAGTCAAAATGTGAGGTTCGCACGGGATTCTGGGTAAAATAAAACAAGGTGAGAGCCGTCTAAGTCACCCCACCCTGGAGAAATTTTGCTAGGTTTCCCTTGGTGACAGCTGAACTGGGGCTCAAAACCCACAGCTACCTAAGGGTCGGTTTTGAGTCAAAAAATGTGATGTATCCATGGGGATTTTTTGGTATTTCCTGTCGAGGGCAGTAGGTTTGACACATGCTGGAAGTAGGTTGAGAGCACGAAAAATGGACTACCTCTTTGAAAAATGTCAAAACTGTGGTAAAAAAATAGGGTTTTATATTTAGCTCTTCACATTTCTGAAAGCTGAGATGATGGTGCCTTTAGCACAGCAAACTGTTTGCTAATGCCATTTTTTACAAAAAAACAGAACATTTTATCAAGAGCACTTTTTTACAATATTTCCACCCCTAAACATTTTTGCTTTTTGCCTATATTCTCAGTTCACTCAAGGGCAATCCAACAAACCCTGGGCACCTTTAGAATCCGCACAATGTTAAAAAAAGGTGCAAATTTGGCCTAAATACATTATGTTTAAAAACAATTATGGATCTCTAAGCGCAAACTACCCCAAATAACCTGAACATTTCTCTGCACTGGGGGGGTAGGTGCCCAGCGGTTAGAGACATAATACGTACACTAAAATAATAAGTTTGATTTGTGCATTTTTCAAAACCTTTGCCTTCATACAACATAAAAATTAACAATAATATATTTTCTCTTATTTTTCATTGAACATTTCTCTTTGTTTCTGTGCATTTAGCAGATATTTTTCATACTGACACCTTCATATTTTAATGTATCTACTACATTTCTGAATGGTCATTATTCCCACTTGCTGCTCACCAGATCAGGTAACATGATTTTACACTTCCTTTTGAGGACTTAGTAGTTTGGGAGGGTGTGTTAAAGTTACTATAGTTAGTAAATGTTATCATTTTGTGGTTGTTTAGCGTTAAACTTTACTTTGATGTTTTAGTTTTCATTGTCTAGTGCAGTAAAACCTAATGTATAAAAGAATATTCGTTTTTTATGGATTGACAATGTTTATTTGTTTTAAAGTTCCTTCTATTATTCTGTTGTGCAGTAATGTGTTATGTATTCATTTTTTTTTCTTTTTTGGTCAGAGACCTGATCTTTCCCCCAGCAGCTCTGCTGTTGTGCAGCTGCCCTGGCCCTGTGCAGGTAGGTGTTCGATGCCCTGCTCCACCCCCAGGCTCCTGCCTACGCCTCATCCCTGGTGGGCTAATGGGAGAGATTGCTCTTCTGCTGGTCCGCTGGTCCGCTGTAGTCTGTCTTGTGTTTGTGCCACTTTCCTGTCTTTTTCCTGTAATATTGTGCCTCTGTTTATTTTGAATGTTTTTATATTGCCTGTAGTTTGTGCCATTTTCTGTGTCCTCCATGCCCGTTTTCGCCATCCTCTTCCCTGCTGCTGCTGCCTCTGTGGCTCCTCCCCCTGCCAGTTCCTGCCTCCTAGCTATGCTTCCCTCCCCTTCCCTATTTAATGGCGACTGCTGCTCAGTGTCTGAGCAAGACCTCTGACCTCCTGTTCTTGGACCTGCTCTCTCCCCCAGCAGCTCCGCTCTTGCGTTTCTGCTGCTGCTCTGTGCAGGTAGGTGTTCGAGGCCCTCCTCCACCTACAGGCTCCTGCCTGCGCCTCATCCCTGGTGGTCCAGTGAGAGAGCCTGCTGGTCCTCTGTTGTCTGTCTTGTGTTTGTGCCTGTTATCTGTCTTTTTCCTGTAATTTTGTGCCTATGTTTATTTTGCCTGTTTTTATTTTGCCTGTGGTTTTTGCACTTGTCTGTGTCCTTTGTGGCAGTTTTTGCCATCCTCTTCCTGCCACTGCTACACCTACCCTGCTGGTTACCACCTCATAGCTGACACCCCCTCCACCTTTCCTATTTAATGGCGCCTACTGTTCATCCATGCAGCAGGTGCACCGCTGGTGCACCAAAGGCTAGCCCGTCTGCACCCATCCCCGATCAGACCACGACCAGTGCCAGGGACCCCGGTTCTCCGACCACCCACTGCTACGACTCTGCTTCCCTCCTCGCACTCAACCCCGGAAGAAATTGCCATCTGTATTCGCTGGCCACCAGCCACAACCAGTTGTCCTGCCGATACTGCTGACAAACCTTTACCACCCTCTGTACCGCTATGGCCGATGTCCCCACGGCGGATGCCAGCAGTCCCGAAGCCCTGAAATGCATCCTCCTCAATGTGTGCTCCCTGCACAGACACGCAGTTGATCCAGCGTCACTATAGAAATTCTGTCTCACATGCATCACCATTCACTACCTAATACTCACCAAACTAATCAATAGCTAGGCCCATGCAACCAGGACAGAATATCATGAAGCTGAATCATATGGCCTAATTAATCACACTATCAATCTCATATGTACATATTTATACCTGCAGTATAACGTTTTATTCATAGATTAACAAGAAAACTTTTAATTAGACCATGAGGCCAATGGAATTAAGCTCAACTCAATAATCAAGACCAGCTTGACGTTTTAAGTCTTTTATTTTAAAAGTTTCAAAGTTTCAAAATCTTTATTAGCTCATTTATTATTCCCAAGCATTTTATTAATTCAGTTTTATTCATTAAATTATTGGCTCAAATGGTTTGGCACTTCAACATTGTATTGAATAACGAATTAAAGAAAACATCAACCCTATACCCTATGTTAGCTTTCTGACCTGAAAGAAAAACAATTTATTAAGCAAATATGCCTTACGTGTCCAAAGGAAAACGAACAGCACTTCGCCCTCCGGAAACAGTCAGCCCCGCTCCCCTCAAGAGGCCAGATTTTTCTACCTTTCTTACTCACTAATCTAACTAGAAACTATATTTTTTTAAAGAAAGCAGCAACCTAATTGGTTGACATCCATCAGACCACCGTGAGGCCAACGCATCAGTCTCTATGACATCATTATGTCATTGTCCATTGACACGAAGCAACACTGGCTTCCCAAAGTTGTAACATTTAACAAGAGTTCAAATCCGTTTCCTCCAGGATTTTTAGCCAAGCTGCCTCAACACGCTTCCTTGGCCTTGACACTTTTACTTTCGGAGCTTGATATACTGAACGTCCATTGTTTGAGCTTCTGCACATTTCCGTGCGTGGAAGTTTTTCAATGACAACATCGTCACTGTCGCGCTCAGCTCCTTTTTGTCAGGCCAACCAACTTTTCATAGGACTAGGCCCCAAACTTTTCACTCGAGCTGGTAACTAAGCAAACACAAAAAGGTGATTAATTCAAGTAAAATAGACCCTTCTGTTACCCACCCTTCATTGCTAATATTTTAACCCATTAATAAATGTCACCTAGCAGAAGCAAACAAATAAAGCAGCACATTTAATATCTACCATTCTTCATAATGTCCAGCTGGAGTCTTTATATATCTGAAAGAGTAAAAAGAGGATCGAATAATACATAGACAAACGGTCACAACATAAGACAAACACATAAGCACACATAATGAAAGCACATGCCATAAAATGATCAGCTGAATTAATAGTGACAAGGACAATAGGACGAACAAGACAATATTAATCATGTGTTACATGACATACTCACAAATGCAACAAGAGCACATAGTATTAAACCCGTGTGTTTGTGTGAATGCAAGTTTACTCTAGGTTGAATTAATTATACAAAACGTGCAACAATTCATTAATAAATTAGTTCATGTTACAGAGAATTACCTTTGCGAGTCAGAATAAAATGATTTCTGAAACTCGCTCCATCACAGCCAAGATCTAGGACCTCCTCAACACCCTCTCTCCAGACCTCGCCTTCTTCACGGAAACATGGACCATCCCCTCCTCCACCACGACATCGCCACCGCCATCCCGGCAAATACAAGAAAGAAAGGAAGGACACCCCAACAACCCGGGACAAAGACGCGACATCGCACACATCAAGAGCTCTCTCTGACTCACCACCTCCAGCACGAGGGACTCCCTGTCCAACACCGAACACCTCCGTATCCAGCCCAGCCCCAGAAAACCTTACAAGGTACCCTCTCCTACGGACCTCCCGGTCCTCGAATCACGTTCACCACTACCATCGCCTACCTCATCGCGCCCCATGCCATTGCCTCCATGGACTACATACTCATCGGAGACCTCAACTTCCACCTCGACAACCTCATTGACCCCAAACTCCGCCACCCACCTGGACAACCTCACTAATTTCGGACTGCAACAACTCATCACCACCCCTACCCACAAGGCAGGACACACCCTTGACTCTGTCTTCGCAGGTGGTAACAATGTCCACTTCAGCCACACCACTCAACCCATCTTGACGGTTCACTACTGCATTCACTTCCACATCGAAAAACCCACGGCAGCCAAACCGACACCCCGCCCACCACGAAGGAACTGGAGCAAGATCACAGAGGAGCATCTCAACCCACCCTCAATCGCAAAGCCCCCACCACGACCAACGCCTTCTCTGCAGCCAAAGAACTGCACATATGGCTCACCAACTGAGCAGACAAGCTCGCCCCGCTCTACAACCCCAACAGACAGTGACCCAAGAAGGTCTCCTTGTTCACCACCGACCTCCAAGAAGCCAGACACACCTGCAGTTGTCTCAAGAAGAACTAAAGAAACAGCAACACTTCGGAAGACCCCTCCGCTTACATGAACGCCATGACAGAATACCACCAACTCATCAGATCCTCAAAGAGGCCCTTCATCCGAAACAAAATCCACACCAACACCAGCAACTCCAAGGAACTCTTTAACATCATCCAGGAATTCACTGAGCCACCCAGCAAAGCCACAGAGGTCACACCCTCCCAGAACCTCTGCAACAAACTCGGCTCTTACCTCCACCTGAAAATAAGTTTCCTCTATGACAACTTTGACAAACAGACACAGGACATCAAACCCACTCCGCCCTCCTGGAATGAAAGTCCACCTACCATCTCCTCCTGGACCCCAGTCACCACTGAAGACACTGCATAGACCATGAAAGGTATTCACTCAGGGGCCCCCATGGACCCCTGCCCTCCGCACATCTTCCACAGAGCTGCTGTCGCCATTGTACCAGAGCTACAACTCACATTCCACTCCCCCCTCGAAGCTGACACATTCCACAGCGACTAGAAACATGAAGAAGTCAAGCCCCTTCTCAAGAAGCCCTTAGCAGATCCAATAGACCTCAAGAACTACTGACCCACCTCCCTCCTCCCCTTCGCGGCCAAAGTCACCGAAAAGATTGTCAACGTATTTCAAATTCATAGAGGAGACCTCTCCAAATCTGGATTCCACAACAACCACAGCACCGAGACTGCCCTACTTGCTGCCACTGGTGACAACTGCACGCTCCTCAACCAAGGGCACACCGGGGCCCTGATCCTGCTCAACCTCTTTGCAGCCTTCGACACCGCTTCCCACCGCACTCTCACCGCTAGACTCTACAACGCCGGCATACCGGGGACCGCCCTTGACTGGCTCCGCTCCTTCCTCACTGGCAGAACCGAAAGAATCAGACTTCCTCCCTTTGTCTCTGAACACACAGAGATCAGCTGAGGAGTACCCCAGGGATTATCGCTCAGCCTCACTCTCTTTAACAGCTACATGGCCCCCCTCACCACCATCGTCAGACAGCATGGACTCAGCATAGTATCCTACACTGACGACACCAATCTCATCCTCTCCCTCACTGAGAATCCCCTCACCTCCAGACTCAGCTTCCAGGAAGGAAAGAAGAATGTCACAACCTGGGTGAGCAGCAGCTGCCTGAAGCTCAACTCGGGGAAGACAGAAGTCCTTGTCCTCAAACCCTTCCCTTCAGCATGGGACAACAACTGGTGGTCCACCACCCTTGGCAGCCCTCCACTCCCATGGACCATGCCCGGAACCTTGGCTTCATACTCAACTCCTGCCTCTCCATGACCAGACAGATCAATGCCATCGCCTCCACCTGTTTCGACATCCTCCGCATCCTTTGAAAGACCTTCAAATGGATGTCCCCGAATCAAGAAAGGCCATCACCCACACACTCATAACCAGCATTTCATTCTACTGAAATGCCGTCTTCGCCAGGATCAACAAGCTCCAGACCATACAGAACACCGCAGCCAGACTTGTCCTCGGTGTCCCCCGGCGTGAACACAACAGCCCACACCTGCGAGACCTCCACTGGCTCCCAGTCGAGAAGAGAGCAACTTTCAAGATACTCACCCACGCATACAAATACCTCCACAACATCAGACCCCAATTTCTCAACAAAAGAATTGCCTTTCACTTACCCAAGAGAAACCTCCAATCGAGTGACCTCACCCTCGCGAAACCCCACACATCCGCAGAGCCAGAACAGGTGGAAGAGCCTTCTCTTATGTTGCATCAAAGGCCTGGAATGAGTTCCCGATCAACATCAGACACTCACCCACTCTACAAGTCTTCAGGAAGACCCTCAAGACCTGGCTCTTCGACTGACCGGTGCTGCTCCCCCCCAGCTCCTTGAGACTCTCACAGGTGAGTAGCACACTTCACAATTCCTTGATTGATTGACTGGTCATTTGTATTAGATGTTGGAATCTTAACAGCTGATAATTGGGTAGTTTATCGTTCATTAATGTTTTTACTCATATTCATCACAGCAATTTTTACTTTTCAGTATGTCTGGATTTTGGTTATAACAAAAATATCTTGTTGGTTAGGAAAATAATACTTATAAATACATTTGTATGATATGTGCCTGTTCTTCAGAATTGTATTCATTAGTTAGATTGGATTTTTAAGAGTAGTGTTCTTATTTTAGGATACTCGGGGTCCTATTTACAAGTCCCTTGCGCCACCAGTGAATCACTTTTAGTATGGTAAAAAAATGATATACCGGTTGTACAAGGGGCTTGTAAATGCACCCTTAGGGGTTTTAGGACTACATTGTGAGCAAATAATTGAAACTCTCATTGTAGTATTCTGTGCATTTCTTTGGTTTTGATATTTTAGGTATTCATTGGATAATAGATTGTTCTAAACTGAGTTGTTGGTAGCTTTGTTTGTTTTTAATATTTGTAGGAATCGGTAGAGTGCTATTTGGATTCATGCTATTGTCCCATGGAAGGAGTTTTGCCATACATCAACTGCATTGGTTTATTTGTTGTGTAATGATATTCTTAAAAACAGTTCACCATGGTATATGATGATGTCTGACGGAAACTGTGCAGTCCGTCAAATACAGTGTCTTCATAAGAATACATTAGGGGATTTAGGGGGCTATTAGGATGGCGAACAGACCTGCGTCCGTCCGCCACCCCAGAGGAGGATGGACCGTCCGCAGGGGCAGCCGTGCTGATTAGGATGTGACCGCCACCCTGGCGGTCACATCCTGTATATTTAACATTGCGGCGGGTGCTGCGCCAAAATGTAAAAAAAACATGTTTTCCTTTGCATGCACGAAGCTGCAGGCACCGCGTGGTGCCTGCCAGTTCTTGCACACAAAGGGGTCCCCCCATGGGCCCCCCCACGCCCCCTTCACCACTGGGGGCCAGCAACGGGCCCCCAAAGAAAAGTCTGTATGCCTTTCCACGGCGGAAATGCCGCCGTGGAAAGGCATAGGACCGCCGACATCCTAATATGGCTGGCAGTGTCTGATAGACACCGCCAGCCATGTTAGAGCTTTTCCGCCACAGTCGAAAGGTGACCGCGGCGGAAAAGCGGGGGACGGAAAAAAGATCCCCAGCCATCCTAATCTTACGGGGGGGTCTCTTTCCTATCCGCAGCGGTTAATCCGCATCCTCCGGGCCGGCGGTGGCTTCCGCCGGCCCGGTGGATGTGGATTAACCACAATCCTAATGAGCCCCTTAGTTTGATACATGTTGTTGATGGGATGGTGATTCAATTAGGAAGTTGTAATATTTTGGTCCTTCAGTCTATGGGACATATGCTATGGCAATTAATTTTTTTATTTCATAGTAGAATTTGGTGTTTGTTGAGCATTCGGTGCTTTGTACTGGTTTTTGCACATATTTTAATTTAAATGATCATAATGCCTTAATATACATGTATTCGGTTATACATCATTAATGATGTAATCATTGCTTGCTTAAAGTCAGTCAGTTTTGTGGTCGGTATTTATTGTTAATTCATCTACTAGGGCATGATTTCCTCCCTGAATCGTCCCAACGCTTTCATAATGGTACTTAAGGGCTTACCTGAGGCTGGGTCCCTAACTACATCGTGGGACACAATTCAATTCAGACCACTTCAACTTTAGCCATCTGGGCACCCTGGACTTTGCTAGACTTCTCTCTGGGCATCAAGGCTAAAACCCTGGAAGACTCCTGCTGCTCCTGATCTCTTCACCCTGCTCCTTTGCTGTAACATCTATGCCTGTGTTCCATACGGGAAACCTTCCAAGACCTGTGGGCATTAAAGACACCTGAAGGAATCTCTCTTGAAGTGAAGAAGCCACTTCCCTGCATCTGCAGGCACTTCAACTAAGCTGACGGTCTGCTGATCCTAGGTCAGTGTCATCTTTCCTGCAACAACCAACATTGGTGGACATATGTCTTCTGTGCCCCCTGTTCATCTCTGCATGACCTAGACTCTGTCCTCTCTGCTTGCAGGTACTCTCCACCTTGATTCCACCTTTGGATTCCACCAGACACTTTCCCCTTTTCCAGTAGCGGCATGTTCCTGAAGTCTCCCATTGAGTTTGACTACGGTTTTCCTAAGCCAATTCACACCTATTCACCCGGCTTCTCTGGTGCAGGTAACCTGGTTCCAAGGGTATCCACGGGTGGAGTGACTCTCCAACCTCTTGTTTTCCACAGGGTTTCTTCAGGGCCCCCTGGGAAGGGTCCTCTTTCTTTATTATTGCAACCGCGACTTATACTTCGATTTGCATGGAGAACAAGGTTGTGTTTCTAAACTGCACACAACCTCCGTGGGGCTCCTAGATACTCACCTTAGGTGGTTCCTAGGGTCCCCGGCACTTCTACATACTCTCAGTGACTCAAGTTGTATTTCACATACCACCATTTTAGTATATGGTTTGGTCTCCCACTCTGGTCCACTGTGTATTCTGTGCTACGTAACTGTTACTATTGAAAAGTATTGAAAAGTATTGTGTGCATTGTGAATATATCCGGCTAGATATCTGTATGTATTAGTGAGCATCTTATAATAAAAAACTACTCTGTGTGGTTCTTTTTCACTTAATATATACCTATAAGATTATGTTCTGGTAAAACAAGCTGCTTTACACTCCTTCTGGACTAAGCCTGAAGGCTGCTCTCCACAGCTACCACTTAGAGAGCTTTCTAAGTTTGTCTAAGACCACTAGAATCACCATAAGGGTTGTCTGGATCAGTGCAAGGTGTCCACTTAAAAAAGTGTTCATAATGTACATAGCCAGCCTCTCACAGTGTTTATCATTGTAAGCTGTTTATAAACATTGGGCTCACACATTGGCATTTTGTGTGATGCATGAATACATCACAGTGTGTTCATTGCACTAATATGTCTAAGCATAGTAACCATGGTGGACCACAATAAATATGTGTGTAATGCAGTGCTAAAAGGGTTTCATGCAATGCACAACAGTCAACTTTTGAAAATAGAAGCCTGTGGTATGCCCCTGTCTATATCTAGCATCTAAAGCCAGCTCCTTCCTGCATCACGCACCTGAGGCCTAACCATTACAGAAAAGCACATCTGTTGTCTCTATTGTACCAGTGACTCCACAACTTTATTAGTGGTCCCTGCATGTTCTGTTAACAGCAGACTATTATGGTTCCTCAGACAAGTGGGTATCCATAGTCACAAGCAAATCTCCCTGCAGTCAACAGCAGGATGTCACCTCTGACCTTCTAAGTGCCTTTTGCCAGGGAAACAACTGTTAGAACGCATGCATTACAATGCATGCTTTCACCCCACATGCCATTACAATGAAAATTGCTGTAGGGGGTATAAGGTGTTGGATTTAACTCCAACACATTCCCTGCAGTTGCACAGACTAGAGTTGGAATTGTAAATTATACTAATTCAAACTTCAGTGCACCCCAAGAGCAAGTCACGGTAAAAAATTGCATTGTACTGGCATGCGGGGTAAAGCATGCGTTGTAATGTCATACAACCACGTCTTGCCCAACAGATAGAATACGAAAAATAATGTGTGCTCAAGAACCAGGCTGACACATCGATAGATCTTAGAGTCGGGGAACAATTATTCCTAGAATACATGTCCAATCCACAATGCACTTCAAAGGACGCACCCCATAACTTACTCTTACATATGGTGCACCAGTAAAATTGCCAGGAGGATGATTCAAATGGTAATCAAACTATCAGCAAGTAGTGCCTGAAAAGAGCAACTCCCCCCCCCCCCTGAAAAAACAATTGCTGAAGGGATCTAACCCAAAGTCATTCGCTGTCAATTTTTATTTTTGGAAGGAGTTCATGCAACAAACCTATATTTTAGTGTCAGATATTTCACAGTATCGTTCAGAGTCTTATGTAAAGTATCTACTTTTCTTTAGCTCATTATGACTGTAATGAATCTTTTTTTATGTACGTTCATGGCTTCTTACGATAAATGTTATCACTAGTTATTTTTGAAGAGCTTCTTCATTTGTTATGAAACACAAAGAATGTTAAAGACATATTTCATGTTGCAAACTCCTTAGCACACGTTTGCTAATTCAAGTAGTATACATGTGTTTCCTCCATACAGCAATCATACATTAGATGGGCCATACACCTTCTGTATTTTCAGAAGTATACCATGTAGATCACCAGTTGAACATCATCTGAATATGCACCTATATCTGTAACAATCAAAGAACCTAATATAAAAACTGCACAACTCTGAACACCACCTAATCACGTTAGTAAAGTTGATACACCAAATGTATTTAAATGTACATAACATCATGTAACTATCAAAACAAAAGGTTACAGTGTTCGTTTTCCTTACCTAACAGCCTTGAGAAAGTTGTGGGTTACATTCCCCTAATGACGAAACACGTGTTGGCTGTAACGTCTCCAGAAATTAAACAACACCAAAGACAAACTTGACTAAAAAGGATTTAATTATTCATGAATGTATGATTGCTGTATGGTGGAAACACATGTATACTACTTGAATTATCAAACGTGTGCTAAGGAGTTTGCAGCTTTGTGTAGCTCTAGCCTAATCTAGAAGAGGGAGTGTGGTTCTCTTCTCCTTTTAGCACCATCCTAAGAAATATCCATTTAGAATAACGTAGGTGGATTTTCCTCTGAGGCGCCAATACCTAGAATAAATACCAGCAACCGAGACCAAGAGACATTCTTCATGTTGTAACATTGTTAATCACTCTTTTCATATTTACTTGTGTTTAATTAATCTAATGCATTTCAGGTTGGTTGCCCTGCTACAGGGGACAAATTATTTATTAGATTTATATCAAAAAGCTAGTAATTATTCTTTCTTATAATAAGGAATTTAAACAAAACATGTTATGCTTAAAATTAAGTTGTAAATGGTACCTTGAGAAACTCATCTAAGTATAAGCCTGCATATAAAAACTTTAGTGAAGATTACAAATCTTTAAACGTATGTGAAGATTGTGAATATAAAGAATGTGTGCCTGCCTGCTCCTAGTGTACAATTGTAAGTAGGGAATAGCAATATGTTCCCGAACCGAAGTAGGAACCGGACGTTTCCGGTAGCGGTGAAAAGACTTAGGGGCATTCACTGCGGAGAACTGCGATTGGTTGACACATTGAAGGTTCTCCTTTTAAACATGGTTGCAGGTATATGTTATGGATACAGCCAAATGGTTTGATGTGAACCTACCATGAGACACTGAATTGGAACCCCAACAGCCCTGAAGAAGTTGCCTGAAATTCTTCCTTGGCAACAAAACATGTTGGCGTAGATTAATTGATTATGGTTTGAAGGGAAGACATGTTATTAACAAGTTAGCACTTTTAGGTGTTTATGGTTTCATGGTTTTGATTTATTAAAGACACGCACACATTTTTTTAATATTTTCACGGAAAGGTGGTAACCGATGATGATAAGTGGATTTTATGATGAGTACCAGCTAGCAGTCCCCTTGGTGTTACTACTGTGAGGTGCCTCCTTTCCGCTTCACACCTTTTTTTCATGCACATTGGGTAAACTATGATGGTATAGGCAATTTTTTTTTAATTGGAATACACCACAACTGAGGGACTTAGTTAAGTCCAGTAGTGAGTCATGAAGTATAGGTGCCACTCCATTGCTGGATTCATAGAGTTAGGTGTAATGCAGATTGATCAGGATCGTTGTTGATTTATATTACGTTGAGTGAGGGGCGACCTGCTTTCTTCTTCTTCCCCCTATAGCTCCTATTGTGTGAATGCCTGGGGTACAGGTCTGCCGCACCAGAAGTGAAACCCAGTTTGTTAAAATTGAGTTTCAGTACCTACTGACTGCCCCTAGACCCGAACTGGTTTTCTCAAAGGAAGAATCAGTGTTGCTATTGAAATCAAAAGTGTTCTTCATTAGAAACCCAAATACTTTGTGAACCATTGTTGCATCTTCAATAGTTTTTTCTAACTTGCATTGCAATTCTGTGTTTAAAACAATGTGTATTGAACCCCAATGTTAGTGTGGAAAATAGAATTCTCTGTTAAATCAATAACCCCTCTGCATTCAATTATTGTAGCAAAATCTATGCAAATATGTAGGCTAGAAGAGGACAACTATGTAAGTTAAACTTAGATGTAGCTAGAAGAGGACAATTATGTAAGTTAAACTTAGGTGTTTTTAAATATGCAGTTGTCCGTATTATTGATAATTAATATATCTGCTGAAACCATCATATACCAAGAGGCAATATACAAAAATATTTAAGCTTTGTTGTCAGATATTAAAGGAAATAGGAAACAGGTAAAAAGTCCTTTGCACTATGGAATTTCCAGTTTTCTGATTCAATGTATTTCTCTTTGTATGAGTACTTTTTAAACGTGTTTTAAGTGTTTTTTCTTGTTTTCAGTGTTTGAAATTTCAATTTTATAATGTTATGACAATTGTGAAAAATTAACTGTCACTGCTAATTTTGGGTTATGGGTTCTGATCTTGCTTCAGAGGAACATGTTTGTTGGTTGAGTGGGTTGTTAACCCTGCCAAAGCAACAGCCACAATTCCTGTCAAGGTAAACTATGAAAGTCACTAAAACCTGTGCATAACCCTCTGGTAGCTAGGCACAAAACCATTCAGGCTTAACTTAGAGGCAATGTGTAAAGTATTTTGAAGCACATAAACAGAAATAAAGTTAAAAATCATCACAAAAAATCCAACACTAATAATAAAAAATAGAGTAAATGTAATAAATTATTAGACACCAAAACTATTAAAAAAAAACAATAAAACAACCAGAGTTATGATTTAAAAAAAACGTTTAAGGCAAAAACTAGCGCCTAAATGTTCAAAGCACCAATCATGGATATCTAGTAAGGCAGGAGCAGGCCAAAGTCAAAACATATGGTCGACCGCGTTGGAGTGCTGGTCGGGTACAAGAAGTGGATTGGACCCGGTCAGAGTTTACCTTCGGATGTAGAATAAATTTTGTGCAAAAATGTCTGAGAAGGTAACGTTTTGTGGGGAAGGCTGCAGGTGGCTTCCGTCTGAGGAGGAGGTGTCATCATTGGCGCCCTACTGGACACTGGACAAAGTTGCGGTAAAAATGTAACAATTTGGACTTAGGGCCTGATTTAGAACTTGGTAGATGGGTTACTCTGTCTCAACATGATGGATATTTCATCCATCATCCAAAATATGAAACACCATTATATCCTATTGGATTTATAATGTGGTAAATGGGATTTCCTTCACTGTAGTGATAGATTAACCCTCCCGCCAAGTTCTAAATCAGGTCCTTTTTTGTACCCGCCCATAAACCCAAGCTACCGTTCATAACGAAAACGATTGTGATGCCAACATAGGCACTGACCACCTATTGGGAGAAACTCATCTCCAAGAACACAGCGGATACCCTAATACGGTAATAAGAGGGTAATAGGTGCATGGGGCAAGCAGGCTACATACTTTATCTCATGGAGATGATGGGATTCCCCATTTGTAAATTATAAATTCCTAACAAAAGAACAGGATTGAAGAGACTTCCAAATATTTAATAACTAATCAAGCCTTGAAGAGGTCTCTTGTGTTGGGTACACAGAAATCTGATTTTAATAAAGGCAAGAATAAAGGAATACATTTTTATATAAAACTCAAATATCATACAAAAGAAATGTGTGCACCCATGTCTTATCAAGATGTTATAATTAGAAGTGCAAAAACAATTGATGGACAGAATCCAGAACAATGTCATACATTCATCCCAGTACATAGATCTGGGCCTAAATCCATTGTTATTTTGCACTCCACACCACCCCAGTTCAGACATGGCCATATGCAAATCCGCCTTGACCCTGTGCCTCATGGGAACAGTCCAGCCCAAACTGCCAAGCCATGTCGTTCCTGGACCGGAAACAAGCTTCCTAGGACTGGTTTCTGGCTATCAGCCGTCTTCAGCCAGGATAGCTTGACTCCAGTGGTGTGGAGAGCATGGGACTCACGTCTGAGCATACCAATCCCACTCGGGGTGACAAATGCAAAAACAACAATTGATGGACATGCTCTCCACACCACTGTATTCAAGCAAGCCGGGCTGAAGACGGCTGGAATGCCAGAAACAGGTCCTCGGAAGCTCTTTTCCGGTCCAGGGAAGGCATGGCTTGGCAGTTCGAGCTTGACTGTTCCCATGAGGCACAGGGTCAGACTGATTTGCACATGGCCATGTCTAGTCAAGTCAAGTCAAGTCATAAAATTTATATAGCGCACTACATACCCAGAGGGTTTCAAGGCGCTTAGGAAGGGGAGGAGGATTATTTGTCAAATATCCACGTTTTAAGCTGCTTTCTGAACGCTAGGTGATTCTGGGTGAGGCGAAGGTAAGCGGGGAGTGAGTTCCATGTTTTGGCAGCCAGGTATGAGAAGGATCTGCCTCCCATGGTGGTCTTGTTGATGCGAGGTACAGTGGCGAAGGCTTGGCTGGAAGAGCGAAGTTGGCGGGAGGGGGTGTAGAAGGACAGTCGAGAGTTGAGGCAATCTGGTCCGATGTCGTAGAGTGATTTGTGTGCGTGGGTAAGCAGTCGGAAAGTAATCCTCTTATTGACGGGTAGCCAGTGGAGGTCTTTAAGGTGACCAGAGATGTGTTCGTTGCGTGGGATGTCTAATATGAGCCTGGCTGAGGCGTTTTGGATTCGTTGTAGTTTCTTCTGGAGTTTAGCGGTGGTACCTGCGTAGAGGGTGTTTCCGTAGTCCAGTCGGCTCGTGACTAGAGCGTGGGTGACTGTTTTCCTTGTTTCGGAGGGGATCCAGCGAAATGTTTTTCTGAGCATGCGAAGAATGTTGAAGCAGGAAGAGGATACGGCGCTGACTTGTCTGTTCATTGAGAGTGAAGAATCCAGGATGACGCCAAGGTTCCGTGCGTGGTCTGTCGGGGTGGGTGCATTTCCGAGGGCTTCCGGCCACCAGGAGTCGTCCCATGCAGAGGGGGATTTACCTAAGATGAGGACTTCTGTTTTGTCTGAGTTCAGTTTCAGACGGCTTTGTTTCATCCATTCGGCGACTTCTTTCATTCCTTCGTGTAGGTTAGTTTTGGCGGTGCTGGGGTCCTTGGTGAGAGATAGGATCAGTTGAGTGTCATCCGCGTAAGAGATGATGTTGAGGTTGTGTTGGCGGGCGATGGCCGCGAGGGGGCTCATGTATACGTTGAAGAGGGTGGGACTGAGTGAGGATCCCTGTGGCACGCCGCAGATGATTTCAGAGGCCTCGGACTTGAATGGTGGGAGGCGGACTCTCTGGGTTCTTCCGGTGAGGAACGAGGTGATCCATTCCAGTGCCTTTCCTTGGATTCCGATGTTTCTGAGGCGTTGTAAAAGGGTGCTGTGGCAGACTGTGTCGAAAGCTGCAGAGAGGTCGAGGAGGATGAGGGCGACTGTGTCTCCATTGTCCAGTAGAGTTCGAATGTCGTCTGTTGCTGCGATGAGGGCGGTCTCAGTGCTGTGTTTGGCTCGGAAGCCAGATTGTGAGGGGTCGAGTGATTTGTTGGCTTCGAGGAAGGCGGCGAGCTGGTTGTTGACGGCTTTCTCGATGACTTTGGCCGGGAATGGAAGAAGCGAGATGGGGCGGTAGTTTTTGAGTTCGGTGGGGTCTGCTGTTGGTTTTTTCAGAAGGGCGGTGAGTTCAGCGTGTTTCCAGTCTTCTGGGAAGGTAGCGGAGTTGAAGGAGCAGTTGATGACGTCTCGGAGGTGCGGAGCTATGACGGAGTCTGCTTTGTTGAAGATGTGGTGAGGGCATGGGTCTGTGGGGGATCCAGAGTGGATGGAATTCATCAGGCGGATGGTGTCCTCAGTGGAGATTGGGTTCCAGGCGTTAAGGGTGTTAACGGGGGGAAGATGGTCAGCTGATGGTAGGGTGGGTTGGCTTCCGGGTTGGTTGTCAAAGCTGTTGTGGATGTCAGCAATCTTGTTGTGGAAAAAAGAGGCTAGGGAATCGCAGAGGGTTTGAGATGGGGTGATGTCGTTGGAGTTGGCCGAGGGGTTGGAAAATTCCTTGACGATGTTGAAAAGTTCCTTGCTGTTGTGGGCGTTGTTGTCAAGTCGATCCTTGAATGCTGTTTTCTTGGCTTTTCGGATCAGTTGGTGGTGAGTACGGATGGCGCTTTTGAAGGCGTCCTTGTTGCTGGTGGATGGGTCTTTTTTCCTGGCCTTTTCAAGGGAGCGGCACAGTTTCTTGGACTTCTTGAGGTCATCGTTGAACCATGAGGCCTTCTTGATGCCAAGTTTGTGTTGACGTTTTTTCAGTGGTGCTAAGGTGTCGGCGGTGTTGGATAACCAAAGGGTGAGGTTGGAGGCGGCTTCGTTGGCGTTAGAAGAGAGGGCTGGGGAGGTTTGAAGGAGCGATGTGGAGATCTGCTCTGTGGTGATTTTGTTCCAGTTTCTTTGTAGAGTTGGTTGGAGGTGGATGATGGGTTTCGGCTTGTTGTAGGTGAAGTGAACGCAGCTGTGGTCAGTCCAGAGGAGATCCGTAGTGTGGCTGAAGGAGACATGGTTGCTGGAGGTGAAGATGGGGTCGAGAGTGTGGCCTGCGATGTGGGTGGGGGAAGTGACCAGTTGTTTAAGTCCGAGGTTGGCGAGGTTGTCCAAGAGGGTGGCGGTGTTGCGGTCGTTGATCTTTTCAAGGTGGAAGTTGAGGTCTCCCAGAAGGATGTAGTCTTTGGAGGGGAGCGCGTGTGGGGTGATGAAGTCCGTGATGTCTTCACTGAATTTTGCGCGTGGTCCTGGTGGTCTGTAGAGGAGGGTGCCTCTGAGTGTGGTCTTGGGGTCGATGTGGATCTGGAAGTGAAGGTGTTCGGAGTTAACGAGGTTGGCGTCAGAGCTGGTAGAGATGCGGATTGATTTCTTATGGACGATAGCGATTCCACCTCCTGTATGGTCGGTGCGGTCCTTGCGTGTGATCTTATAGTCATCAGGGATAGCGATGGCGATGTCAGGGGCGGAGGAAGCGTTCATCCATGTTTCCGTTAGGAAGGCGACGTCAGGAGAGATGGTGTCTAGTAGGTTCCAAAGGTCAATGGCGTGCCTGTGGACCGAGCGGGTGTTGAGAAGGATGCATTCTAGGTGGTTGGGGTCGGGAATATGTGTTGTGGTCGTAGCGGAGATGTTGTCGGTGCCGCTAAATTTGCAGGAGAAGCAGGAGAACGGGCCATGGGTGCGTCCAGGAGCGGCTTGGACGCAGTTGGGGGCGCGACCGGGGTTAAGGGCTAGGAGGGTGGCGGCATCGTAGGTAACGCGGGGGGGCTGGGCAGCGTGAGGGGCAGGGGGACTGGCGCTGGGCGCGGTCCAGGCGCGGACGGGCGTAGACGGGCTTACCTTTGGCGCACCTTCGGCGCGGATTGGGCGCGGTCGCTGCGCGTGAACGCTGCGCGCGGGAACTCCTGTCATATATGGATGGTGGAGGGGGAGGGGCGAGGGCGTCTCAGCTGGGAGGCGGGGCGGGCTACAGATGACCACAACAACAGTCCTGACAAAATGGAGGCGGAGGGGGGAGCACAGTGTAAACGCGCACAGACAGGAAAAGCGGCGATTTTACAATTTAAATGCAAAGTTAACAGTGCGTCTACCAGGCACACAGCAGGCAGCAATATTAGGCAGAGTAAGCAATTGCAGCAAAGCAGCAACGATACCGAGTGCAGGAGGACACTGGGGAGCGACCACTCAGTCCAGGGGAGAAGAGCGAGTCACGGCGCTTTCCGGTGGTGGAGCGCTGATCAGGTCAGTGGGAGGGCGTCTCAGCTGGGAGGCGGGGCGGGCTACAGATGACCACAACAACAGTCCTGACAAAATGGAGGCGGAGGGGGGAAACGGGTAAGACAAACGGGCACAAAGGAAAGGGGGGTTTTATCAAAGGACCCGGGATCATGAAAGGAATGGAGGGAGGTGTTGAGCTGGGAACAGGATGGGGTTCCGAGGCAGAGCTGTGCTGAAGAGGGGTTTATGGCCCAAGGCATGTGAGAGCGGGGGCTGTCAGCGCGTGGGGGATGCTTGCGAGGTCAGGAGAGAGAGAGAGAGACGCGCCGGCTGTCGGCGATGGGCAGAGAGGCCATGGCATTTAAAATGGCTGCCGTTTACGCGCATGAATGGGCTCGAAAAGGGGGCAAGATGGCGCCGATAATGTTGACATTGCAGTCTAGGTTTTAACAGTCCTCCCTTTTCAACATATCTAGCCAGCTTGTCTACTCAAGGTCAATCTGCATTAAATTCCTAACCTCGGCATCATATAGTGCTCCCATGTGTTCCTTTCCAAAGTCCACAGTCTTAGGGCAAATACAATTCGCACACAACGAACACAGAGGCGGCAGGCATTGAATTCCTAAGCATAACCCACATATTACAACTACAGGAATCAGGATAATGGTAAACAGTCTCCAGCCCCAGTTCTTAACAGTACTCCAGAACCATCCACCAAGCGACCATTCTTCCTGCTCCTGGTGAACTTCTGAGGAGAGTCTGTGGAGGTGTTCGATGGCCTTGTACACTGAGGGTGAATTGTCCGGTATATATGTACAGCAGCTGGACCCAATAATGCGGCATGCTCCACCACGATCCGCTAGAACCACATCTAGAACAAGGCGGTTCTGGAGAGCCACCAGGCGGACCGCTTGAAGCTCGGCTGTGTTGTTTGCAAGGATACCAGCTGTAATGTTCATTGTTGTCTCGACTGCCTGAGTCAGATGTCGGATGGCACGGCTGTTTGCCATCGGGCCCCAGAGTGGAACAAGTCCCCTGATTGCATCAAGGAACTGTGCTCCTGTAGAGTCGGCTTGTTCAATGTCCTTGGCTCGTTTTTGTCTATGATGATTCGCTGGAGCCACATAGGTCGGAGGAAGGATGAAGGAGATGAAACAAGTGCCCCCCCAATCTTTGGGGAGCCAGGTGTAAGCCTTTGTGCCGCAAACAAAGTACATGTTTGGAGAGGATACAAAGGAAGGTGGATCGGTAGAGCCCAAAGTTCTGGTGAAGTGGCAAGCACTGCGGCCACCAGCTGTGTCCCAAGCCCTTCTATGCACATATGGCCTGTGACGTTGATGACAGATAGAGCCACAGTCAGAGTGGCAGCTGTTCGCTTCCGTAGGTAGGAGAAGGTGGGTCTGGTTGGATTGTTGAACACCTGCATTTCAATTCGTTCTTTAGCAGGGATGTCCATGTGGATAGAGTTGTTGGAGGTCTGCGGGCAGAAATGTGTCTTTGTTTTGTTTCGCCAGACCTCATGAAAGAAATGTGTCATGGTTTTGCTGGAGGTGGCATTGTCCTTATAGCTCTCTTGCAGGAGGATCAGCCAAGCAAGGCAGGAGCCGTGAATTGAGAAGGGTGAAGGGATGAAAGGTATCGAATGTCCAGTGGCGTGGGGTAGCAACCCACAGATCCAGCAGTTGGTGGCATTGGTGGCAAGATTGTGCTGGTGCAGCAGCTGCACAAAGGAGTTGTTCCAAAACTCCTTTCGCCTTTCTCTGAGTTGGGGAGAGAGAGAGATCAAATAATGTTCCTTCATGGTAGTAGGCTGTGCAGTGGTTAGGAATGTTTCATGAGCAGGGGCATTTTCTTCCACAATCCAGAGCGTGGTCATGAGGAGAAAGCAGAAAAGGATTGTGATGAAAAGTGCAATTGTCTTTGAACTATGGATTCTGTCTGTCTTTGGGTTCCTGTAGTGGATTTTCGGATGTCCGGTTGCTTCCATCACCTTCTTATCGGGCGCTTCCATCACCTTCTTATCGGGCGCTTCCATCATCTTCAAGGGAGCTCGGTAGCGGGCAGAACCAAAGACCTTGTCTGGCTTTCGATCCTGACAGCCCTTGTCGTGTTAGGCCACCGATCTGAGAATTATGACTTAGTCAATGGTCTGCTTAGCCGAAACTCTCTCCTTTCGTCGCAGGTTACCCTTCTTTGGATGGCACGGTAGGGTCAGGAATCTTGGCAAGTTCAAGTGTCTCTGTGTCTGGGTAGCAATCCAGCGATGGTCGGTCTTTGTTCAGGAGCTCTTCCTGGGTGGTCACGTCTTCGGTTGTCATCAGAGTCGGGGGAATCTTTTTACAATGGTGCGCATGCACCCAGGTCCGCTTTCCTTCCACTCGAAGAGCTGTTCGGGTGGTCAGTAGGACTTGCCAGGGGCCCGTCCACCGGGGTTCCAGACTCTTGGCACGTTGGAAGTTCTTGATTAATATGTAATCCCCGGGTTGCAGGCTGTGTCCGGGACCCCTGGAAGCGTCAGGGATGGCATGCAGCACCTGTTGGTGAATGACAGACAGAGTTTCAGTCAATTTCTACAAGTAATCAGACATTAGGACGTCCGGGACGTCATGAATGGAAGTCGGGTTTGGTGCAGACCAGACGCTCATGGGTCGGCCGAAAACGACCTCGTAAGGTGTCAAGTGGTGTTTGGTGGGGGTGGAACGCATCGATAGCAATGCCAGTGGGAGAGCGTCTGGCCATTTCAGTCCTGTGGTAGCCACTATCTTGGCTAGCTTTAGTTTTAGTGTGGCATTGTGTCGCTCAACAAGTCCAGCGGACTGGGGGTTGAAGACTGCGTGGAACTTTTGTTTGATACCCAGCCCCTTTAAGATGAGCTGGATAACTTCGGCTACGAAGTGGGGGCCATTGTCGCTCCACAGAATTCGACAAAGGCCGTAGCGAGGGAAAAATTCTTTTAACAGTACTTTTGCAGTGGCCATAGCAGTGTTATCACGGGTTGGGTATGCTTCCACCCATTTGCTGAATGCGCACACCACAACAAGTACGTATTTCAGACCTTGGCATTTGTCTAGTTGGATGTAGTCCATCTGCAGACTTCAAACGGGTGATTGGGAACCCCAAACCCTCCCCGGGGTACCACAGTTCCTTTCCCGGGGTTATGTTGTAGGCATATCAAGCATTGTTGGACCAGACGTTTGGCGGAGTCTGTGATTTTGTCGTTGTGCCAAACTCTGGAGACAAGTTCAATCATGGGGGCTGATCCTATGTGAGCAGGGGTGTGTGCCATAGTCAGTATGGGAATCAGGTATGAGTCAGGTAGCGACCATTTGTTCGTGTCCTTTGTCCGCCAGCAGCCTTCATCGTCTTTCAGTCCCACCCGTGCCCATTCAGTTAATTCGTGTTGTGTGCTAGCCATTTGAATGTCCCTAATAGTGTCCCTAGCGTCGGTCCATTTCTCTGCTTGTGACCTGGTCACGTACATGCGTGTCGTTGTCCTATTTTCAGCTGTGGTTCGAGCAGTGATGTCGGCTAGTGCATTTCCCTGTCCAATAATGTCTGTCACTTTCTTGTGTGCCTGGCATTTGATGACCGCAAATCTTTTGGGGAGAAGGACAGCTTCGATCAGGGCGGAGACTAGATCTCCATGTAAGATGGGAGCGCCGTGCGAGGTCAAGAATCCCCTTTCCTTCCAAAGGAGCCCAAAATGGTGAACCACCCCGAAGGCATACTGGCTGTCCGTGTAAATGTTCGCTGTGGTTCCTGCTGCTAGGATGCATGCTCGTGTCAGGGCGATCAGTTCCGCTGCCTGTGCAGATCGTTGCGTGATGCGGGCTGTCTCTACTACAGTTCGGGCCGTGGTGACTGCATAGGCAGCTGAAGTGGTGCCATCGGGGAGTTTGATGCAAGAGCCGTCCACCCACAGTTCTCCGTCAGGGTCAGGAAAAGCTGTGTCTCTGAGGTCAACCCTACTTCTAGTCTGTTCGTCCGTGAGGGTCACACAGTCATGTACAGGGGGCACACTGGGATCGTTTTCCGGTAGGGGCAACAAAGTTGCCGGGTTCAGTGTGGTGCATCTTTTCAGGGTGATGTGGGGTGCGAGCAGAGTCAGTTCGTATCCAGTCAGTCGTGCACTCGTCAGGTGTTGCGTCTTGGTTTGGTTCAGGAGGGTGTCAACTGCATGGGGTACTAATACCGTGAGGGAATTCGAGAGCACGATCCCCTCACTCTGTCGGATAGAGATAGCAGCGGCAGCTACAGCTCGAAGGCAGGCAGGCAAGGCTCTGGCTACGGGGTCAAGAGTGGCAGAGAAGTAAGCCCATGGTCGTTGCTTTGGGCCAATGGACTGGGTCAAGACAGATAAAGCACACCCCTCCCTTTCGTGAGTGTAGAGGGAGAAGGGCTTTGTGTAATCGGGGGTACCTAGGACAGGGGCCGAACAAAGGGCATCTCGTAGTTCTATGAAGGAGGATTGGCATTCAGGGGTCCAAGGGAGTGGGAAGGGGACATCTTTAGCTAGCAGAGAAAGCAGCGGTTTCACAATGAGGCTGAAGTTTCGTAACCACTGTCGGCAGAAGGAGGTGAGGCCTAGTAGGGAGCGGACCTGTTTCTGAGTCTTAGGGACAGGGGTTTCAAGAATGGTTTGGATCCGGTCGGGAGTAAGTTTCCTTCCGTCTTTGGACAAAAGGTGGCCTAAGTAAGTGACCTGGGGTTGGCAGAATTGCAACTTATTCTTGGAGACCTTGTGGCCATTTTCCGCAAGGAAGTGCAGGAGTTGAATGGTGGCGGTGGCTGCTAGTGGAGTGGTGTCGGCCGCCAAAAGGATGTCATCGACGTATTGTATCAACACCACTCCATCGGGTAACTGGACCTCATCCAGTTGTCTCTTGAGGGCCTGGCTGTAGATGCTGGGGCTTTCTGGTTAGCCTTGGGGTGCTCAACAGAATCTATATGAGCGGGCTTTTAGGGTGAAGCCGAAGAGATATTGGCTGTCTGGGTGGATGGGGATAGAGAAAAATGCGTTTTTGAGGTCAATGACAGTGAAGGTGGTGGCAGTAGAAGGAATCAAAGTCAGGATAGTGGTGATGTCTGAGACCACGGGGTACTGGGGTACAACCACTTTGTTGATCTCTCGAAGGTCAATGATGAAGCGGTATGCTTTCTCATCTCCCTTTCCTTGTTTCTTGATGATGGGCAAGATAGGGCTGTTGCAAACGTTGCTAACCACTTCCTCTACCACTCCTGCGTCTATCAACGACTGAATAATCTTTACCAATGCCTTCTCGCCCTCGGGCGATATCCGATATTGTGGAAGTTTTGGGAGTATTGCGTCCGGTCGAACAGTGATGTGCACTGGGTCAATCATCATGCGTCCTACGTCCGAATCTGTCTTGGCCCACAGATACGGAGGCAGAGTGTCAAGTAGGGACGAGTCAGTGTCAGTGATGGAAAACATGCCTCGGGAAGGGCAATGTCTAAGCAGAATGGGGTTGTCATACAGGAAGACTCGAACTCCGTCTTGGGAACATCTAATAGTCGCTCGGAAGTGTTTCAGTAAGTCAAGTCCCATAATGGCGTCAGGAGTTTTGGCAGAAAGCAAAAACGTTGTGTCAGTTGTGTTGTTCTCTAAGTCAAAGGGGATCGGTGTGGACAAAGGGTTAGTGGAGGGCGTCCCATCAAAGCCTATCGATGTCACAAGTGAGCCAGACAAGGGTGCCCTTGGAATCAGTCGTTTAGATAACGCACTACGTGCCGCGCCAGTGTCTACCAGAAATAGAGACTTTGTACCCAGGACCTTAGCAGTGACATAAGGCCCTTGCTGGTCAACATAGAGCTCGACTGGATCCCTCCCTTGTCCTTGGCAGTCCTATGCGAAGTCGCGGGCATCGTCATAGTCAGACTGCTGGTACTGGTTCTGTTGGGGACGGTCAAATGTATTCGGTCTGTTTGATTTATCGTTAGTCGTGTCATTTGCGGGCCCTCGTTGCTGTCCTCTATTTCTCGGTCCACCCGCTACGTCCTTGGGGTCCCTATTTCTGTTCATCTCCAACAGAACCGGGCACTGGGATTTCCAATGGCCGAATCCTTTACAGAAGGCACACTGGTCCTCGCTAATGTCTGTACGTCCAGTGTGGGGTGTTGAGGTACGGTCTTTAGGAGGTGCGCTCCTAGGGGCATTTGTCTGATAGTTTCCTTTGTATTGTTCTCGTCCTATAGTCACCCCTTGCAACTGTGCGATCATCACCCTCTCTTTTAAATCTTTCTTCTTTTTCTCAGTTGCTCTATCGTGTTCATTTTTCTGGTGCTCGTAATATTGGGCCATCTGAAGGATAGCCGCGGGTTTGGAGGCCGCCCAACTACTCTCGCTGGCCTGCAGTTTCTGGGAGACCTCCGGCGACAAACCCTTAACATAATTCTGGACAAACAGATGGTGTCCGGTTGCAGTGGTCATGTCCTGGCCGCTGTAATCGGAGAACACCGTTTCAAACCGGGAGAAGTAGTCCGATACGTCTTCCTGGGGTTTCTGACGACAAGCCGTTACTATCGACCAGTCCACTTTCTTTTCTGGGATCAGGGTTTTCAGTTTCTGTGCAATTTTGTCTGGGAGGTCTAAAATGGATTTCAAAGGCTTCTGCCCAGGTTCTCGTTGCCTATCTATGCCATCGAGTTGTGACCAGGTATGTCCGAACAGCTCAAGGTGGTCGACTTTCCGGATTTGCTTCCACACATCAGCTGGCAGACATAACCCGAAAAACAAGTCGATGTCAGCCAAGGTCATGATCGTCGAACCTAGGGCCGTACCTAATTCAGTATAGAAGGCAGTGGGGTTTTTACGTAAATCGGGCAGAGATTTCCGGAATGTCAGAATATCTTGCCGATCCCATGGCTGGTAGCCCCAGATATACACTACCCTCCCTCTTGCATCTTGGTGGTTGACGTCATCGTGTGTTCCTTGACCTCGTGGAGGAACCCAGTAGGGGGCAGCCTCTCTTATTGGCATCATGGTGCTAGCTCGCTCAGTTTGTGGTTCGGTTGCTGCAGGTGTCGTGGGTTTAGCTTCCGATTCCTGTTCAGCGAGGTGGCGGAAAACCTCAAGCGTACGCGTAAGAAGGTCCGTCACATCACACTCGCCCTCATCCCCGATATCGACCTTTCTATACAGAGTCGTTAGGCTCTCAGGACCTTTGTCTCGATATCGGTCCTCATACGCATTCAGGACATGATAACACAGTCGAACGGCAAAGTGTCGTCTGTGGCTCCCTGCATATGAGTTGAACATATCCGTGATGTGTTCTTCACTTTCCTTTCTTTCTACCAGTGTCCTCACTATCTTGTCAATCCCTGCTCGCTCATCCTTGCTTAATCTGTTTGTTCTTGCGGAGTCAGGCTTTCGGGTCTCTGGGTCATCTAACACTGTCGCTTGTGCTGTATCTAGAACAAGTGGTTCGGCCGGCGCGGAGGCCATAGGGACCGAAACTCTGGTATCATTCTCGTCTGTGCTTGGGGATAGCGGGTGTTGTGCTAAGGTTTGGGAAGGGGCATATGGAGGGGGCATGTAGATGATCGGAGGACCTAACAAAAGATCATCGTTGGCTCGCTGTTTCAAGGGCAATTCAGGATAGAGCGCAGAGGGCGTTCTAACCGGACACTGGCTTGATGTCTCTACCTCTAGTTTCTGTTTGGCTTCTTCTCTTTCCTTAATCTCTTCCTCTAATTTCTTAGCAGCTAGGTGGGCTGCCTTACGCAGCTCTTTTCCCAACCTACTCTCATTTCTCTTTTTACGCTGTTCAGTTTCTTTGCACCACATGCCGAGACTATCAAGCATAGTGGGCGTTGTCTTGTGTTTCCCAAGGGCTGTTTCTAGTATGCTTATTTTATCCTCATCGAAGGATCCTATCAGTGGCCACTGACTTTCCCGATCCTTCTTCGTATATTTATGCCACAGCTTGCTATAAGCTATAGCGATCAATCCATGCTTCATGAACATGTCCTTATTAGGGGTGCCTTCCAGTGGAGCCGGATGGTTCATCTCTAATAAGCGGTCCGGGCTAAACAGGCTACCAATCAGTGGGGAGAAGATAGGAATGACGGATTACAATGGGGACAAAAGTCTGCACTACCTATCTTATCACTGCGTGCAAAGACTAGACAGAATATTTCTATTCTTCGTTGTTTGCAGGCGGTGAATACCTCAAAAGAACCAATATCGAACAGTCAATGTTCGGTCAATCAAACAATCAATGGGGAGAATAAGTAGGCACGACGGGTTACAACAGGGACAAAAGTCTGCGTTACCTACCCTTTCGCTACCTGCAAACAGAGAACCTGTTCTTCCCTGTTTGCAGACAGAGAATCTCCAGAAAACAATCCGCGAACAACAGTTCGGGCCAAACAATCAATCAGTGGGGGAGGAAGATAGGCACGACGGATTACAACGGGGACAAAAGTCTGCGTTACCTATCCTTCACTGCTTGCAAAGAGAGAGCCTGTTGTTTCTCCGTTTGCAGACAGTGAATCTCCAAACAAACCAACAAAAGAGTAATACTAGTATTTTCCAAACAATCAAGCAATCATTTCGCAATTTGTCGTGTTTACACGACCTTACCCGGACCGCATGGACAGTTTCTTGTCTTCCGAATCCAGCGCCCGATCCTCCTCTATTCTTCGTGATCTTCACGGCACTCCTGATGGTTCCCAGTCAGGACCGTAGATCACTCGAGAGAGGTCTGTTCGGAACCAGTGAAGTTCGGATGATCGGCTGTCAGACGAGGGTCTATCGGACAGGAGCTCTCCCGATCGTTGCAGTCGTTCACTCTGTAGTCAGGACCTCTCCCACTGGATCCACGAGTCGCTGATGGGCCCCACCTTGGGCGCCAATTGTGGAAAAAGGTAGGGCGATGACCTTTTTCAGAGTTGCCCGGCGCTAACCGCCTCTATTACCATTCAAGTTACCAAACAAAGAGGCAGGCGCTGGAGACTGGAAGGCAGGAAACAGAAGTTTTATTCCGACGGAGCAGAACACATCAAATCAGACAACAGGGTATCTTCTCGAGGTGCTCTAGCCGCATCTCTGAGGCCGGGCCTCTTATACACAGGTTTATGATCTTTATTACAGGTTATTGCATGTGGCACATTCTTGCAAATGCTTTAAAGTATGAAAGGGCATCCTCGGAATCCCCGCTTCAGGCCCGTTCCCACACACATTTACAGTTGAAGTCCCCACCCCGGTCACAACAGGTGATGATTATCGCGCAGCTGGACATTCCGCCGATTCACGGAATGTATGTGGTTGGTCGGATCTCATGGGGTGGGGGCTTTGATCAACTCGGGGATCCTTTGAGGGGAGAAGCTTCCTACTGTATGGGGGGGGCAATAAACAGCATCCGCAGGGCCAGGTGGTGGCCTGGGAACGGGTAAGACAAACGGGCACAAAGGAAAGGGGGGTTTTATCAAAGGACCCGGGATCATGAAAGGAATGCAGGGAGGTGTTGAGCTGGGAACAGGATGGGGTTCCGAGGCAGAGCTGTGCTGAAGAGGGGTTTATGGCCCAAGGCATGTGAGAGCGGGGGCTGTCAGCGCGCGGGGGATGCTTGCGAGGTCAGGAGAGAGAGAGAGAGACGCGCTGGCTGTCGGCGATGGGCAGAGAGGCCATAGCATTTAAAATGGCTGCCGTTTACGCGCATGAATGGGCTCGAAAAGGGGGCAAGATGGCGCCGATAATATTGACATTGCAGTCTAGGTTTTAACAGATCTCTGTACTGGGGTGAATGTATGACATTGTTCTGCATTCTGTCCATCAACTGTGTTTTTTGCATTTGTCACCCCGAGTGGGATGGGTATGCTCAGACGTGAGTCCCATAATCTCCACACCACTGGATTCAAGCAAGCTGGGCTGAAGACGGCTGGAATGCCAGAAACCGGTCCTCGGAAGCTTGTTTCTGGTCCAGGGAAGGCATGGCTTGGCAGTTCGGGCTGGACTGTTCCCATGAGGCACAGGGTCAGACTGATTTGCACATGGCCATGTCTGAACTGGGTGGTGTGGAGTGCAAAAAAACGATGGATTTAGGCCCAGATCTCTGTACTGGGGTGAATGTATGACATTGTTCTGCATTCTGTCCATCAACTGTGGTTTTTGCATAATTAGATGTGCATCATATATTCTTAAATGAGTGTGATAATCATTTTTTTTAAAACATCTAAATCAGGTCCTTAGTCTATTTTTGGAAACATCCAGTAAGATGAAGCTACAATCTGTAGTCAATGAGGGCCCCAGAAAGCTGAATACCCCTTCTACGAAGGACAAATGAATAGGATATGCTGCTGCGGAGAAGATCCTAGTGGGACCTGCAGCGACATCCAACCAACTGGCAATGTACCTTGGGCAGACTGGCGAACATGTAGATCCTGCTCTCCTGTTGTTTCACAGAGCAATTATTTACTGAGTTTGAGATTTTGGCTGTCTGGGCACTGTGACCGTCTGGACCCTGTCCATTGCGGTCGATCCTACACGCTTCCTGCTTACAGACCCCGAGCGTGACCCTCCTTCCCGCGCTGTTTGGAACTGCTGTGTGGTATTGTTTGGCTTCTAATTGCTGGCGCTTTCAACCATATCTAGTGCCGAGTCTCGCCCTCTGATTTGCGCATCTGTGAGCTATTGCAATTTAATTCCGATTTATATTTGTTGAATACAAGGTGCTGCTTGGTATTGCTGGTTTCAGTTGCATTATCGCTCTTTGTTTACTGTTTCTCGAACTTCTGTGGCCTCTGCCCCGTTTCACGTTCCATTCCCATTCCTCCATTGCAATTGGTGTGCACTCCCCTGGCCCGCCTACCCTCCCTGATACCGCCTCCTAGCTGCCCCTCCCACCCACGAATAATTAGCTGACCTCCCCCCTCTCAACGCTGTGACCGTCTGGACCCTGTCCATTGCGGTTGCTCCTACATGCTTCCTGCTTACAGATCCCGAGCGTGACCCTCCTTCCAGCGCTGTTTGGAACTGCTGTATGGTATTGTTTGGCTTCTAATTGCTGGCGCTTTCAACCATATCTAGCGCCGAGTCTCGCCCTCTGATTTGTGCATCTGTGAGCTATTGCAATTTAATTCCGATTTATATTTGTTGAATACAAGGTGCTGCTTGGTATTGCTGGTTTCAGTTGCATTATTGCTCTTTGTTTACTGTTTCTCGAACTTCTGTGGCCTCTGCCCCGTTTCACGTTCCATTCCCATTCCTCCATTACAATTGGTGTGCACTCCCCTGGCCCGCCTACCCTCCCCGATACCGCCTCCCAGATGCCCCTCCCACGCTCCGCCCCCCTAACCACCATTTAAGGCAGATGTCTCAACGTGCAGCGTCCACGCGCTGCGGCCGCGCCGAAGTTGCGCCAAAGGTAAGCCCGTCTACGCCCATCCACGCCTGGACCGCGCCCAGCGCCAGACCCCCTGGTCCCCGCATCACCCACCCCACCCGCATTACATACGCCGCCTCCACCCTCCTAGCCCTTAACCCCGGCCGACTCCCCAACTGCGCCCAAGCCGCCCCTGGACACACCCATGGACCTTTCACATGCAACTCCTGCAAATTTGACGGCACCAAGACCAACTCCTCATCCACTAACACCAAAGAGAGACCTGACACCAACCACCTAAAATGCATCCTGCTCAACATCCGCTCGGTCCACAGACACGCCATTGACCTCTGGAATCTACTAGACACCACTTCTCCGGATGTCGCCTTCCTAACTGAAACATGGATGAACACCTCCTCAGCCCCAGACATCACCATAGCCATCCCGGACGGATACAAGATCATCCGAAAAGACCGCAACAAGCAAACAGGAGGAGGCATCGCTATCGTCCACAAGAATTCCATCCGCATCTCAACCAGCTCTGACGCCAACCTCGCTAGCACCGAACACCTTCACTTCCAGATCCACACCGACCCTAAGACCACTCTCAGAGGCACCCTCCTCTACAGGCCACCTGGACCCCGTGCACAATTCAGTGAAGACATCATTGACTTTATCACCCCACACGCCCTCCCCTCAGAGGACTACATTCTATTGGGAGACCTCAATTTTCACCTGGAAAAAAGCAACGACAGCAACACCATCACCCTTCTGGACAATCTCGCCAACCTCGGACTCAAACAACTTGTTAATACCCCCACTCACCACGCAGGTCACACACTTGACCCTATCTTCACCTCCAGCAAACATATCTCCTTCAGTCACACCACAACTCTCCACTGGACGGACCACAGCTGCGTTCACTTTATCTACAATAAGACCACAACCCACAACCATCCTCAACCTACTCTGCGAAGAAACTGGAACAAAATCACCATCGACCAGATCTCCTCATCGCTTCTTCAAAACCCCCCTGCCCACTCTTCGAACTCCAACAAAGCAGCCATTAACCTCACTCAATGGCTAACCAATAGCGCCGACATCCTAGCACCCCTGAAAAAACGTCAAATCAAACTAGGCAACAAAAACGCCCCCTGGTTCAACGATGATCTTAAGAAATCCAAGAAACTTTGTCGCTCCCTTGAGAAGGCCTGGAAAAAAGACCCAAACACCAACACCAGGGACGCCTTCAAAAACGCCACCCGCATACACCACCAACTGATCCGGACTGCCAAGAAAGCCGCTTTCAAAGACCGACTAGACAACAACGCCCACAACAGCAAGGAATTATTCAACATCGTCAAAGAGTTTACCAACCCCACTGCCAACTCCAAAGACATCACTCCCTCTCAAACCCTTTGCGACTCCCTAGCTTCGTTCTTTCACGCCAAAATCGCAGACATCCACAACAGCTTCGACAACCAACCCGGAGACCAACCCACCCAACCTTCTGCCGTACCTTCACCCCCCTTGAACATCCTTAATGAATGAAACCCAATCTCCACTGAGGACACCATCCGCCTGATGAACTCCATCCACTCTGGATCCCCCACAGACCCATGCCCTCACCACATCTTCAACAAAGCAGATTCCATCATAGCACCACACCTCCGAGATGTCATCAACTGCTCCCTCAACTCCGCCACCTTCCCGGAAAGCTGGAAACATGCCGAACTCAGCGCACTCCTGAAAAAACACACAGCAGACCCCACCGAACTCAAAAACTACCGCCCCATCTCGCTCCTTCCATTCCCGGCCAAAGTCATCGAGAAAGCTGTTAACAACCAACTCGCCGCCTTACTCGAAACCAACAAATCCCTCGACTCCTCACAGTCCGGCTTCCGAGCCAAACACAACACAGAGACCGCCCTCATCGCAGCTACAGATGACATTCGAACTCTACTGGGCAATGGAGACACAGTCGCCCTCATCCTCCTCGACCTCTCCGCAGCCTTCGACACAGTCTGTCATAGCACCCTGATACAACGCCTCAGAAACATCGGAATCCAGGGAAAAGCACTGGAATGGATCACCTCGTTCCTTGCCGGAAGAACCCAGAGAGTCCGCCTCCCACCATTCAAGTCAGAGGCCACTGAAGTCATTTGCGGCGTCCCACAAGGATCCTCACTCAGTCCCACCCTCTTCAACGTATACATGAGCCCCCTCGCAGCCATCGCACGCCAACATAACCTCAACATCATCTCCTATGCTGATGACACTCAACTTATCCTCTCACTCACCAAAGACCCCAACACCGCCAAAACCAACCTACATGAAGGAATGAAAGAAGTAGCCGAGTGGATGAAGCACAGCCGTCTGAAACTAAATTCCGACAAAACAGAAGTCCTTATCTTAGGTACCTCCCCCTCTGCCTGGGACGACTCTTGGTGGCCAGAGTCCCTTGGAAAAGCACCCATCCCGACAGACCACGCACGGAACCTGGGCGTCATTCTGGACTCCTCACTCTCGATGACCAGACAAGTCAACGCCATTTCTTCATCCTGCTTCAACATTCTTCACATGCTTAAAAAAACATTTCGCTGGATCCCCACCGAAACTAGAAAAACGGTCACCCACGCACTAGTTACAAGCCGCCTGGACTACGGAAACACCCTATACGCCAGCACCACCACAAAACTTCAGAAAAAACTCCAACGCATCCAGAACGCATCAGCCAGACTCATACTTGACATCCTGCGTAACGACCACATATCTGATCACCTGAAAAACCTCCACTTGCTCCCCGTCAATAAGAGGATAACATTCCACCTCCTAACCCACGCACACAAAGCACTTTACAAACTTGGACCCGATTGCCTCAACACACGACTTTCCTTCTACACCCCCTCCCGCCAGCTGCGCTCCTCCAACCAAGCCCTTGCTGCTGTACCTCGCATCAACAAAACCACCATGGGAGGAAGAACCTTCTCCTACCTGGCGGCTAAAACCTGGAACTCACTTCCCATTCACCTTCGCCTCACTCAGAGCCACCCAGCATTCAGAAAGCAACTTAAAACTTGGATATTCGACAAGTAATCCCCCACCCTTCCCCAAGCGCCTTGAGACCCTCCGGGTATGTAGCGCGCTATATAAATTAATTGAATTGAATTGAATTGAATTATCATCCCTTCCAAAGGTCCAGGACTCGAGAGGCACCTCTTCAAGGGACAGGACTCACTCAGGTGCAGGTTCAAGATGGTAGGAGCCTTTTCAGTCCTTAAGGCTCTGATCAGGAGGTCAGCCAGCAAGCCCTTGGAGTCATTCTTGTGGCCCTGTATTAAAGCAGTTGAACAGGGCTCAAACAGAAGGGCTAGCCTCTAAGAATCCAAGTAAATAAATAAATAATACCTATTGCATTGTCCGTCTGCTTCCCGTCCGCCGCACCCTGCCGCTCCCTGCACCACCCCACGCGCTTACCTGAGCTTGCTGCCATTGCAATTATCACTTGCTAAATGTAATAAGGCAACGCAAAGTTATCCTATGGGAAGCCTGCTTCACAGCAGTGAAAAACAAATTCATGATTTTTTCACTATTAGGACACGTGGTGCACAGACAAAATATCGACTCCAAAATATCGACTGGACATAATATCGAGTTTTAAATATAGACTGGACAAAATATCGACTGGACATAATATCGACTACAAAAATATCGTTTTTCAGGTAAGTGAAGTAATATCGACTGTATAAAATATAGATAGCAAAAATATCGAATTTTTAATAATATATAATATTTTATAGTGTATTTTTATGTAATAATATGTGTGAAAAGTGTGTATTAATGTTATAAAATATTTTATTAAATGAATTTTGTTTTTTTTAATAATTGCGTAATGTAATTCTGTAGCGGGTTGTGGGTTTATAGGGGAATAGGGTGGGAAGTAATTTAATAATAATTAATTAATTATTATATGTTTGTAAATTTTTATAATTAATAATTAATTGATAATTAATTAATAATAATTAGTTAATTAATTAATATAATTTTGTACATATTTTGTATTAGTAATTAATTGGTAATTAATTAATTGTAATTAGTTAATTACATTAATTAGAGTGCATTTTAATATATATAATTTTGTGTTATTGTTAAGTAATTAATTGGGAAAAAATTATATTAATTATTAAAATAATTACAGCTAATGTGCTAATATATTTACTTTATTGTTATTGTAAATTAATAATTATTTGGTAATTAAATAATATTGATAAATTTTGGGTAAAGGAGTATTTTTAGGGTTCAGGGTCAGTTTTCAGTTTTTGGGTAAAGGGGCATTTTTAGGGTTCAGGGTCAGTTTTTAGTTTTTGGGTAAAGGGGCATTTTTAGGGTTCAGGGTCAGTTTTCAGTTTTTGGGTAAAGGGGCATTTTTAGGGTTCAGGGTCAGTTTTCAGTTTTTGGGTAAAGGGGCATTTTTAGGGTTCAGGGTCAGTTTTTAGTTTTTGGGTAAAGGGGCATTTTTAGGGTTCAGGGTCAGTTTTCAGTTGTTGGGTAAAGGGGCATTTTTAGGGTTCAAGGTCAGTTTTCAGTTTTTGGGTAAAGGGGCATTTTTTGGGTTCAGGGTCAGTTTTCAGTTTTTGGGTAAAGGGGCATTTTTAGGGTTCAGGGTCAGTTTTTAGTTTTTGGGTAAAGGGGTATTTTTAGGGTTCAGGGTCAGTTTTGGGTTTTTGGGTAAAGGGGTATATTTTAGGGTTCAGGGTCAACAAATAAGATTGTAAATTTTTTTTTTTATTATTTTCATTTATTTTTTAATTATTATAATTTAATTTAAGGATTTTTAAGTATATTTTAGTAATTACAATTTAATATTAATTTAATTTAACACTGTTTTTAATAAAGTCGATATTTTTTACATCTATATTATTGTTAACGATATTTTGTACTCAATATTTTTGTACTTACCTGTTTGTAGATACAAACTCGATATTTTGACTGTCGATATTTTGTCCACGATATTTTGGCAAGTCGATATTTTGTCCCTCGATATTATTTCAGTGATCCATGACACGTAAAACTTAAAAGTACATGTCCAACCTTTTGAATGCAATGGACCCTGCCCTATGGGCTGCCTAGGGCCTATTTCAGAGGTGACTGATGTGTAATTAAATGGGAGATTAAGGCTTGGCTAGGGGGTTATTTTGCCAAGTCAAATTGATTGGCAGTTTAAAACTAAATTCAGGCTGCAATGGCCGACCTGGGGCCTGTTTCAAAGGGCTACTTAAGTGGGTGTCGCAATAAGTGCTGCAGGACCACTAGTAGCATTTCATTTACAGACCCTGGGTTTATGGTGTACCACTTTACTATGGAAGTATGAGTAAATTAAATATGCCAATCAGGTGTAAGCCAATTATACCATGTTTAGTGAGTCCTAAGGCAAAAATTAATTTAGGTTACTCAGAGGATGCAGGCAGAAAGTTTTGGAATTACTATCAGAGAGGGCCAAGTCCAACACTGCTTTTATGTTTATACAGATAGACATTCAGTTTTCATTCCGCCTTTCTTGTGTATATTAGTCCACATGAACATTTCAGCATATAGATGGGCTTTTGGAGTTACAAGTAGAATATAGATAGATCCTGTATTTCTTTCACCTCTTTGGACACATTCCAGTGAGTCCTGGGATTATATTATTGTAATTTCCACAGTCATAATAAGGTTCGCTTTGTGACGTATGGTTTGTTCTAGCTGTACAGTGTCCACAATCAGGTATAAGGTTTATTTATTAAATTCTCAGGGCAGCAGCCAAAAACGCTGCACTGCATTGCATGAGAAGGAGAGTGAATGATAGCTCTATATCTGCAGAGATATGGCACTCTTCACCTCCCTCACACTGGTGCACAATCAGACTGCTGAGCACCACACACACACTCTTGCACAATAGTGAAATGGTGTCTGTGTGAGTCTATTACAGGTTTGGCGCTGGAAGGGTACCATCCCAACACAGTAAAGCATGCTTACAGTAACTTTAAAAATGTTTTTGCTTTGTGTGTGTGCTGTACAGTTCAGCACATATGCAAATTCGGGAATGAAGGGAGAAATGAAAGCATGTCTCCTTGATAGCACCTTGTTCATACAGACATTCTTTTTTTAAACACTGTCTACTTCTTAAGTAGATAGGGTTTGAGTCAAAACCATTGGTGGTCGTATGTCAACATCATGTACCATCCATAGCACACCACCTTGGTGCTAGGAAGAGCAAAGTTGCACTAGGGACTAGGCTATCAAGTGAATATCTGGCGCAAAACAAGTTTTTGGTTGGAAAGTAAATAGGAGAAAAAAGGTTTGGCATCAATTTGCGTCACTTTGGAGATACAACATGTACACAAACTTCGTAAATATACCCTTTAATTTTCTTGGACTGTTGATACAAAGCTGGTTGCTTAGCTATGCCTTTCTAATGTGCTCTGAGTTCCATCTAGTCCAATTACATAAGATTACTTTCTTTCTAGTATAGTGCAATAGATTTTTTTCATCTTGTGGTTTGTTGCATAAAAACGTTCTGATTTGTTCTACAAAATCTGGTATCATGTACGTGAAGCTCATAAAAACATTTCCCACATTTGGAGCCAGATGAATCTCAAAATTACAGAGTTTGCAACAGCAAAATGGCTTTTAGAAATTTATTAAAGCCCAAAAATAATTTCTGACTTGCAAAATGGGTTTTGTGATCCATACTAAGTCACAATTAGAAGGTTGCATGAAAGAGGCATCTATTCCTAAATCCAATTCATTGAGCTGATACCAAAACCTTAAAGGAAGTGATAACTGATTTATATGTGGGCTCTTTCCTCTTTATGAATGGTTTAAGCAGCCTCGAGGAAAGTAGATAATTCTCCACCGCCTTCTATCTCCAATGTATTCTGAAAGGGAAACTTTTTAACACTGGTTGTATTAAAGATTAAGGGTTACTATTAAAAAAACTGTCCATGTAGGGAATGCAGCCATAAGCATTGTTGTCTTCTGTTCTTTGCATGCCACCATCCATGTGTTTTTTATCCAATCACAGTCTGTCACGAATATCGAACTGCTTACCTAATATACATGAATCAAGTCTTTCGGGTACCCCCTCCAACTGGAAAGTTTGGGGTGTGGACTTTAGATACATTCGTTGCATAGTTTAATTAAAGAGTGGTCCCAGAATTTCTGTGCATACTTTGTGATCACCTTTTAATACATCTGACTATTGATTCTCTAAATAAGTTTGGTAGCCATATTCGTTTTTTTCTTCACTTGCATTCGTCAAAGTCAAGTTGGCGAGCGCAAACAAGGAAAATCCACCTCCTGGTGAGATTTTACCTCTTTCACGATTGCAAACATCAAGTTGGAGACGCAAGCTTGGAAAATCAACCTCCTGGCAAGCTTTCTCAATGCCAGCGGTTAGATTTCTCATTGCGAGTGGTCGCGTATGCTCACAACCACTCATGTTGAGAAACCGTTTGTTCGCATTGAGTAAGCTGCTGCTCGAATAAAAATCTACTTGAGCGTCAGAACGGAAGCAGCGCCCGCTTTCGTTTTGCATGGTGGCGTTTGCGATGATTCCACTGTGTGGACAAGCACCTGGCAACAAAAAATACTACGAACAGCATTTATCTTACGCACTTTGCTGCTCACAAAGCTCAACGTAGCACGGCAGAGTTTTTTTTGCTAAGTTTACATTGAGAGACCATGAATCTGTATAAAAAGTCTTTAGGTAATGTCACAATGAGCTGAAAAAATAGCAGAAACCATATACAGGATTCAGAACAGTGCACCATGGAGCATAATCCAGCTTGGCTGGCACATGAACTCTTTTTAAACAGGGTTTTTTGACGAGATGCACCACTACATATGGTAACTTTGAAGCAAATTCTACGGGCGGATATCGTCATGGCAACATTCGACCATAAATTAGACCAGATTAACACCGAACTGGCGGAGTACAGGGACCATTTGATTCACTCTAAAATCTCCAAGTTACAAAAAGATTTGAAGAATTTTACGAGGGAGAAGGCATACCCATATACATCAGAGGAGTATGCCAAACAAAAAATGGCAGAAGGTAATAAGAACAATCAACAAGGGCGCCCTCGCCAATATACCACCAGCAGTTCAAGTGAAGGGAGTGAGAATGAGTTTCACCCCAAGAGAAGAGGACAAGGTCATGGTAATTGGAGGGGTCCTAGACCCCAATTCTTTCAACAATCCTTCCAACAGTACCCTAACCAAGCCTTCAACTGGCCAGTGATGGGCTTTCCACCTGCGGGGCAGTACGAAAATCAACCATATGGGAACCAACAATTCCAGAACCCAGAGTTCCAGAATGCCCAGTTCCAAAACTTCCAAGGGCCTTTTTTAGGGGGGGGGGGTGCGGGAGGGGATGAGGCAAGCAAAAGACACCAGCGAGGGTCAACTGGTCCAACCAGGACCCGGAGATCACCCAACGAATCACCAGGAGCATGGCACAAGAAACGACACCAAGCACGAGCCGAGACAATCACTAGTGGTTAACTTGTCTTCTTATCCCTTATCTGACCTTCAGGAGCAAGTTCTTAAAAAGGGCCTGGGATTCGTCCCTACGAATTATCCTGATCTATTCAAATTATGACAGGATCTAGCGGTCTTTTTGCGCAATGTAAGATTAAAAGTCTTCTTCGAGAACCGAGACTCTTTGGATAGACATAGGGGCGACACACCTTTTCGCCCTAAGTCGACTTTTGCACCACAACCAGCAGTCCTTCCACCTCAGATTGCTGCTTTTGAGGAAGCAGTGATCCACGATTTAGAGTCATTAAATCTGGCAGACTCAGGACATTTCTCCAACCTCTCGAATCGGGAAAAAGAAGCACTGAAGGAATTGGGGTCAAATAAAGAAATTATTTTGAAGCCTGCTGATAAGGGTGGGGCGACCGTAATAATGGACGTTGATGCCTATCGAGGCGAATGTCTCCGTCTTTTGGCTGACCCGAGAACTTATCAACAATTGAGAGAAGACCCTACTGAAGAGATAACCACAGAAATTGTGATCATGGTAGAGGAGGCCAAGGCGAATGATTGGATTACACAGTAAGAAGCGGAGTTCTTATGAACAAACAACCAAGGACTCTGTATTTCCATGCCTTGCCTAAGATCCACAAAGCAGTGCGACCCCTTCCCGGGAGACCGACTGTCTCCGGGATGGTGTCCCTGGTGGAACCCCTCTCCGAGTTTTGCGACTTCTATTTGAAGCCAATGGTCCAAAAACTGCCAACCTACTTAAGAGACACACTAGACGTTCTGAATCTGTTGAAAGAGATGCCGTTCAATCCGGACGAGGAATTCTTGATAAGGGCTTGACATAGAAGCCATATATACAAATATACCGCAACGGGAAACCCTCAGGGTTTTGGAAACGTTACTCTTTGAGGGGGAGTGGCCCTATGAAACACCTCAGACCTTCATCTTACATCTGGCCGAAATAGCCTTGACCAGGAACTTTTTCGAATGTGAGGGGTCATTGTATCTCCAAACACACGGGACTTCAATGGGGAGTGTGTTCGCCCCTAGTTTAGCAGGGTTATACGTGGGGGCTTTCAAACAGGTGACGATCCTTGATGCCACAGGTCCATGGGCGAACAATCTGCGATTGTGGAGTCGTTACATCGATGACGTCTTAGAGATTTGGAGGGGCGAGAGAACATCTGTAGACCGCTTTCTGGAGTGGCTTAATGCCCAGAATCTGTTCCTCCATTTCACTTCAACTATCACCAAAACCCATTTACCATTCTTGGACCTAGTGATTGAATCCACCAATGGCACCCTGAAAACCAAGGTTTTCCACAAACCTACAGACAGAAATTCCTGACTGGCATTTGGGAGCTTCCATCCACACTCCCTACGGGAGAATTTACCAGTGGGCCAATTCTTCCGTATTCGCCGGAATTGTTCAGATAGGGAGGATTTTGTGGTCGAATCGAAGGTCTTGACAGTGAAACTGCAACAGAGGGGGTACCCGCAGAGATTGATTAAGAAGGCTAGGAAAAGGGCTCTCAATGCTAATCGGGAGTTATTACTCACCAAAACTGTTAGACCTGAAATGAAAAAGCCAGTGTTTGTGTCAACTTTTAACACGGCATCACATCAAATAAAACGTCTGGTCCTACATCATTGAAAAATTCTCTACACGGGAGGTATGAACATGGAAACACCGCTCTTCTCCTTCAGGCGCAGCCAAAACTTGAAGAATCTCCTTATACACACTAGACCCAGGGATCTGGGAGGAGTGAGGGAACCTAACACACTAACTGGCTTGCCGAAACTGATTGGTCATGCTAGATCCGGTTCATGCAGCGTTTGTCACCTCACGTGCAATTCTAAAACTCTTGACTTCAGCCTTCGCACTCCCTGGGAACAGAGATCCCACACTAACTGTAATTCCCTGGGAGTGATATACCTAATAACATGCCCCTGCCAAAAAAAGGTATGTGGGGATGACAAGTAGAAAAGTGCACGTGAGAATCACGGAACAGCGGTGCACGATAAGGTGTGGAAAGACCAACACAAGACTCACAGCCCACTTTCAGAAAAAAAGACATGGTATAGATGACCTGAGGTGGACCGTTATTGAGAAAATCCAATTGGGCAGACACCAAGGTGATGAACAAAGCCTTTTGCTCCGGCGGAAGCAGAGATGGGTGGACCGGTTTAGGGGCCATGTGGTGGGACTCAATGACGATATCCCACACTAACTGTAATTCCCAGGGAGTGATATACCTAATAACATGCCCCTGCCAAAAAAAGGTATGTGGGGATGACAAGTAGAAAAGTGCGCGTGAGAATCACGGAACATCGGAGCATGATAAGGTGTAGAAAGACCAACACAAGACTCACAGCCCTCTTTCAAGAAAAAGGACATGGTATAGATGACCTGAGGTGGACCGTTATTAAGAAAATCCAATTGGGCAGACACCAAGCTGATGAACAAAGCCTTTTGCTCCGGCGGGAGCAGAGATGGGTGTACCGGTTGAGGAGCCATGTGGTGAGACTCAATGACGATATCCCATGGCAGGCATTGAGCAGACAGTGAAGTGCTATTAACTAGCAAGGCAGGATAACTTTCATCACCTTGTACATTCCGTAGAGAACAATGAGAAGCCTCTATTGGTATTTGTATGGCTCCTTGGGTTATTACCATCTACATATCAGTTCCTCTCCCTAGTCCGGATGGTTTTTTTGAGATATGAAACCCACCGCAAACTTTCACCCTCTGGTGTTTGGGAGTTAGCACTGAACTGTGGAGAGATAATAATAATGGTCCACAGGGGTTTGAGTTCAGCTAGAACGGAAGTGACTTAGTTTTGAGCTTAAGAAACACGATCCCTGTGACATAGAGCCCATATTGCAGCCATGGAAAAACCACACATGGAATGGATAGGATGGTGTCGCGGGATGCCTTGCCCTCTAATGAGTGTTCCATTCCTAATGGCCGCCTTTTTTAGTACTCTCCTAAGGCCGTCATTGGCAGGGTTACCCCACTTAACATTACTCCGACACCAGGGGGCACACTGCGGGAAAATGCTATCTATTGCTATCGATCAGATTGCAGGGAAGTAGCTACTTAATATACGTAGCGGAGTCGTAGGAGTCTCGAACCAAAAACGCGGGGTGGGATATGCCTATAGAACTACATTCCCCATGAGATGGAGTACGTGTGGGAGTGACAGCGCTCCACGTCATGACGCCGACGGCGCGGTCACGTGGGACGATCGAGCATGCACCGGACATCTTTTAAGCTCTGAGAAACACCGCGCGTATCATCTGCGCGGTGTCACGGTCTGCAGGTGACTAAGCAGGGACTCCCCTACAGAACGGTAAGGAGAGAGCTTTAGGGGGTGAGCACATACAGTGCATGTGGCTGCATAGACCCGATGAAGGCACCATAACGCTATACAAAGTTTTAGCGTTTGTATACAGAGGTGCACATCGGGAGGTGGAGGCGTTGAAGGTAACTTCTTCTCCCTCATTTATTTCATTTAATTCCAGATTGTGTTCTTTGGCGTCCTTCTTACCGGACACCAGTTCGAGTTTGTAAAATCTATAAACTCGGTAAGTGCACAACTAAACATACACTCTTTTCGAGAGTGGACATTTAGACAGGATGAGAAGTGGGTTGTAGTATAATGATGGCCCCATGAACATCAAGGGGACTCGATACTAGATCACGCAAAATGTGAGGAAATGGGATATTTTAAGGGCTTGCATCCTGCCTACATCAGGTTATATATGGGCGAGCGATAATTAAATTATGAGCAGGACTCTGCGTACAATGTGTAACTGGGATTTTAGCTCAATAGTAGACAATGGGTTCTATTGGGTTTTGTTTTAAAGAGACATTATGATAAGAGAATGATAGTAAGAATATGTGACTACTAAGAGGTTGGCTGTACTATCTTCTCTTTTATTTTGACAGTGAATCATTTCCCGCACTTGAGGGAATTGTCTCCACACATATCACGGGAGAGGTACGGATCGAGCGGACCTACCTTACCCTTGGGGTATCATTATCCGAAGTACGGAGAAACCCAGAGTGGCACTGAATGCGACGGTCCTGAAGAAGACTGGAGTGACCCTATGGGCACATACAGAGCGGTCGAAACATGTTGACTCTGGCAGTGGTAGGAGGGAAGCTTTGAGATTCTTAATTATCACTTTGAGGCTTTTTCCCATCCTCTTTCTTCTTTTTAATCCTGATAGGGGTGTCAAGAAAAGCTTAATAAAGGTTGTGTTCTGGTTGACACCCTTAATCGGTTTTAATCACTCTTCCAAACTGCACTTTTCGTCGCACTTTTAAGTTGTGGTCACTTGGTGTTTGCACGGCTTTCACCAATATTTGTGTTACATGTCGTCTGTTAAGGGTCCTCCCCTGTTGAGGAGGATGGAAGTCCACAAGAGCAAAGATGAATGTCCCCCACACTTCCAAACAGCAACGACCCAAGTGAGAAGACATAACTCACTCAAAGTCAGTTGCTCCCAAAAAGTGTGGGGGGAATTTCCCAGGAAGTATACCAACTCTCCCCCAGCAGGGACGTTGTAGCTACAGTCTCGATGGCAGGAGATGGCTGTAACCAAACATACAATAGGACTAAACTCTCTAGTAATTTGCAGGACTAGTATACAAGTGTTCAATATAGAATTCCACTTACCTCACCAGGTGAGCGTCAGAGCATAAGCGAGTAGTCAAAAGTCACGAACCAGGAGGTAGTGAAGGGAACCTGGATGACTACTTAGCAAGCAATACCTCCAAGCAAGAAAGTAAACAATTCCAGTATGCTCATAAACTAAAGACTGAGCAAGACTGGGCCACCAGAGCAGCAGATGACATATTCGTACCACTTACGGAGCTAAAGACAAAGTGGCACGGCAACAACTCCCACTTCTGACTCATAAACTAAAGACAGAGCGGAGTGGTTAAACACAGAACACACAACAAGCACACATACACACACCACGTCCGACTCTTGGAACGTATGACGGAGCGGAGCGGGTGTACACTCAACAAGACAACACACGGAGTATGCACAATGCGTCCAACTCGTAAACTAAAGACAGAGTGGAGCGCGTGGGCATGTACAAACACAGAAACGCTAATGCCCAGAGAAAGCCTCCGTCCACTCATACACTGAAGACCGAGTGGAACGGAGCGGAAAGTATGGCCCTAAGACGAACCAATCACCATTAACGGGGCGTAGGGACAGAGCAAGTCGCTAAGGCGGAAAGTCGAGCAAGGCACCGGGGAGAACTGAGAAGCGGGAAGGGAGACAGGGAGACTCAGTATCGGGAACAGATTAGGCAGCGAAATTCGGGGTAAAGGGTAGGGAAGAAACACTGGGAATCCAACAGGGAAACAAAGAAAATACCACGGGCTCATGAATCAGGGAACAAACTGGAACAGGAAGGCAGACAGGAACCAAGAACGCTACGGGAACCTCACAAAGCAGGACGCTGAGTAAAGGGAGCGTGGTCACTAACCAATCTGTAAGCCAAGCAATGAGTGAGACTCCCTTTTCACTTAGTTAGGGAGCGTCTCGAAAGTTTGCCAACACAACCCAGCACGCTGTTTAGGGAATGTCACAAAAGGACTCAACATAGTTCTCATGGAGTTCAATAGGAAACTCTTGAAGGAGAACTCCGATTTAGCCCTGTGGAATCTACGTTGAACACTCGTTTATGAGGTCAAATCCGACCACCCCTAACAGTTCTCCCCCTCAAAAGCCTCCCCCCGGGGCTGGGTTTCAAAGGATGCAATCGGTGAAACCTCCTTATCAATCTAGGAGCATGTACATCCTCTGCAGGTTCCCAGGTCCTGTCTTCTGGAGGATGCCCAACCCAGTCTACCAGATATTGGAGTTTTCCTCTCTGTCTTCTAGAATCTAGGATCTGTTGGACTTCGAATTCTTCCTCACCTTCTATCACTACCGGAGGAGGAGGTTGTTCGGGTTTCAGCGGGGTGTATTTCTTGAGTAGGGAACAATGGAAAACAGGATGAATCTTAATTTGTGAGGGCAATTGCAATTTGAGAGTAACTGGGGTTATGACTTTGCTGATGGGATAGAGACGAATGAAGCGAGGCTGTAATTTCTTCGATTCAGGAAGTCTGAGGTTTTTGATGGATAACCATACATTTTCACCTACATCATAGTGTGGTTCCTCTCTACGATGTTTGTCTGCCTGATGTTTCATGTTTTCTTTGGCTTTGTTTAATTCTTGAATGGCATTTTCCCAAACCGTCTTTATGTGTTGATGGTGTTCTTTTAATGCAGGGATAGTGTCAAGATCATTCGGAAAAGGTTTAGGGAGGAACCCTGGATGTTGTCCATTGTTGAAATAAAAAGGGGACACTCTTATAGATGAGTGTGTTGCGTTTTTGTACGCGAATTCGGCCAATGGTAGTGCTTCCAACCATGTGGAAGGTAAACTGGTCAGGAGGCAACGTAGGTATTGCTCCAGTGTCTGATTGATCCTCTCAGTCTGTCCATCAGTCTGGGGATGATAGGCTGTGGACAATCTGTGATCCATTTGCAACACTGAACACACTCCTCTCCAAAATTTGGAAACAAATTGAGGGCCCCGTCTGAAAAAATAACTGCTGAAGTGCTATGTAAGCGGATTACCTGGGCTATGAAGATATGCACTAACTCTTGTGACGATGGTATCTTTTTCAAAGGGACGAAATGGGCCATCTTGGAAAACATGTCAACAACTACCAGTATGGTGTTGTACCCCTTACTACTGGGCAGTTCTGTTATGAAATCCATACTTATTGTATGCCATGGTTTGGGAGGAGTAGGTATGACCTTTAGCAGTCCTGTGGGTGCACAATGGGAAGCCTTTTGCCTGGCACAAACTGAACAAGCTTTAACATAAGCTGTTGTGTCTTTGTTTATGTGATCCCACCAGAACCATCTCTGACATAAACTAACTGTCTTGGCTGTCCCTGGATGTCCTGCCAGCACACTGTTGTGACACCATTCCAGGACTTGTGTTTGCAGGGTGGGAAGGGGTATGGACAATCTGTTGTCATGGAAATATAACCCTTCTTTGACGGTATTCAGTGGATTCTTCTTCCAGTCTTGTTCATTGATCAATGCGTATTGTTCTCTTAAGGTTTCCAAAAAGGACTTGGGCCCACATGCATCAAGCATTTTTGTAGTCGCAAACGGTGCGATTACTTAAAATCGGCCGTTTGCGAATGCAAAAGTGCTTTTTGGGATGCATGAAGCAATTTTAGAATTCGCAACATTGTTGCGAGTTCTAAAATTGCGGGTGCTTTTAAGAAGTCGCAGATGTGCGACTTCTTAAAAGCAATGCATCATTACTTTGACAAGTGGAAATTCGCAATTAGGGTTCCAAATTTACCGAGTGGTTGAACCACTCGGTAAATTTGGAAAAAGTGTTTAAAAAGCTTTAAATGTTTTTTTTTCAACATTCATGTTTCACACACACATGTCCTTAGGACATGTGTGTGTGAAACATGATGCGAAAAATACATTTCAGGGGTGCACGGGGGGGTCCTTTGGACCCCCCCCCCTGCACCCATGAAATTTTCTAAGTGCCACTCGCAATTTGCATTGACTCCTATGGGCCTTTTGGCCCATAGGAATCAATGGGAATTGCGAAAATTAACTTAAGAATTCGGTATTTCTTTGGGATTCGGTAAAAATTGCGATTTTTACCGAATCACAAAGAAATACCGAAAAAAATGATGCATAGCATTTTGCACTTCTTAATTTGCGATTCCTTATTTTTCGCAAATTAAGAAATGCAAAATGACACAATGATGCATGTGGGCCTTGGAGTGGTGTTCTTCTGCTCCAATTATTTTATGTTCTGGAATAATAGGAGGTGCATTGTTTGTGGGCTCTATGATAGGGCTGTTTATTCTTGAGAGAGCATCGGCCTTGCCATGTTGGGCTGCAGGTCTATAAGTGATTATAAAATCGTATTTGCTAAAGAAGGATACCCAACGATAGTGATGAGGTGTGGAGATCCTAACAGGTAATGCCCCCATTCCTGAAAGGATAGCTTGATGGCAAGGAGTTCTCTTTCGTCTATAGTATAATTTTGCTCGACAGGAAGCAGATTCTTTGAGAAGTACGTGACAGGATGTATTTTCCCAGTCACTGGGTCTCTCTGAGATAAGACAGCTCCAACGGCTGATTGAGAAGCATCAGCTTCCAGAAAAAACGGTAAGGTGTTGTCGGCATGACGAATAATGGGGGCAGACATGAATTTATCTTTGAGGTTGCGGAACGCCTGTTCCGCTTCTTCATTCCAAGAGAACTTGGTACCCTTCCTGAGCAACTTGGTTATAGGGACGATGATGTCAGAGAAGTGATTTATGAATCTTCTATAGAAGTTTGAGAATCCTAGAAAGGACTGCACCTCCTTGATTGTAGTTGGTTTGGGCCAATCCATTAACACCTTTGTCTTCTTGGGATCCATATGAATCCCCTGGGGCAATATTACAAAACACAAAAAATCAATGGTATCAGTGTGAAAAGTGGTTTTGTCCAACTTGGCGAACAAGGAATTCTCTTGCAATTTTCTCAGCACTCTTTTCACGTGTACCACATGTTCTTCTTCAGTTTGTGAATAGATTAAGATGTCATCAATGTACACGATGACGAAGACATCAAGACATTCTCGTTGTACTTCATTGATGAAATATTGAAACGCGGCTGGCGCGTTACATAATCCGAAGGGCATGACACAATACTCATACAATCCAAATTTGGTGCGAAACGCAGTTTTCCATTCGTCGCCCGGTTTGATCCGAATTAAATGATAGGCTCCTCTTAAGTCTATCTTTGTGAAAATGTTTGCTCCTCACACTTGGTCCAGCAGGACAGGGATGAGTGGCACTGGATATTTATTCTTTATGGTGATCTTGTTTAAAGCCCGGTAATCCAGGCATGCCCTCAAGCCACCCTCCCGTTCCGGGATAAAAAACAAAGGCGAGGACACCGGGATGTTGAATGTCTGATGAACCCTTTTTGCAACATGTCATCCAGATAGTTTTTTAAGTATTCAGTTTCGGCTGAGGTCAGCGCGTATATCCTACTGTTAGGAAGTTCAGCCCCAGGTATTAAGTCAATGCGACAATCGTATGTACAATGTGGTGGTAGTTTAGTTGCTTCTTCCTCATTGAACACGGAGTTGAATTCTGAATAGATTTCCAGTACCACCGATGCCACCGATATGGATTGGACGGTGCAACACAAAGGGTGTAAACTGTCACTGGCCTCTTGATAGCAATGAGTCATGCAGTATGGTGATTTCAGCATCACTGTTCTTTCTATCCAATCAATCTTAGGATTGTGTGTTTGCAACCAAGGCACTCCTAATATAGCTCAATCAAGTCAAAGGTTGTCTGTTCTGAATGCCCATTTCCACATACCTAGAGAAGGGGAGGTGTCTGGTGACTGATCAACCCCGATGACAGTTCAGAACCATCCACTGACTTCACTGGTTCAGGCCTATTTTTGTTCATGAAGGGTATGCTCATCTTATGGGCTAGCTGTATGTCCAGAAAATGTCCAGTCGCTCCTGAGTCTAGGATTATAGACATGTTATGTCTGTCTTGATTGGTGATCACGAGGGTAATATTCAATAAGAAATGCTTCACCGGTCTGGTCAAGGTCTTTTTGTCTTGTGAGATCTGAAAAAGGGATGTACTTGAAGAATCGATCCCCTCATTCCTCAAGCTTGGTAGTTTTCCTGAACACTGGCTATCTTCCTGGAAGGAACAGAAGGACGACTGGGACATTCTCTAGCATAATGGCCACTCTTGCCACATTATAAACACAAGTTGTTCTTCCTTCTTCTGGATTTTTCTTCCTCTGAGATAGGGCTTCTCACCCCACCAATCTGCATGTCAAGTCAAGTCAAGTCAAGAGATTTGTATAGCGCGCTACATACCCAGAGGGTCTCAAGGCGCTTGAAGAAGGGTGGGGAGTTATTTGTCGAATATCCACGTTTTGAGTTGCTTTCTGAATGCTAGGTGGTTCTGAGTAAGGCGAAGGTGAGTGGGAAGTGAGTTCCAAGTTTTAGCTGCTAGGTAGGAGAAGGATCTACCTCCCATGGTGGTTTTGTTGATGCGAGGTACAGTGGCAAGGGCTTGGTTGGAGGATCGTAGCTGGCGCGAGGGGGTGTAGAAGGATAGTCGTGTGTTGAGGCATTCGGGTCCGATTTCGTAGAGTGCTTTGTGTGCGTGGGTTAGGAGTCGGAATGTGATCCTCTTATTGACGGGAAGCCAGTGGAGGTTTTTCAGGTGATCAGAGATGTGTTCTTTACGCGGGATGTCTAATATGAGCCTGGCTGAGGCGTTCTGGATGCGTTGTAGTTTCTTCTGGAGTTTTGCGGTGGTGCCGGCGTAGAGGGTGTTTCCGTAGTCCAGTCGGCTCGTGACCAGAGCGTGAGTGACTGTTTTTCTAGTTTCGGTGGGGATCCAGCTAAATGGTTTTTTGAGCATGCGAAGAATGTTGAAGCAAGATGAAGAAACGGCGTTGACTTGTCTGTTCATCGAGAGTGTGGAATCCAGGATGACGCCCAGGTTCCGTGCGTGGTCCGTCGGGATGGGTGCTTTCCCAAGGGCCTCTGGCCACCAAGAGTCGTCCCAGGCGGAGGGGGAGGTACCTAGGATGAGGACTTCTGTTTTGTCTGAGTTCAGTTTCAGACGGCTGTGCTTCATCCATTCGGCTACTTCTTTCATTCCTTCGTGTAGGTTGGTTTTGGCCGTGTTAGGGTCTCTGGTGAGTGATAGGATCAGTTGAGTGTCGTCGGCGTAGGAGATGATGTTGAGGTTATGTTGGCGTGCGATGGCCGCGAGGGGGCTCATGTAAACGTTGAAGAGGGTGGGACTGAGTGAGGACCCTTGAGGTACTCTGCAGATGACTTCGGTAGCCTCTGACTTGAATGGTGGAAGGCGGACTCTCTGGGTTCTTCCGGAGAGGAACGAGGTGATCCATTCCAGTGCTTTTCCTTGGATTCCGATGTTTTTGAGGCGCTGTAGAAGGGTGCTATGGCAGACTGTGTCGAAGGCAGCGGAGAGGTCGAGGAGGATGAGGGCGACTGTGTCTCCATTGTCCAGTAGCGTTCGAATGTCGTCTGTTGCTGCGATGAGGGCGGTTTCGGTGCTGTGCTTAGCTCAGAAGCCGGACTGTGAGGAGTCGAGGGATTTGTTGGTTTCGAGGAATGCGGCGAGCTGGTTGTTGACAGCTTTCACGATGACTTTGGCCGGGAATGGAAGGAGTGAGATAGGGCGATAGTTTTTGAGTTCGGTGGGGTCAGCTGTGGGTTTCTTCAGGAGGGCGCTGAGTTCGGCATGTTTCCAGCTTTCCGGGAAGGTTGCGGAGTTGAGGGAGCAGTTGATGATGCCTCGGAGGTGCGGTGCAATAATGGAGTCTGCTTTGTTAAAGATGTGGTGAGGGCAAGGGTCTGTGGGGGATCCTGAGTGGATAGAATTCATCAGGCGGATGGTGTCTTCAGTGGAGATTGGCTTCCAGTCCTTGAGGATGTTCAGGGGGGGTGGGGGTCCTGCAGGGGATTGGGTGGGTTGGTCTCCGGGTTGGTTGTCGAAGCTGTTGTGGATGTCAGCAATTTTGTTGTGGAAGAATGAGGCTAGGGAGTTGCAAAGGGCTTGAGAGGGGGTGATGTCGTTGGAGTTGGCTGATGGGTTGGTAAATTCCTTGACGATGTTGAATAATTCCTTGCTGTTGTGGGCGTTGTTATCTAGACGGTCCTTGAAAGCTGCTTTCTTGGCATTTCGGATTAGTTGGTGGTGTATGCGGGTGGCGTTTTTGAAGGCGTCCTTGGTGCTGGTGGTTGGGTCTTTTTTCCACGCCTTCTCGAGGGAGCGACAGAGTTTCTTGGATTTCTTAAGGTCATCATTGAACCAGGAGGCCTTCTTGCTGCCTTGTTTGATTTGTCGTTTTTTCAGTGGTGCTAGGATGTCGGCGCTGTTGGATAACCATTGGGTGAGGTTGGTGGCTGCTTGGTCTGGGTTTGAGGAGTGGGCGGGGGCCTTTTGAAGAAGCGATGAGGAGATCTGGTCGATGGTGATTTTGTTCCAGTTTCTTTGCAGAGTGGGTTGGGGGTGGTTGTTGGATGAGGGCTTGTTGTAGGTGAAGTGAACGCAGCTGTGGTCAGTCCAAAGGAGAGCTGTGGAGTGGCTGAAGGAAACATGCTTGCTGGAAGCGAAGATAGGGTCGAGTGTGTGACCTGCGATGTGGGTGGGGGTAGTGACAAGTTGTTTAAGTCCGAGGTTTGCGAGGTTGTCCAAAAGGGTGGTGGTGTTGCGGTCGTTGTTCTTTTCAAGGTGAAAGTTGAGGTCTCCCAAAAGGATGTAGTCCTCGGAGGGGAGCGCGTGTGGAGTGATGAAGTCCGTGATGTCTTCACTAAATTGTGCGCGGGGTCCTGGTGGCCTGTAAAGGAGGGTGCCTCTGAGTGTGGTCTTGGGGTCGATGTGGATCTGGAAGTGAAGGTGTTCAGAGTTGGTGAGATTGACGTCTGAGCTGGTTGAGATGCGGATGGATTTCTTATGGACGATAGCAATGCCTCCTCCTGTGTGGCCGGTACGGTCCTTACGGATGATCTTGTAGCCTTCCGGGATGGCAATGGTGATGTCAGGGGCTGAAGAGGCATTCATCCATGTTTCTGTTAGGAAGGCGACGCCCGGAGAGATGGTGTCTAGTAGATTCCAGAGGTCAATGGCATGCCTGTGGACCGATCGGGTGTTAAGCAGGATGCATTGTAGGTGGTTAGTGTCGGAGCTCTGTTTGGTGTTCGTGGATGAGGAGTTGGTCTTGGTGCCGACGAACTTGCAGGAGTAGCAGGAAAAGGGTCCATGGGTGTGTCCAGGAGCAGCTTGGGCGCAGTTGAGGGAGCGGCCGGGGTTGAGGGCTGGGAGGGTGGTGGCATCGTAAGTAATGCGGGAGAGGTGGACTTTACGAGGACCAGGGGCTCTGGCGCTGGGCGCGGTCCAGGCGCGGACGGGCGTAGACGGGCTTACCTTTGGCGCACCTTTGGCGCGAATGGGGCGCGGTTGCTGCGCGTGGACGCTGCGCGTTAATGCAGCGGTCATATATGGATGGTGGGGGGGGAGGGGCGAGGGCGGCTCAGCTGGGAGGCGGGGCGGGCTACAGAGGACGACAACAACAAACAAAATGGCAGCGGGGGGTGAGCACAGCGGAACGCTTGGGGAAAACGCGCAATCAGGGTGAAAGTTACAAATGCTATTCAAAAGTGCATACAAAGCAAAGCGGCAACCAAGGCAGACTGCAGGCAATAATTAATAGGCAGTTTTGATCAGAAGCGCTGCACAACGATACCAAATGTCGCCAGGAACCCTGGGGAGCGACCACTCAGCTCGAAAGCGAAGAGCGAGTCATGTCCTTAATCTCTTTCTTGTCGGATCTCTGTACCACCAACTTGGGAAATCCGAGGCAAGATTTTTCTCCTCTTCTCTCTTGTAGTCAATAATTCAACTTCACCGTGAGCTCAATAAATGAAGCTCAATCTTCAGGTGGATTTACTATTTGCGCCAGTATATCTTTTAATTCAACAGATAATCCTCTGTAAAATAACGATGTTCTTTTCACTTCCGGCCAATATGTTTCAGCCAATAACCGGTTGAACTGTGTTATGTATGTGAGGATATCTTTGGACCCCTGTTTTAGATTAAGCAGGGCATTATCACTGTCTTGCATGTGTGCGTGTTTGGAAAAAAGACTTCGAAACTTGTGCTGAAAATCATTGTAATTGTATAGCAGGGGATCGTCAGTTTCTACAAGAGGGACTGCCCATTCGGCGGCGTTTTGTCCTAGATAAGAAATAATAAACGCTACCTTTGCGGCATCGTCTGGGAAGGCAGCCGCCTTACACATAAACTTGAGATGACACTGGGTCATGAAACTATTGAACTTCGCACTGTCTACTGTGGATCTCTCTGGCATAGCCAAGGGAACGAGACTAGGTTTATGGACTGTGAATTGGACAGGAGGTACCATGTTTGATGCATCAGCAGGGGGACTGGCCATGGTTGTTTGTGCAGAAAAATGGGCTGGTTGAATATAATTTATCTTGTGTACTGTGCCTGACCCACCCACGGCCACTGTCACTTGTGCTTGTAAGTGTGTTACTTCCGCCCATAACTTCATATTTTCTGTGCGTAACATGGCCACTTCCTGTTCTAATCCCGTTAATACTACAGTGATCTCTTCCACTGTAGGGGTGTGTTCAGAGATACCCGTATTTGGGTCTGTATTCATCTTTGCTCAGGTGGAATATATATACGTGGGCTTGGCTTTATGTTAAGGGTCCTCCCCTGTTGAGGAGGATGGGAGTCTACAGGAGCAAAGATGAATGTCCCCCACACTTCCAAACAACAACGACCCCAGTGAGAAGAGATAACTCACTCAAAGTCAGTTGCTCCCAAAAGTGTGGGGGAAATTTCCCAGGGAGTATACCAACTCTCCCCCTTTTGTGACATTCCCTAAACAGCGTGCTGGGTTGTGTTGGCAAACTTTCAAGACGCTCCCTAACTAAGCGTCCTGCTTTTCAATAGGAAATGCTGGAAGTAGAACTCCGATTTAACCCTGTGGAATCTACGTTGAACACTCGTTTATGAGGTCAAATCCGACCACCCCTAACATTGTCTATGTCCACTGGTCTTGACTGTATGTCTTGTTAAGAGAAATTTATTATTTTTTTCCCCCTCCCTAATGCTCCGCCCTGTGTGTGGCTACACCAGGGCGTATTGCAAGCAGGCCCGATGATGAAGCATGTCACATACTTCGGTATATGAGTGAGGGCAGTTTTTTCAAATAGAGTGATATGCCTTATTTGGGCCTTCTCTGTTTGCTTATTTTGTTTACGTTATCCACTCTATACACCCCCTTTGTGCGTATATTAGAGTGTCTTGGGGGTCTGGGGTATTAGAGTATAAATTGTTTTGACCCTCGCCCTTCTTTTGTGTTTAATATAGTCATATCACATATCCATTGTTTGGCGCTTAGTGCCTGTTTACTCTCCCAACACATAGAAACTCTTTGCTTAGCCAACAGTAATGCCACCATACAAAATTTACGTTGCAGACCCCCGGCGTCATTTAGAAGCCCTAATAAACAAACCCTTATACGGCAGGTATCCACCCTCATCATTACTGTTAGTAGTGATGTTACCTTTTTCCCAATATGTGTGAATTTTCGCACAATACCATGCCATGTGTATGAAATCCGCCAGGTTGATCCCACATCTTTTACATCTCGCCTCTGACCTGGGACCACATACACGTAGCTTTGCAGGCATGTAATATGCTTGATGCAGGTATTTAAAATGCACAAGTATTAGGTAGGTGTTAACATTTGGATCAGTGTGCAAGTCATCTTCCAGTCTGCGTCTGTAATGCGGTCATCTAAAATAGTGTTCCATCTATCCCTGGTCTTAGAGTTACTATAGTTGATGTCTTCCTGCGCCACAGTGTATAGCCGGGAGACCAGGTGCGTGGTATTGGAAGAGGTTAGTATAGGTTGCAGGGCGTCTAGCTGTGCCGGCTCGTGTAGGTAGCTTGGGTATAATTTCCTGATCGCTCCCTGCAGTCGATCAGAAGTAAAATTGAACAGTAATGTCTGATTCTGTATGTAGGATAAGTCCTGAACCGTTAAAAAGGAGCCATTTTTATAAAGGTCCCTTATGCTATCGAATCCTTCCTGATGTAGAAGTCCCACACCCACCTCTTCAATCGTGACCGATATTCAGGATGGTGCTGCAGTAAAAGGTCTAGGGCATAAAGTGGTAATTTGTTCGCCATTTTTCCCAATCTGTACCATGCATTATTAGCGGCATCCACAGTGTTAATATCTTTGTCGTGTAGTGGCGGTCGTTGGTGTGTTATGATTGCATTTAGTGGTACTGGCAGAGCATCTCCCTCCTCCATAGTCGTGTGAGTTAGGTATGGTAGGGTATGATACCAGTATGCAGCTTATTGTGCCTGGGCACATAGATAGTATAAGTAGAAGTCCGGCACACAAAGCCCCCATCTGGAGTATTATAGAGTCATGGTACGCAATTCAATACGCGCCTGTTTGCCAGCCCATATGAGTTTGAGCACAACTGCTGATGTTCGCCTGAAGACCTCTCTGGTAGGAAAGATCGGGATATTATTAAAGAGGTAAAGCAGCTTGGGTAGCAGTACCATCTTAACAATCGCTTTGCGGTCAGCAAGAGATAGAGGTAGCTGTATCCAACGGTTCACTTTATCTTCTAATGTTGATATCACCCTGTCATAGTTAGTTCTGATGACTATTTCAGGGTGTCTGTGGTACCACACTCCCAGGTACTTTATGGGACCATCCTGCCACTCCAGGGGGAATTCAGTACTATGTGGCGTGGTTGTGTCCGTTAAGGGTATTATAGAAGATTTTTCCCATTGGTATGGAGTCCAGAATGTCCCCCAAATTTAATGTAGTCTCTAAGTAGTAGAGCTAGGTGTAGTTCAGGGTCACGGACGTAAAGCAACATATCATCTGCGTACAGTGATATGTGAAGCGGCCTACTCGGGAATTGTAGTGCTGAGTTATGGTGGAGTTGTCGTACCTTACACGCAAGTGGCTCCAGTGCCAGCGCAAATAATAACGGGGACTGCGGGCAACCTTGTCTCGTCCCCCGTTCTATATGTATCGCTTCCGATATATATCCATTCACCCGAATTTTCGCTACTGGTTGTGTGTATAAGAGTTTAACCCATTGTATAAATATCGGCGGAAACCCCCTTCTATTGAGAAGCGTAATCAGATAGGACCATTCAATGGAGTTGAATGCATTAGCAGCATCAAACATGACCGCTATTGCTTTGGGTTTGGAGTCAGGTAGTGGGATAGGGCGAATAGGGTCCTAGTGTTGTGCGTGGTGGCTCGAGATGGAATGAAACCAGATTGGTCCGGGAGGACCGGATTGGTCATCAAAGGTTGCAATCGGGTTGCCAATATCTTTGCTAATATCTTAGAGTCCGCATTAATTAATGATAAGGGCCGATAAGAGTCGCAGAGCTCAGGGTCCTTCGCAGGCTTTTTTAGTGCTATCTCTACTGCTTCTCTCAATGTGGGTGGGAGTATACTTGTCTCGAAAGCTTCCCCATACATCGCAACCAGTCTCGGTGCCAGTATATCTGTGTAAGTTTTGTAAAATTCATTAGTGAACCCGTCTGAACCTGGTGCTTTGCCATTCAGTAAGGATTTAATTATCTCTGAGACTTCCTCTACAGTGATCGGAAGCGATAGATATGTTCTCTGCGCGTCTGACAGCCATGCAATGGCCACATCCTCTAGATATTTTAATATTTCATCAGGTGTGGTAGTGGGCTACGATTTATATAGCTTACTATACGTACGTACGAATCTTTGTAAGATGCTCAGTGGGTCTGTGCAAAGTGAACCGTCCTCCCCACGTATCTGCGATATCGTTTGTGGTTGTCGTCCCTCACAAATTTTTGTTGCCAGCACCCTTCCCGGCCTTCCCCCCTCTCCAAAGGCTCTAGCTGTATGACGTTTATGTATGTACTTGATCTCAAGCATAGCAAAGGATTAGTGTTCTGATAATGTTTCTTGTATCTCCCCCAGTATGGTAGTGTCACTTGTGCTTTCATATTGGTTCTCTAGTAGTCGCAGTTTTGTTTCACATCGTTTCAGTTGTGTTCAAATATCGCACAATATTCCAACCGTTGTGCTCATGCAAACCCCCCGGATTGTGGCTTTGAAAGCCTCCCAAAGTAGGCACGGGTCATCTGTAGATTGTTCATTTAATAGAAAATATTCTTGGATTGCTTTAGCTATAGTGTCAGCGTATACTGAATCTGTGAGAGCTGTTGCGTTGAATCTCCAGCTATGTGGGGGTGGTGTGTATTGCGGTATCTCGAGAGATAGAATTACGGGGTTATGGTCCGAAAGAGTTTTAGGCATGTGTTTAATCCCTGTTTCCCATAAAAGAGTCTTGTCCAATCCCAACAAATAATCGATGCGGGACCAGCTGCTGTGCACTGTCGAAGTGTGTGTTGCTTCACTACCATCCGGGTTACGTACCCTCCATATGTCATACAGGTGTAACTCTTTCATAATGTCCAGTACTTTAGTCCTTGCTTTCCTATGTGACTCACTCATCCCCTCTGATCTATCCAACCTATCATTTAATGCTATATTCAAGTCCCCTCCCCAGATAAGGGTTCTATCCTGCTCCTCATGTAAATATTGCCATACTCCATGGTAAAATTCAGGTGCATCAGTATTCGGTCCATAGGTATTTATAAGTGTCAATCGTTGTCCCCGCATTAACCCTTTGAGTATAAGATATCGTCCTTGGTCATCCTTTATAGTCTCTTCAATTTTAAAATTAGTACCTCTTTTAACCAATATCGCAACTCCCTGGAGTAGGAAGAATAGGTAGAGCTGTGGCTTGACTCAGCCCACCTTCGGCCTATGTGAGTAGTTGAATGTGAGGCTATGTGCGTTTCTTGCAGCATCGCAATATCTATGTGCCGTCTTTCCATGCATGCAAACAGTTGTCTTATTTGTTTTGGGTTTGTGAGCCTGCGCACATTCCATGTTATTAGATTTAATGACAAATTACCTGGTGTGTTGTTTGCCATATTTAAGTGATATAACGTATAAACATCCATGCGGAGTGTCCAACTATGCAGCATAATTAACATTGTGTACTTTCAAAAACTACACCATATACTCTTATCATCTCGGATTTCAGCAATGCATCTTAAGTGTTGTGGTCCATTAAACAAATCATTTTCCCAACTCTTCCTGCCCCCCCCACATCAGCAGCCCAATCCTGCCGAAGCCATACCCCATGTTTAATACCCCCATAAGACATAACTGTGTGGGGAAAACCCATGTAGGAGTCCGCCTAGGGTGCATGTCACCATCCAAGTTAATGGATGTGAATAGATCATATTTCCTTGTAACAACATATATCGATTGAAACATATGATATTTATATCAACAGAGCTGGAAATATACTCAGTAGCGTAACCGATCATTCTGCAAGCCGTGATACTTCGACCACTTATGCGCCCCCCATTCGTTCTAGGGATCACACCACTTACCGATGCCATACTTTCGTGATCTAACATGAAGCCCCCATGTGGGTGGTACAGTAACAAATCATGTACAATATCAAAAAATCTTATCCTATGCGCGTCTACTAGGCAGTTTAGGATAGCCAGGCGTAGGTTGCTTCAGGCATCATCCATTAGTGATTTGCCATTTTCATTACAGTTATATATCACCTCAGCCTAGCCTGTAATAGCTGCCTATGGTGTTCATGTGTATTACTACAATATGGGCCAGAGCGCTTGTATTATCACACATCTAACTGGAAGTCACTTTTTATATCGCAAATCTTATGCTCGCATTTACAGCATCAGTTCTTGTGGCAGTCTCTTAGTTCAGAATCCTATGTGTTTGCCTTAAACATGTTCCATTCGCTGTGGCCACCGGCTACCAGATTTTCCACTCGACAAGGTTAAAAAAGTAACGTGTTACCAGTATGAATAACTTACCCCTTGTGTGGTTGGTCATGGTTCATACTAGCGTAGTATCTTACTTTGAGTCAGCAGAAATTCGCTCCACAATTGTCATACTTGCGGAGATATTTAGCTCTATAGTATCACCAACAGTAGACCTTCAGTCTTGGTCTTGTTCTTGCTCAGCCCGTCTTTGCTCCTTCCGATGGTTTGTGATCTTCTTAACGAAGTCTTGGGCTTCTTTCGGCATGGATAGTACCGTCGGTTTGCCTTCCAAATTGATCTTCAGTCGCGCCGGATATAGCATCACGTACTCCACCTGCATGCTCCTTAGTTTTGCTTTAACATTCGCAAACTCTTTGCGCGCTTGTTGCACCGCCATGGTGTAGTCAGGATAAAACTCAAGTTTGTTGCCCTGGTAATTCACTTGTTTTTTGTCCCTCGCCATCCTCAATATATTATCAGGGTCTCTGTAGTTCAATACACAAGCCACTATAGGCCTGGGTTGTGCTCCTGGTGGCGGCCGGGGTGCTAATGACCGGTGGGCTGGTTCAATTATAAATATTGGTGAGAGTTGTTCCGTGCCAAATATCTCTCGGCATAATTCCTCTATGTACGTCTCCATGTGGCCCGTATTCGTGGTCTCTGGGACACCTGCGATTCGAATATTATTGCAACGTGATCGTGCATCCAAATCCTCCGCCTTGTTCTTTATCACGTCAAATAGTTTTCCCATCTCACCGCATTTGGCAGTGCTGGTGTGTGCCTCATATTCTACAGCCGATATCCGATTTTCTGCTTCATCTAGTCGCTTACCTTGGCGATCCAATTTCGCAGCCATGTTATCCACGCGACATGTGAGATTATCTAGCTTGCTGTTGATGTCTTGAAGGCTCGTTTGAATTGCCTTTAGTATGGATTCCATATTTGCTTCTGGTGTACCTTCCGACTCTATCTCAGCATTGGAAGGGATCTTGGGGCCTCGTACCGTTCTTCGCGATTCGAAAGTTATTTTCGGCTGTTGTTTGTCTAGTTTACCCATCTCGTGTAATCAAGTTGTTACCTAAGTGTTGTCACAGTTGAGTGATGTGGATGATTATGCAATGTCTATTTTCTGAACTTTGAGATTACAGTGTTAGTAATGTTTAGCAAATTCAGCTCAGCGATTGCTTGCACACCATAAATCTCTCTGTGCCAGATGCTAATAAAGTTGACTACAGTTCAGTGCGTGCTGGCGGATCTTCAGTTGGGTTACTAATTGAGATTTGCAAACACTTCGTGCTAGGTTTCTGTTTAAGAAGCGAGGTAGTGACAGTGGCACGTTATTGGTACAGATCCAATGTGTGGCAGGTCGTTGGCACAGCGTTGTGAGTTTGGGCCACGAGTTACATGAGCATTGTTGGCAACTTGGTGTTGCAACATATATTGTAGCAGCAGGGATGGTACACAAATGCGCCTATCGCGGTGTAATGCTCATTTTCTCGATGTTGAGTGCAGTTTTGCAAGTGGTAACATGCAATGGGAGATCTCCTAAAATGGCCGCTCTTAACTGTCTCTATGCCGCTTTCAAAGTTGCATGTACATTAATTGCACGGCGCTCCCATGCGCTATACCAGCGATGGACCTTTATAATGAGCAGAGCGGAGGAAGCCCCCCATGCCTCTGTTCCTTTGTGCTGTATTTTCCACGTACTCACGGTCTTGTGGATGTATGTCGGACAATCAGGTTATTTGTCTTAGTCTGTTTTATCCGCTAGAAAGTTCAGGGTGCGGATCGCTTTCGCCTCAGTCTGTGTGCCTAGCTTCCGCCAGTCTTTTGGGATCTGCGGCTGTCTTTCTGATAGTTTACTGTCCATGCATTCAGTGCCGAGCAGCGAAGTTTATAATTTCATGCCATATCAAGTAGTGCGGTGTTATACTGGGCACCGCTATTTTGGTCGTATTCCCGTATTATCGCCAAAAGTACCTTAGTCTGGCCTCAAGAGTCCGCTATCCTTCTCGCTGCTCAGTCCGCTGCTTACCGCTATTGCTCGTCCGCTCAGGGCTATCGGCGCACAATAGTGTTGCTAGGAAAGTTCGTAGTTTTCGTTCAGCGTTCCCGTACCATGGCGGCTACCATTTTTCACTGTCCTGGGTTGCGGCTCTCCAGGGCTCCGATATTCGTGTTCTCCATATGCTCCTGGTCCAAACTCCCGTCAGAGGTGTTTCTCAGCTGCCCCAGTCATTCCAATTTTCAGCCCTGTTGCTTCAATGCAATTCTGCTGTCATAGTCGCATGTATTTACGTGGGAATTAGGTCCGTCCGGCGGAGCTGTCTGCTTAGTCAGCCATCCCGTAGTGCACCCTCTAGGGCCCCCAAGTAGGCAAGATTAATTATATTTGCATCTCTTGAAAATATTTTGAATCAGATCTACCTCAATACACCCACAAATATTGTTGTCTTGAAAGTGGCAAGAGACAGTTCAGTTTCTACTGTGCACCAGGGAATTAATACATATTTCTATTCTATATGGGTCAGTTCCACAGCCTTTTGAACCAAACACGAGCATAACTTTTTTTTGTGGTTGCAGATTCTTTAAACTGCATCACATTTTCATACCCTTCTAGCAGTTAAGTTAAATACAGCTCAGAGGTAGAATAATTTTCCCAGGGTAACAACGTTTGATCTACTGTGTAAAGGTGGAAATCATAACATTTGTAGTATGTGCAGTTATAAAGACTATGTAAGGAACCCATTTTGAAAATGATTCCAAAGATTTTAAATGCTAATGATTACTAGAAGCTTTAAATGCTAAAGCCCTGATTCATTGTTAATCGGAGGAAAGGTGCTATTTATCACGCCTGGTAAATACCATTACTGCTGGTTTATTGAACAGTGAGGTATTGAGCACACCTGGGTGCAGTAAATACCACCCAACTCAAAATTACAACCCCTGCACAAACAGGGTTTCACAGGTGTTAGACAATAGCGTGGAACTCGGTTGCATGTGGAGTTAAATAGGTATACTTACAGACTTCATCCTGGAATGTTTAAGAGTAGATCATTCTTAAATAAATCAATGAAGGATTTGAAAATCAGAGATATCGGAAGGGCAAGAGCTGTCACAATCATCATAATGCCATGCAATATTACTAGGATAAAAAAGAGGAAGGAATTTGTTGAGTTCTAGGTTGATAATGTAGATGTTCTTGGTATTCTCTGGCTTGAACATGACAAAGTTCTTTTTCATTTTCATCACATGTTGAGTTTCTAGTTGAGGTGCACATAATGTACTTCTAAGGGAGGCAATATAACCAGTCACACCACCAAAAAAACCAAGAGCGGAGGAATGAGGTGGGTAATTTTGAAAAATACATTAATAAACTTGAAATAGAACGTGTCATGATGGACAGTGACTGTTTGTTTTAAATACTATGTGGTCTATTATAATAGCAGGCCAATCAACACCGCCCGTATGGCGGTGGCAATCCGCCTGCCATTATCCACCGCCCACCTCCCATTTCCCCCTGCCATATTACGATGGCATGGGTGACCCCGGCAGACGGAAAGACCGTCTGCCGCTTTTCCACCCGTTGACGAGTCGACCGGGTGGAAAAGGGGCTGAATATGGTGGCGGTATTTGCAAGACACTGCCATCAATATTACAATTCAGGCGGAGAGGTGTCAGTCAGTCAGTCAGTCAATCAGGTTTATTTTGATAAGAAAATATCCTAAAAGCTTTACATAAAGCAGCAATATAAAAAACCATGTTATTTAAAATTCATTAACCAATCGGATAAAAATAATGCACTTTCCAATACATTAGATAAAAAGGTCTAATACATGACCACAATTAAACAATGACTTTTAACTTTTTACATCTAATTGACCAAGCCCAGCCTAGGTACTTGGCCATACCACAAACATGCAGGGGCCGGGTATCTGACCTCAAAATTCGCAAAGCGACTATATGGTATCTGGTATCCAGCTCCCTACATAAGGGTTTTAACCACATAGACCTCGGAGATTTGTAGGCCGGACATTCAAATAAAAAGTGGGGGACAGGCTCCACTCTAGAGATACAAATTAAACAAAAGGGAGACGTTTGTGCCGGGATATTCCAGCGAGCAGACAATTCTCTCAATGGCAGCAAACCCACCCTAAACTTGAAATACAAGGCTCTGTCAAAGGATTTTGAGATCAGGTCCATCTAGGGTTCACAAAGGGGCACATCCTTAATCCTGAGGAACTCAGTGGTTGTCCTTCCATGCTTGGGTTGGAACTTAATTTGTTATCTACCCACTGCCAGTACATGGATTTAAGCACGTCTTTGGGGGGAGCACTTCTGGATACCCAAGCATTTCCAAGTCCTAGATTGCCAAGCAGTGTTTTGACATTGTTGAGCCACCCAATTTTAGACCAGCCTGGCATTGACAATATTTCAAACAGCCCTTCCGCATAACTGGCAAGTTCAGGAGTTCTCCATAAACGTGCCCACAATAAGAGCGGACGGAGTTGGGCCTGGTCTTTGATCGATCGACATCCCATGTACAGCAATAGGGGTAGCATGGAAATGCTTTGGGGAAGGGACATTAAGTCCTTCAAAAATGTATTTTCTGATTTGGAGAAATGGTCAATGGTGCCTAATCCCTAGAGTTCTGCCCCGTAAAGCGCTGCACTAACTCCTCTTGCTCTATAGATATCTAAAACTGGGGCAATAGGCCTAAATGAGGACGAGCGCTGCTCTTTAAGAAGTGCCCCCACAACCCTTTTATGACCCATCAGCATTTTCTGGAGGTGAGGACCCCACTGCAGAGTCAGATAGACGGATACCCAGATAGTCAAATTCCTTGTCCCTTTCCAAGGGCACAAGGTTTAATATAGGAGGGTGACCAAGCTTCCTTGGGGGATTCAGTACTAGATATTTGGTTTTATCGGTGTTGATTTTTAGCCCCCTGCTAGTACAAACAGATTGAAAATTCTCCAAGAAGCTCTGTAAGCCCATGGGGGACTTTGAGATGAGCAGGGTATCGTCAGCGAATAGGAGAGTGGGTATTTTCTTGCCCGCCAGAGAGGGAGCCTCAGATGGTTTATTTAAAAGGTGCTTCACCACCCTGTTCACATAAAATGAGAACAGGGTGGGGGCAAGGACACAACCCTGGTGGACACCCCTATTCACTGTGATTTTAGTGGTCTTCTGGCCCTGGGTACCCCACCTCACCTACGCATAGTTCCCAGCATGCAGCTTCACCAACATGGACAAAATGTATGCAGGGATCCCTAAATCAGAAAGTACCCCCCACAAGCGGTCCCGAGGCACCAGGTCAAAGGCAGTCTTCAAATCAATAAATGCGAGATAAAGACTGCCTTTGCCTAGTACTACCACCTTCCAATCAATCAATCAATCAATCAATCAAGCATTTGTATAGCGCGCTACTCACCCGTAGGGTCTCAAGGCGCTGGAGGAAGGGGGTCCGCTACCGCTCGAACAGCCAGGTCTTGAGTTGCTTCCTGAAGGAGAGGTGGTCTTGGGTCAGGCGGAGGTGGATGGGGAGGAAGTTCCACGTCTTGGCAGCCAGGTAGGAGAAGGATCTTCCTCCTGTTGTGACTCTTCGGATGCGGGGGACGGCGGCGAGGGCGTGGCTGGTCAATCGTAGCTGGCGGGTGGGAGTGTAGAAGGTCAGGCGTTCGTTGAGGTATCTTGGGCCTTGGTTGTGGAGAGCTTTTTGTGCGTGGGTGAGGAGTCGGAACGTAATTCTCTTGCTGACGGGGAGCCAGTGCAGGTTTCTCAGGTGTTCGGAGATGTGGCTGTGCCGGGGGATGTCCAGGATGAGGCGTGCTGAGGCGTTCTGGATGGGTTGGAGTCTCTTCTGAAGTTTGGCTGTGGTTCAGGCATAGAGGGAGTTGCCGTAGTCCAGACGGCTGGTGACGAGGGCCTGGGTGACCGTCTTCCTGGTTTCAGAGGGGATCCACCGCAAGATCTTACGTAGCATGCGGAGGATGTTGAAGCATGACGAGGAGATGGCATTGACTTGTCTGGTCATGGAAAGGGAGGAGTCCAGGATGAAGCCCAGGTTGCGTGCGTGGTCTGTCGGTTTGGGTGAGCTGCCCAGGGCAGGGGGCCACCAGGAATCGTCCCAGGCGGAGGGCGAAGATCCCAGGATGAGGACTTCCGTCTTATCTGAGTTCAGTTTCAGGCGGCTGCGCATCATCCACTCGGCTACGTCTTTCATCCCTTCATGTAGGTTGGTTCTGACGGTGGCGGGGTCGTTGGTGAAGGAGAGGATCAGCTGGGTGTCGTCGGCGTAGGAGATGATGTTGAGGTTGTGTTGGCGTGCGAAGGCTGCAAGGGGGCTCATGTAGATGTTGAACAGCGTGGGGCTGAGTGATGATCCTTGGGGTACGACGCAGATGACTTCGGTGGCCTCGGATCTGAACGGGGGGAGGCGGACTCTCTGGGTTCTTCCGGCGAGGAAGGAGATGATCCACTCCAGTGCCTTCTCTTGGATCCCGATGTTGCTGAGGCGTTGTACTAGGGTGCGGTGGGAGACCGTGTCGATCACTGCAGAGAGGTCCAGGAGGATGAGGGACGCTGTTTCTCTGTTGTCAAGCAGGGATCTGATGTCGTCGGTGGCTGCGATGAGGGCAGTCTCGGTGCTGTGGTTGGCCCGGAAGCCAGACTGTGAGTGGTCGAGGGATCCATTTGTCTCGAGGAAGGCGGCCAGCTGTCTGTTGACGGTCTTCTCAATGACTTTAGCAGGAAAAGGAAGGAGCGAGATAGGTCGGTAGTTTTTGAGTTCGGTGGGGTCTGCTGATGGTTTCTTCAGTAGGGCGCTGAGTTTGATGTGCTTACAGCTCTCTGGGAAGGTGGCGGTGTCGAAGGAGGCGTTGATGATGTCCCGCAGGAGTGGTGCGATGACGGAGTTGGCCTTGTTGAAGACGTGGTGAGGGCAGGGGTCGGTTGGAGATCCGGAGTGGATGGAGTTCATCGTGCGGATGGTGTCTTCGGTGTTGACCGGGGTCCAGGCGCGGATGGTGGTGGTGGGGGGCGTTGGTGCGGTCGTAGGGTGTGTCGGCTGTGTGCTGAAACTGTTGTGTATGTCTGCGATCTTGTTGTGGAAGAACGAGGCGAGCGAGTTGCAGAGTTCTTGCGATGGGGTGATGTCGTTGTCTCCGGCGCTAGGGTTCGAGAGCTCTTTGACGATGTTGAAGAGTTCCTTGCTGTTGTGGGCGTTGTTGTCAAGTCATTCCTTGAATGCGGTTTTCTTGGTGGTGTGGATCAGCTGGTGGTACTTTCGAGTGGCAAGCTTGACGGTGGTCATGTTGTCTGTAGTTGGGTCTCTGCGCCAGCCTTTCTCGAGGGCTCGGCAGATCTTCTTGGAGATAAATAAATGAGCATCAGTCTAAAAACCTGCTTGATGGTCCCCGTGCCAGACCTAAAACCAGCTTGAAGATCTGAAAGGATTTGGTTCTCAACCTCCCACTGGAGCACTCTTCCGAGGACCACCTTTCCAGCTACCTTCTGTGTGGAATCTATAAGGCTTATAGGGCGATAATTTTCAGGGTCGTCCCGACAGCCCTTTTTAAAAATCGGGACGACCTCAGCCCCCTTCCAGGAGTCTGGGATCACCGCGCCAATAAAGGTAGCATTAAGTAAGCTTGATATAAGCCTCCCCATTCTTTAGGATTCATGCAGAGTAAATCCCCCGGTAGCCATCAGGGCCTGCTGCTTTATTTGGCACTAGGGATTTGATCACGTCTTCCACCTCCTTAGGTTTAAAAAGTAACGCTTCTCTCTCTACAGAGAGGCCCAAAGCAGGTGGTGTAGTCAACCCCTGCCCATCAGCAGGATTGGTGGAATAAAGAAGGGAAAAGTGATCAAACTACGCTTGCCCTATAATGTTACATGTGATAAGGGTACAATCGGGCCTGTTCCTGGTCCTTACCAAGTTCCAGAAGGCACCGGCATCCCTCCCTGCACTGGTAACCTTTAGGTCGCACCAAAACTGGTCATCCCAGTCCCTCCTTGCTTCCCTAGTGGTGAGCCTGTAAACCTTCCTGGCGGCTGTCTTTTAGCTTGACAGCCGTCACCAGGGCAGTTTTCTACTTCCGGCACTTTTTTAAAAACCACCCTGAGTTGCACTTAGGTTTCTGGTGCCCCCTTGCAAGGGAATCCCTACACGGTTTTATAAGTAGGCATCCCAGTGCTTGGGTTGTGTTTCAAAAGAGACAAAGAACCTCAGACGGGTCCAAGGTGGAGGTGTCCAACCTGGACAAAGCCCCTTCCATCAGTGCCCCTATATTCTGCACCAGCCCCTCATCGAGGGCAACCGTACACCATTTGAGGCGCCTCCTTGCATTTGATGGGCGAACTTCTGAGGTTATTCTTAATTGTGGTTGGTGAGGATCATTTGTGGATGTCCAAATCGACTTTAAACTTAGAGATAGCGGATTGTGCTCCCTATCGGCGGTGGACAGGACTTCCATATCTCGCATACAACCTCAGAGCTTTAGATCGAGAAAAATGTAGTCTATCCGTGAGGAGTGGTCTACCCTATTGAACGTATGGGCTCCTGAAGGGTCTGAAGATGTTATACCATTCACTGCCCTCAAGCCAAATTCTAGGGTTAAGATGTTAAGCTGGATGGACCGTTGGGACCATCTCTTAATAGGCTGAATAGTAAGAGCTGGAATACCCCTTTTAACATCCTCATAGGAAGTGCCCAAAATGTCTTCATCCGCCAGGGGCTCAAAAGTACAGTTGAAGTCCCCTGCAACCAAGACATGAATTCTTACTACATTTAGTAAGCTCCTCTCCAAGAATAGAAATAGTAGGAGATTCAGAACCACCATTAATGCCTCTAGTGTAGGTGTTGAGTATCTCCAATGTACGCCTTCGGTGTGGACCCCTGACTGACAGTCTTAAAATATAAGGTGATTTAGATACAAGATGTCTAGTATGGCAGCCCAAGGAAATATTAATCTAAATTAAAAGACCTCTTGAAGGGTGACCTCTCCGGCAGTGGTTGGGAATTGCTGGTACAAAAAACGTAGTGAAGCCAACCTTGTAACAAGGTTCCACACTCCAAGTCTCCTAGAAGATACAAATCCCATAGGACTTGATAAATAAGTTCCAATCAGGAACATCTAGTTTCCTGGAGATACCGGCTGTTTTCCAGCTGAGGATCCTCAGATCATTGCTCGTATTGACTACCTCAGAAGGATATAGTGTAACCACCGGACTGGGCCCAGCACCAGTCTCCACAGAAATGGCCTCCCGCTCCCCAGACCTACAGGTATTCTCTCGAACCGAGGGACCAGAGGCAGAACAGGACTGATTGACTCTGCCATCGGGGTCCTCAGTCGCTTCTCTATACCCAGACATACCCAAAACCTTTGGGGGGGACTCGGCTAGCTTGGCAAGGGAATAAGTATCGTGTCACCAGCCATAGCCCATCCTATGTGCCGCTCTACCTCCCAAGGGCATATAACACTGATGGGAGTCATAGTCGGCTTGAGGATGGAACCTATTGTCCCTCCAACCCCTAGGATGATGACTAACAATGGGTTGAAGGACCGGGAGAGTTTGGAAGTGGGTAAGTTCGAATGTGCCAATTCCTGTATTCCTTGGGTTCAGCTGGAGGTTGCAGATATACCTGGCCACCCTGGGGTCCCTAAAGTTAACCAAAATGCAGTCACCTGGCAGATCCTTTGTCCTATTTCCAACCCAACTAACTCTTCTAACGTGGAGAACCTGGCAATCAAATGAGTTAGGAAGAGGTCTATTTTCGGTTAACCAGAACATTGTTTTATTCTTGAGCTCGTTATATGATTTCTGGTTGCCAGGCTTACTGAGAGGTACCCCTGTGAGCACAACTACATACGGCTGGCATTCTGGAGGTAGGTTAATAATGGGGAGATCAATGTCTTTATTGGCTACAGTGGAAGCTTGGATTAAGTCAGAGTGTTTACCATTTGGGCTCTCGCTATTTCTTGTAGTGGTCTTAGAAGCCTTACTCTGGGCAGTCAAACTTACGCAGCTCCTTTTGGGCCCTTTATCCTGAATAGAGGTCTTACTAGCTTGGACATTGGTTTGGATAGATTCACCTTGGGTGGCAGAATTATCACACACTTGGAACCCTGTTGCTTCCTCTGGTGCTGTTTGCCCCTTGCTACTGGGGATGTTAGGTCCAACTGTGTGACTTTAGTCGTTACAGGTGCCCCCTCCCTGATTTTGGTATGTAATTTAATAAGGGACTTGAGAGAGAAAAAGTTATCAAGAGTGGCCTTCTCGAACCGATCAAGCCTCTCGGTCAAAACTTTTACCCTCTCAAGAACCGGGAGAATAAGTGATTTCATCACTTTCTCGCTTTGGGCTAAGGGGGGCAGATCGTCAGGATTAGCCAATGTACTAGAGGGCGCCTGCCCCCCACTCTCCGATTCACTCGGGGTGGATGACACCTGAACTCCAGACAGAGGAATCCCAAGAGAAGCAGGGGAAGAAGTAATAGTTTGGTGGTTCCTCGGCTCATCTCCCCTTATTAATTTACCACATCCCTTAGGACGTTTACCCTTGAACTTCTTGGAGGGTTTTAGATAGATAGATACACGAAATCCCAAAAAACCTACCATCGTAGTATATGCAAGACCAGGGCAACCTACTACGCCACAGAGATCAAAAATAGCCACAACGCATCAAAAACCGTCATTAAAATTCTTAAAGAATTGAGCACCAAAAAAACAACGGCTAACCTAAACTCCTCACCTACGTTATGCGACAATCTGGCCTCTTATTTCTTAGAAAAAATCCGAAAAATATACAGCACCTTTCCCCTTACCCCTTCTGATGATCTTAACAAACCCAACCTCGCTAGTATCCCGTCCCTTAGTCAAGAAGACTTTTCAAAAATCTGCAACAAAATCAAATCCGGCTCTCCAGCAGACCCCCTCAAACCTGAAATCTTTCGAGAAGCAGATGAAATCGTTCTAGGCCCTCTGCCAGGGATCATCAACAAATCCTTCTCCACTGGCATAATCCCCTCCAAGTGGAAACAGGCCCGGATATCACCTATCATCAAGAAACCTACACTTGACCCCAATAAACCCGAAAACCTTAGACCTATATCCGTCCTCCCCTGGCCAGCCAAGGTAGCAGAAGCCCATGTAAACAACATCCTGACCAATCATCTGACATCTAATAACATCTTAGACTGGTCTCAACATGGCTTCCGGGCTGGCCACAGCACTGAGACAGCCCTACTAAGTGTGACTGAACACCTCCGCACCATTCTAGATTCTGGTGGAACGGCAGCACTGATTCTTCTAGATCTCAGTGCTGCCTTCGACACGGTGTCACACAAGGTTCTGCTGTTCAGGCTAAAAGAGGTCGGGGTAACAGGGTTAGCCCTTGAATGGTTCAGAGACTTCCTCTCGGGCCAGTCCTTCCGAGTCTCCACCCCCCCCATCTCTCCAGGGAATGCCCCATTGAACAGGGCGTACTCCAGGGCTCGGCTCTTAGCTTCACCCTGTTCAATGTGTATGCTCAGCCCCTGGCTGAAGTAGCCAGAAGACACGGATTATCGCTTGTATCCTACGCTGACAACACTCAGCTGGTGGTGGCACTAAACGATGAAAGTGGACCCTGTACCCAAAAATTCCAACGCACCCTCGTGGACATCACAGAATGGATGACAGCGAACTACCTTCAGCTCAACGCCGGAAAAACCGAGGTGTTGGTAGTAGGAAAAAACACTTGGGGGGACAACTGGTGGCCAGCAGACCTAGGACAGCCACCGGAACCCAAGGACTGTGTAAAAAACTTGGGAGTCTGGGTAGACTCCGCCCTTAAATTTACTCAGCATACAAAAAAAGTGGCAGCTACCTGCTTCGGTATTCTAAGAAATCTCAGACCCATCCTTGGATTCTTCGACAACCAAACCCGTCAGACGATAGTACAGGCAGCCATTCTCTCCAGATTGGATTATGCCAATTCCCTTCTCCTAGGGACTAACGTAGCTGAAAAAGCTAGACTCCACAGAGTACAGAACGCTGCCGCCAGAGCACTGGTAGGCACCCCCCGCCACGCGTCTGTAACCAGTACTCTCACTAAACTCCACTGGCTCCCAATGGAGAAACTAATTCATTTCAAAACACTGTGCCTAGCTTTTAAAATTCTAAAAATGGCTTCTCCACCCATGATCCGCCCCCTCCTGTCTAACTACGTTCCCCGGCGTACGTTACGCTCAGAAGGCCAAAATCTGGCAACAGTACCTCGTATCAAATTATCCAGGATGGGCGGCCGTTCCTTCAAGTACCTGGCCGCAAAGCTCTGGAACAACCTCCCTGACCCTATCAGAGGGATACAGGACCTGAAGTCCTTTAGGAAAGCAATAAAAACTCACCTCTTCTGCCTCTGTTCACGTCTCTTACAGTAAGCGCCGGGACGCCCCTTGGCTGGGGCAGCTGTGCGCTATACAAGCCCATATAACATTAACATTAACATTAACATTAACATTAACATTAACATTAACAGATAGTCTGCCCTTCGATGGAGTGCAGCTCTTTTCTGCTTGATAGATACATTTCTGGATCGGCTAATAGGCACTCCCTCTAGTTGTACAGGGGGTTCCTTCGAGGAAATGGGATTGCTAATAGTAACTTGACCCCCTATAGGTGGACACAAATCTTCCCCCAATGTAGGCTGTGTAGTCGGATATATGCTACAATTAAGGGCATTAAGCCTATCAAGGCTAGCCCTAATGGCTCCTATTCTTGCGAAATCTGGGGCAGAAGGGGCTGCAGAAGGGGCTTCATCAGGCGGGTCATCAGCTAACTGTACAGGAGATACTGCCAAACCCGCTGGTCCCAGGGAGGAGCGCTTTTGATTAAATAGTTCATGTGAAAAACGGCGCTCAGTGTTGGCGATCTCCTTATCAATAGCCGAAAGGACTCTGGTAATAAATTGATCCATCGAGCCTATAACAAAACCTCCCCCGGCCCCCTTCCCTTTACTAGATTGAGTTGTCATTGGCATCTGCGGTCACACTGGACTTAGGCACAGACACCGCCAACAACTAAACTGCAAAATTTATCAAAAGAGCGATACTCTACAAAAATATAGAACCATACAAGATAGGGGTGTGGCCCAACCCAACCCCGACCGGCCCCGGACGGCCACAGACGGTCCCGCCCTTGTCCCGGGCTTCTCCCGGGACGCTCCCGCGCAGTGGGCGTCTGGGTCAGTTAAATATCACGTGTGGCAGCCGTGGGCGGGGCTCTGAGCTGAACGCGGGACCAGCTGGATCAGGTCTGGCAGGGACTCCTGGAACTTGGAGTCCCTGCTAGCATTCGGCGTGATCTTTCCTCTCGCCCTCTAGCCCCACAGCCTGCACACACAAACAGCCCGGTGAGCAAGGCTCCCTCCACAAGTTCAAAGTCGCGAAGCGGCTCCCTCGGAGCGGGTGCGGCGAGAAGTGGCGTTCAAGTCCTGTAACTCCTCTCGTGGCAACAGTAGGAGCAAGGCTCCACTCGCAAACGCACAAACAGTTCCCAATGAGAGAAAGGGCAAGTGGCCTTTAAACACGATATGGCCGTGGGCGGGACTCTGAGCCAAACGCGGGACCAGCTGGATCAGGTTGGGCAGGGACTCCTGGAACTTGGAGTCCCTGCTAACGTTCGGCGTGATCTTTCCTCTCGCCCCATAGCCCCACAGCCTGCACACACAAACAGCCCGGTGACCAAGGCTCCCTCCACAAATTCCAAGTCGCGAAGCCGCTCCCGCATAGTGGATGCGGCGAGAAGTAGCGTTCAAGGTGTTCAAGGCGTCCATGGTGGTGTTGCCATGGAAAGGCTTGCCGTCCCTGATTGTAGGGGCCTGTTGCGTACCCCAGGGGGTTGGGGGGTGAGTGGTGCACATGGGGGGTACCATAGGTACCCCCTTCATTTGCATGCACAACATGGCAGGCACCCCGCGGTGCTGGCCACATTGTGCACGCAAATGCACAAGGTGCATCCACAGCATTGTGGCGGGCGATGTTGGGAGCACTGCTGGCCACAATGTTGTGGATGGGGGTTGCCACCACCACCGTAACAGTGGCATCCTAATTGCTGGTGCGGGACCGCCGCACCACTGGTGGCCGGTCCCAGCACCGTTCAGGTGGCGAGCAGACGAAAATCCGCCCGCCATCCTAATAGTCCCTTATAGATTTTTTTTTCAGGACCATCTACAATGACAACATTGTAAGTTATTGTTAATTATTATTGGTGGGGAATGTTTTTTGTTAACATTTTGTTTGCTTGTTAGGTTTTTATTTTAACAATTATATTATGTCATATTTTAATGTACGCTTTCACTTTTTAAACATCATTATTATAATTATTCATTTAAAAAAGATTAGAAATATGTTGTTTAATTGTTTTGTAAATTTTAAATGCTGCATGGTGTTTGCTATTCTCTTATTTTCTAAATATAGACTTGGCTAATGTGTTTAGGTATTTTAGTCCTTTGGTGTTTGGGTAGAGTCTACTTTTGTACTGTAGGTGTTTGTTCATTGGGTTTGTTTGCTTACTAAGTTTATGACCTATTTTATTGAGGATTTGTTCTAGCCTTAATTCTTGATAACTTTAATCTTTTTTGATGGCTTCTATTAGTTTGTGTAAATTTGGTTGTCCTTTTCCTATTGTGGCTTGGAAGGCATTATGCCATCCTTCCACTGCGTTATTTGTTTTAACTTTTGTGCAAGGTTGCTCTCATGAACATTCCACCGGGGGATTTGGAATTTGGATTGTCTTCCGTGCCCTGCCTTATGTAGTCTTCCCACACAGGTGTCTTCAATGTAGTCAAGCAAGGGTGTTAGTTTTGTTTTGTTGGCTTGGTAGAAAGGATAATATAGTGGTTAGCTATTTCTGTTGTTGGACAGAGGTCAGGGCTATTCATTTTTTTATTTAGTAAGCAAAGTTGCTGTTTGTGGCATAATCTATACTTAGGGTACATTTATAGAGATGTCTCCAGATATTTTGGTTGAACACCTTGTTTTACAGTATGTGGATATATTTTTTTAGTTGCCTGAATCATTGCTTGCTCAAAATCTATTATTATTAATTCTTTGTGGGAAGTAGTTTTCTATCTGTTGTTTAATTATTGTAAGAAGTTCTATGTAGGTAGTATTTTGTTTGTTGGAGAGTACTGCGTATATGAGAGTAATGTTAGTTTCATATTATTTGCCATAGATGGTATAGAGTTGATAAAAAGGCCTACAGCTAACTTTAAATATCCCATACAAAATCCATGTTACGCATGGTTTTAAATTTTGAATGTTAGTGTCGGTGGCAAAAATGATAATTCCTGACTGTTGTCATAAAGAATGGAATTTTCATATTTGTGTGTGACTGTGTATTACTGTAAAAGTTTGATTTGCTGCAAAAGTTTGGGGAGTGGTGTTTGACGAGTAGATCTTTTCATTCTGGCTATGAGGCGTTTTAGAGTTGGGATTGAAGGTAATTGTCCTGTTACATGTTCAGCAACCCGAGTTAGTACCTTTTCAAATAATTGGGTACTGGTTTGTTGTGAGCTGGAGCTAACAACTTTGATGTTTTCTAAAACATCTCTCACCTCAATTTCTGTGACTTTGGGAGGATGGTTGTGGTGTGTTCCTTAACACTAATAACATTTGGCTCCATTGTTGTTGCTCTCCCTTATCAAGAATTGGAGTAGTATTTATATTTCCAATGGATTTTATTTTCAGGTATTTTCTTTTGTGTATAAGTATAGCATATGTAGCACAGAAGTAGTTTTCCTTTTTGTGAGGAAATGCACTTTGCCCCTTCTGTCATTTTCGTCGTATAGCTGTGAATGTATATATATATATATATATATATATATATATATATATATATATATATATATATATATATTACCTACTGGCGTCTCGCCAGTAGGTATATATAGTTAGGATTTTTTCCCTATGGGATTTTTGAAAATTCTATGTCTAATAACTTTGGCGTTTGTGGACGGAATCGGCTGAAATTTTCAGGAAAATGGCACATATTGTTTCTGAGCAGCCCCTGAAAATTTGGTGGGGTTTCGTCAAGGGGGGGCTGAGAAAAAAGGGGGGTCCCAAAACGCGTTTTTCCTATTCATTTTTCCATAGGGCGGTTGGACTCACTTTTAGCTCGAACGGCTGAATGGATTTGCACGAAACTTGGCAAAATTGTAGGGACTGTTAGCACAATGTGCCTTTGCTAGGTCTCAATATATGTGCTTCAGTGGATTTTGAGAAATTAACGTTTAAATCAAGATATATATCTGTAACAGCGCTCCAGGCAGCGATCCGGTCCGCTTACTTTTCGCGTTTCGGAACTTTGCGCGCAGAAAGCTGATTGGCTCTCCGGTGTCTGTCAACATTCTAAACAGTCCGGAGCGGCCGCCATCTTGTCTCTCGGTAGGATCGAGAGAGAAGAAGAGGTGAAAAACGAAGGGGGAATTTAATGAAAGGGGGCAAGGTATCCCCCTCTTGACCCCCTAGGAATGTTGTTGGGGTTATTAAAGGGTCCCGTGGGGAAAAGAAAAAAAAAATTATTTTTCACGGTAGAAGCGCTTCACGGGCCGCGAACTGGGCCGCAAACTGGTAGCGAAACGGGAATTCGCCATTTTGTGCTTCGTTAATTAAATTACTAGGTATAAGGGGGTGCGGGAGACGTATCCTAATCCCCTATGTTTCCTGAGGGTGGCTGAGGAGGCTGATATATGTTGATACATCTCGTCCAGCGGCTGTGCGTGAGCTTTTTTTTTTTGCTGCGTGACAGTCCGGAGCGGCCGCCATCTTGTCTCTCAGTAGGATCGAGAGAGAAGAAGAAGTGAAAAACGAAGGGGGAATTTAATGAAAGGGGGCAAGGTATCACCCTCTTGACTCCCTAGGAATGTTGTTGGGGTTATTAAAGGGTCCCGTGGGGAAAAAAAAAAAAAAGATTTTTCACGGTAGAAGCGCTTCACGGGCCGCGAACTGGGCCGCAAACTGGTAGCGAAACGGGAATTCGCCATTTTGTGCTTCGTTAATTAAATTACTAGGTATAAGGGGGTGCGGGAGACGTATCCTAATCCCCTATGTTTCCTGAGGGTGGCTGAGGAGGCTGATATATGTTGATACATCTCTTCCAGCGGCTGTGCGTGAGCTTTTTTTTTTTTTGCTGCGTGACAGTCCGGAGCGGCCGCCATCTTGTCTCTCGGTAGGATCGAGAGAGAAGAAGAAGTGAAAAACGAAGGGGGAATTTAATGAAAGGGGCAAGGTATCACCCTCTTGACCCCCTAGGAATGTTGTTGGGGTTATTAAAGGGTCCCGTGGGGAAAAAAAAAAAAAAATGATTTTTCACGGTAGAAGCGCTTCACGGGCCGCGAACTGGGCCGCAAACTGGTAGCGAAACGGGAATTCGCCATTTTGTGCTTCGTTAATTAAATTACTAGGTATAAGGGGGTGCGGGAGACGTATCCTAATCCCCTATGTTTCCTGAGGGTGGCTGAGGAGGCTGATATATGTTGATACATCTCTTCCAGCGGCTGCGCCATCTTGCCTTTTTTCCAATGCCACAATTTTGTCGTGCACGGCAGCCATTTTAGATGCCAGGCTGGTCCCAGGCTATCACCTACCCCTGCGGATGTAGTTTATGGCCCCAGCTGTAGAGAATTCAGACATGCCAACCCTCCCGATTCAGGCGTGTGACTACTGATTTCAGTGCTAGTCTCCCGCCTCCCGATTTCTGCAAGCAAAAACCCGGGGGCATATTACGAACAACTAGCGATAATTTTTGTCTCTAACTTGTTTAGAGACAAAAATTATCGCCGCACATCGGCGATTTTTATCGCAGATAAACCTTGCTATTATCGCAGAAAAGTCAGCGATATTCATGTATTATCGAGCAAATGCTCTTAGCCATGTTATCCACCTCCCATTGGATAACATGGCTAAGAACTGCTCAGGGCAGGTGTTAGATTTTGTAGATATTCGCGCTTAGCGCGAATATCTCCAAAAGTTGGTAATAGGAGAAAGCGATGTTAGGGACTGTTTCCAGTCGCTAACATCTTGGCACGCCACTTTGCATGTTATTAGTGATAAGTATCACTGACATGCAAAGCGGGGCCCAAGATGGTCGCTATCTCCTTTTAGCTGTCACTAACTGGTGTTAGCGACAGCTTGGTAATAGGGAGATAATTTTATCTCCGCTTTCATGGCTTTTAAAGCCAAAAAAGCGGAGATAAACCCCCTTGATAATATGCCCCACGATTCCTTGGGGGTTTCAGCTGACAGGGCTTGGTATTGTGTTACATGGTAATTTTTCCAGGAAACGTCAGAGGGTCGATGCAGGGGTTCTAGAAGAGGTGATAAACCATTTAAGCCTCATGAACAAGCGCATGGTCTTTTAAAGATTTGTGAAGTACTCGGGGCGGCGGTGTGTGTGTGCCCTCTTTCAGGAGCGGGCGGGGGGGCACTGCCAGCAACTTGCCAGGTCAGGTAGTGTTCAACACGTGCATCACCCTTTCTCTGCCTGCTATTGCGCTCCATGCTTCGGAAAGGTAAGAAAAAGAACGTGCATTTGAGTTTGAAATGTCCGATCCTGCAGCAGCACACTTCCAAAGCCCACACATGACAATAACCCGATTCAAGGCCCTATTCACCCGTTTTTAAAAAAATAGATAACACTCCAACAAAGTAAGATTATAAAACTTTATTAACTTTTAACTATAATGAACGGAACAAAAACTAAAAACATTTAAACATTTTTCAACTCAAAAAGCAACAATGGTTAGAAGCTGTCTTTTGTGCGAATAGTCCCAAGGCAGCACAACGTGCAGAGTTCTGGACGGCACCCAGGTGATGTCGCCTGGGTGCCGCACTGGTTTTGGAATCCTACAATGCAGCACAGAAAAACAGCGTGGGGCGTCCCGGGTGGTGCGGGGGGAGGCCTCGTCAGTAGCGGTCTGTTGTGCGAATAGTCCCAAGGCAGCAGAACGCGTTGAGATGTTGATGGGACTGTGTCCAGTGTCCCATGGCTGACACAACATGTACGACAGGCACCCAGGTGATGTCCAGTAAACTGCCGCACTGGTTTTGGTATCCTACAATGCTGCTCCGAAAATTGGCGTGCGGCGCCCCGGGGGGAGGGGGGGGGCGTGGGGGAGGCGGCGTGAACGGGCCTCCCCAGGTGGCGGCCATCTAGCTGAGTTGCGCCCGCTCTTGCGGCTACAGCGTCTCGCTCACCATGTTGTTGAGTTGCTCCCACTCTTGCAGTGCAGCGATAGGCGGCTGCCACATGGCTCTTAAAATGGCGGACGGCTCCTCGGTTTTGGGCCTGGTCCACTGAAATGGCCCTGGGACACCTTGGAACTCGGGCGCTTGCCTGCTAGGGCTTGGGCTCCATTCTCGAAAAGCGTCCCCTCAGCCGTGAAGATTCTACAAAAGTCTTGGGGGCCCCCGACTCCCGCAGGCTTCCGGTGGGGAGCGGCTGCCATGATTGCTCGCGGAATGACCACGACGGAGCCACGAGATGGTGGTGCTCTCATGCTGACGCCAGCTTCAGTCTGAATGATCCAGAAACAAGGTGGGGCTTTCATCGTTTGGGAAAAAAAAATGTTCTAAACCAATGAAAAGTGTTATTTTTAGGTCATATGACCAAGCCTTCCATCTTTAGGAAACCAAAAGTAAAATGAACCAATGAAAAGTTTTATAAACAAGTCACATGACCTGTTATGCGGCATAGGGCTACAAAAAGCGTAGAAAATCCGTTGGCACGTGAGGCGGCGTCAGTAGCGGACCGATGTGCGAATAGGCCGAAGGCAGCACAACGCGCCGAGATTCGGATGGCACCGAGGTGGTGTCCAGCAAATTGCCGCACTGGTGTGGCCATCCTACAATGCTGCGCCGAAAGACGGCGTGTCCAGCTGAGTTTCTCCCGCTCTTGCGGTACAGTGACTCGAACGCGCCGAGATCCGGATGGCACCGAGGTGGTGTCCAGCAAATTGCCGCACTGGTGTGGCCATCCTACAATGCTGCGCCGAAAGACGGCGTGTCCAGCTGAGTTGCGGTCACTGTTGCGGTACAGTGACTCGAACGCGCCGAGATCCGGATGGCACCGAGGTGGTGTCCAGCAAATTTCCGCACTGGTGTGGCCATCCTACAATGCTGCGCCGAAAGACGGCGTGTCCAGCTGAGTTGCGGTCACTGTTGGGGTACAGTGACTCGAACGCGCCGAGATCCGGATGGCACCGAGGTGGTGTCCAGCAAATTGCCGCACTGGTGTGGCCATCCTACAATGCTGCGCCGAAAGATGGCGTGTCCAGCTGAGTTGCGGTCACTCTTGCGGTACAGTGAGTCGAACGCGCCGAGATCTGGATGGCCCCGATGTTGTGTCCAGCAAGTTGCAGCACTGGTGTGGCCATCCTACAATGCTGCGCCGAAAGTCGGCGTGGGGTGCCCCGTTGGCTTATGAGGTGATGTCAGTAGTGGACCGATGTGTGAATAGGTCGGAACCAGCACAAGGCGCCAAGATCTGAATGGCAAGTCCTGGATGTTGAGTGCCTCAGTTGAGAGTTCTGAGCAGTGCTTGTAAGACTGTCTGAAGCTTATTTGCACCTGCTGCAGCTTCACTATTGCCCTGGTGTGGCCAAAGGTGGCACATGACATAGGCGGCCGGCTCCCGAGGTCCGGCGGAACTTTTTTCCTTTTCCTTTCTGCTTCTTTTCCTACAATCCGTTTCATCTGAAGACACGACCAGGTCCCTGAATGTGTGCAGGGGGACGCTATTGATTGAATGAAAATGGCGGCTTGACACAAAGCTGACTCAAGCGTTACTGTTGATGCTATACAGACAAAAATTGGTTTTCAGTTTGTACATTCTTCAGGTTTTTTTTTTCCATCCAAGTCTGATTGAGAGTTTGTAGAAAAATGGCTTCAGATTTTGCACATACTACTCTTCAACATTCTTCCTAAATGTAACAATGTGAAACTCACTAGGAGAACGGCTGTTTCTGTTTCCTTTCAAAATGCTGCCAACAATATTTTCTGAATGGAAGACACCATCTTGTAGCATAAAGGGCCGAAAGGGGTTCTGGTCTGGCCGATGGTTGGTGGAGACATTTTGACTATATCTTGGACCTGCCCGGCCTCGCCCAAAATGGCGCCGGTATAAATGGGACTCGTAACTCCTTGCCCGCAAATGTATATCTAGAAAATGTTATTGTAAGTGGCCCTGTCGTATTTTAATTACAAAATGTACGTCCACCGATTCCGCAACTGTTAGACACCTTTGTTCTTGCAACCTAATGGCCCGCTCGTTACGTTCTTCTACAGTGTAAATGTCTCCTCATCATATACGATTTCAGTTTGCTCCGTGGCCGGCCCACGTGGTTATAGGCCCGTATTTGTATACTGACATTTTCACAATAAAGGTTTTTAAAACAAAACACGGTAGTAGTATTTACATTGGTAAAGTTTTTACTTTTAGTCACTGTTTTCGAATCAGTAAAGGCAAGTGAAATAAAGCAGTCCAATTACATGACGGATAAAAGGTATAATATGTAGGAACGCAGTAAAGATAAATGCTTAAGGGCAGTTGTGTTTTTCATGTCTGCAATATAAAGTGATCGATAAGAATCTGATAATCAGGCGTATCGGCGACTAAGACAGCAGGCCGAATCTCTTTTACTCAACGGCTCCGTCATGGAAGGAAGAAATGCCCTTTTTCTCGAAAAAGGAATATATTTTACTTACAAGACAGTTGTAAATTTTCCGGGAAAGTACATTAGCCTGGAATATTATAACATATGTTTGAAAAAAAAATATTGTTCGAAAACAATAAAAAGCGTAATTTTTAGGTCATATGACCAAGCTTTTCATCATTAAATTAACAAAAGTAAAATGAACCTATGAAAGTTTTATTAACGAGTCACATGACCTGTTATGCTTACGTTACGCGCTGCGCGCCGCGCCTCGGATCACTTCCGGGTGCGGTAACGCGGCGTGTCATATAACGCATTACGCGACAACGTAGGTCAAGAATATAGTCAAAATGTCTCCACCAACCAGCGTTCGGAACACAACCCCTTTCAGCAGTCCAAAAAGTTCTGTTAAATGACAACAGAGGGGACAGGCAACAAGAACCATCAGTCAAAGAGGGGAGGGCAAGTTCTTCTCTTCCGGGTCATGTTGGGGCGCTACCGGAACTGATCGAATTGGTAGTCTACAGTGTTTCTGGATGTTTCAGACTAAAGCTGGCGTCAGCATGAGACCACTACCATCTCGTAGCTCCGTCGTGGCCATTCCACGAGCAATCATGGCAGCCGCTCCCCACCAGAAGCCTGCGGGAGTCGGAGGCCCCCAAGACTTTTGTAGAATCTTCACGGCTGAGGGGACGCTTTTCGAGAATGGGACCCAAGCCCTATCAGGGAAGCGTCCGAGTTCAAAGGTGTCCCAGGGCCATTTTAGTGGACCAGGCCCAAAACCGAAGAGCCGGCCGCCATTTTGAGAGTCCTGTGGCAGCCGCCTATCGCTGCACCGCAAGAGTGGGCGCAATTCAGCTGGATGGTGGGCAAGACGCTGTAGCCGCAAGAGTGGGCGCAACTCAGCTGGATGGGACAAGGTTCAGAATTGAAGAGTCATCAAAAGGCAAAAAGTTCCGCCGGACCCCGGGAGCCGGCCGCCTATGTCGGGGGCGATCTCAGGCTACACCAGTGCTATAAGACTTGGGGAGGGTGTCGGAGCCAAGCGTCTTCTCCGAGTCCATGGCCATCACACCGCCCCTCAGGGGCCTCCGTCAAGCTGTTTAGGAAGGTAACATATCACATTGTTTTCTAATGCAGTCAGGTCCATAAACGACACTCACTTACTTTGAGAATAGTGAAGCTGCAGTAGGTGGAAATAAGCTTCAGACAGTGTTACAAGCGCTGCTCAGAACTCTTAACTATGGCACCCAACATCCAGAACTTATGCCATTTGAGAATGGCAGTGACATCGAAGCAACTCAGGGACCAAAACCATTAACGTACTTTCACGTATGAAAATCTTACTTGGGGAGGGGGCAGGAGCGAAGCGGCCCCTCCCAGTCAGCGCCACCACACCGTATGTTGAAAATTTGAAGCCATCGTTCTACAAAGTCAACCAAACTTGGATTGAAAAATCTAGAAAAATTTACAAACTGAAAACCAGTTTTGGTCTGCATAGCATCAGTAGCAACGCTTGAGTCAGCTTTGTGTCAAGCCGCCATTTTGATTCAACAAAGCACAGGCATTGAAAAAGGCTCAAACTCAGAACTCTGAACTATGGCACCCAATATCCAGGAGCTTGCCATCCGGATCTTGGAGCCTTGTGCTGCTTTCGACCTATTCACACATCGGTCCACTACTGACATCATCTTATAAACCAACGTTATGTAAATAGTTTTTTAATAAAATGTTTTACCCTGTTTCTTTGCTGGTGTGTTGTCTATATTTTTAATATTTGCATAGGGTTTGTCGTTATTTTGTGCGGGATGGGTGATGGAGCCGAGTTGTCTTGCAGCCCTCATGGTGTGGAGCTCAGTTCATCTCACTATTTTCGTATTTCTCATGAAGGGTTGTTCCTAATATTTCTATTTTAGCGAGGTCAAAAAGAGATCCAATTAGTGGCCTACTGATTTTGCTCGATTACTTTTATTTTTTTACACGATTTTTCACTATCTGCAAAGACTAAACAGAGTATTGCGACTTTGTGCTTGTTTGTAAATAGAGAATGATCCAAAGAGAACCAATTCTAAAACAGTAAATGCTTGGACAACAATGAATCAAATGGAGAGACAAGCAGGCACGACGGATTACAACGGGGGTAAAGGCCTGCATTAACTACGCTTCAGTATCTGCAAAGAGAGAGTACTACTAAGACGAAAGAGGGGAGGGGGGGGGTGCAGCGTTCAAAGCACATCAGCGTGCATAAATACGAAAATGTTTTTATCTATCACGTACTTGACATTTTAAAGCTTTTCATATTTGCTATTAAAAAACCAATGAAATTCACAGAAAAAACCATAGGTTATAGTGGATATATAGTTAGGAATTTGCATTTACAAAACCTTGAAAATTCAATGAAAAAAACATTGGTTTTAGGCCATATATAGTTAGGGATTTGCATTTACAAAACCTTATTTTACTCGCATAAAACCATTGAAATTCCATATATAGTTATAAGCGCTAACTATATATCGCGCACCCGCAATCCACTGCTGATGATGTCACATATTACATCATTCATGACATGGTTAGTGACATCACTGATGACATCACTGATGACATCTCAAATGACATCACTGATGACATCACTGAAAACATCTCATTTGACATGACTGATAACATCACTGATGATATCATTCATGTGATAATACGATGAACCTCTTCAGACTCTAATATAACCTTAGATACAATCAGTGTAAACAGACACTCACAGACTGTCACTCATCCATGGAGTTACTCACACACCTAGTCAGTCATGCAAAGAATCAATCACACCTCTATTTCCTCAAATATACAGTTATACAAACTTTACTTATTCAAACATATACTAACACATATTTACTCTCTTATACAATCCCTGATACAAGTTCACAATGATCCATACAGCCACTCACACATTCACTGGCTCTTATGCACAGTTATTTATATATGTCAACTCTCACATGTACTGTGTTTTACATATGTACTTACTTTGACATGTAGCACTGAGATATCCATTCACTCACCAATACACTCATGCACACAGTCAACCGCCCATACAGCTGTTTCCACATGCACTTTTGAAACCATACATCTAGTGAATCAACTGCTCACACATCTATGCACAGAGTCACACACCTCCCAGCCACCCACACACACACTCAGTATCCCATACAAATACTTGGGCAACCAATCAATAACCCATATAGTTACTCATATAGCTACTTATCAACACATGCAACAGTTTACAGAACAACAGACATAATGATGCACAAATTAAGACAGTTTAGTCACTAACCCATGCACTCAGTGAGACACATTTAATCACTCACTCATACAGTCAGTCATGCACCTACTAAATCCTTCATCCAGACACTTATATATCCACTCATTCTTCAATATGTAAGAGATATTTTAACTTTACAGAAACATACAGTCACTGGATGATGTCATCAGTGATGTCATCAGTGATGTCATTTGAGATGTCATCAGTGATGTCATCAGTGATGTCACTAACCATGTCATGAATGATGTAATATGTGACATCATCAGCAGTGGATTGCGGGTGCGCGATATATAGTTAGCGCTTATAACTATATATGGAATTTCAATGGTTTTATGCGAGTAAAATAAGGTTTTGTAAATGCAAATCCCTAACTATATATGGCCTAAAACCAATGGTTTTTTCATTGAATATATATATATATATATATATATATATATATATATATATATATATATGCTAATTCTTAATTACTGAAGAGTAACATTTAAATATTATTATTACATTTCAAAATATACTTAAATACGTATTTTTTTTCTTGTTGGATAATTTTTTGATGTTTGTATGTTACTCACTGTTATTTTTTCTGTTGGTTAAATTTTTTTAATTTTTGTTGAAGTACTGCAATTAGTTTGTTAGTTTTGTTTAGTTAGGCCCTATTTTCATTTTGTTGTTTTTATTAAAAATTACATTCTATTTTAGTTGATGTAATTTATTACTCATTGTTTTTTAATTGTTTAGTTGTTTTGAATTTTCTAGGTAGAGTTTTAGTTAAGTTTAGTCTGTGAAATATAAAGGAAAACATATTATATTTTAAGTTAGTCTGTTTATATTTTATTTTGTTTTAAGCTAATTTTATTTATTCATTTAACAAGTTTTGTTCTTACCTTTAATGAGAGCTTTTCTGTTTAGTTGTATTTGTAGATCTTTTTCGTTCTGTTTTCTGTCTCACAAAGTTTCGTTCTTCTGCAGAGTTTACTAAATTACTTTGAGTTTTCTATTGGCTTGTTTTGGTGGAGTTTCGTTGTTTGAGATAGGTTTTTTGAATTTTTTGGCAGATATGTTTTAATTTGTTTATTGTTAATTATTTTTATTTAATGTTTGTTTTTATTTTTTTTAGTAATATAATTTAAATGTAAGTGTTATTAAATGTTATATTGTTTTAAAAATATTTTATATATATGTCTGTTTAATTTTTGATAGTGGTTTTATTTTTTATGTTGTAATGTTTCGTTATTTATTTGTTTTTTATTTTTAAGTATATTTGTTTGTGTTTTTGTTTTATTAATATTGTATTGTTTTTGTAAGCGTTTGTTTTTAATGTTTGAAACATGTTTTTATAGTATTTAAAATAATTTATTTTTATTCTTTAATGTTATATTTTTGTATAGTGTATATGTATTTCATCAAATGTGTTTGTTGATATTATGCATATCAATATTTTTGTTGTAGTATGTTATTTTAATGTTATCAATATTTTTGTGTTTTTTTTGTAGTTGGTATTTGGTTTTACTATATTTTTTTATCCGTATTTGTTATTTTAGTTTTGTGTAGTGGGTATCGATATTGTATACAATATTAGTGACTCGATAATGTTGAAAGTCAATATCATAGGAGTCGATGTTGTGTCAGGGAAGTGTACCTTTGCAACAATGTATATGTACTAGGCTGCAGGCTAATACATGAGGCAACATCTTTTAAACCTCACTTTTCTATATCAGTTTCATTAGATAGGTAGAGCTCACAATGCCAGAAATAACCCAACATTAAAGGCCTACTCCTGTCATGTCACTCTTGTGAGTGTCAGCATCTTTCTAGAGACCATAATGAGTCTGTAAGTGACTTTTTAAGGGCAAGATGACACATGTAAAGAAGCCTATAGGTACTAGATGACCTCTGTTTCACACTGCATGCTCTCTAAATGTGTGTAGTAGAAGCTGCATGGATAACATTCTGCTCATTATACAGGGCAGCCGTGTTTCAAGCTATGTGTTCAAGTGGCTCTGTGATGCCTGCCTAGCTAAGTCATGTGTGCTTCTGAGACTGAATGCTAAAGTAACCCCAACAAGATTTATTCAGGAGCATGGTAGCAGTTAGACATTCAAACTTCACAGACTATTCAGTTTAAACCACACACATCACAGTGTATGGACTACTTGCAGTGCACATTTGCAGAGAGTAATATGGACTAAATATAAAGGTTAATACATCTTGAACATGTTTCAAACCTCGCTTTCTCTACCAGTTTAATTTGAGTAGCAAGGCTTGCAATGCAAGTCCTAACCCAAAATCAAATACCGAATCCTGTCATTCCACTTTTGTGAGGGTCAGCATAATTCTAGCGACCTCAATCAGTGTGTCAGTACCGTTAGGGGATAAGATGACACATGTAAAGAAGCCTATAGGTAGTAGACTACATCTGTTTCACACTGCATTCTCTCCAAATGTGTGTGGTAGAAGCTGCATGGATCACTTTCTCCTCATTATAACAGACCAGCCTGGCATAAAGCTGCCTGCTCAAGTGATTCTAACAGATCAGTGATTTTGAACTGAATGCTGACATAGCTGTAACACAATTTGTACAGGTGGTATGATAGACTGTATAGTTTTTAAGTTAGGGTCACAAGCTGCACTACACATGTCAGACTACATGTAAAAGTGCAGACATATCTGAGGTATGGTAGCACTAGATATTTAAACTTGACAGCATACACTTTCAGTTTCAAAGCACACATCTCACTAATTACGGCATACTTGAAGTTTACCGTTGCAGAGATTTATATGGGCTAGGATAAAAGTTAATATATCTTGGACATGTTTTAAAGATAGCTTTTCTCTACCAGTTTCGTTAGAGAGGCAGAGCTCGTAATGCAAGGCCCAAGCTACAATTAAAGTCCACCTCCTGTCATGCCCCTCTTGTGGGTCTCAGCATCTTTCTAAATACATCAAATAGTGTGTCAGTCCCTTTTAGGGGACAAGACCACACATGCTCTCCAAATGTGTGTAGTAGAAGCCGCATGGATCACTTTTTCTTCATTATACAGGGCAGCCATGTATACAACTGTGTGTTCAAGTGCTACAAGTATCAACAGATGTGTTACATATGGTACAGCTCTTAAAAAAAATCCTCATTATTTGTAGGCACTGCTGGTCCCCTAAGAACTAGGGGCCATATGTAGGTAGCCAAATACCCGTTGGTAACGGCCAAAATTCAGTAATTTACTGAATTTCGGCCATTACAGACCAGTATTTAGCCCTTTCCAATGTAGGTGACGATTCGGTATTTACCAAATCTGTATTTACCGAATTGGTATTTACCGAATATTTATTTACCGAATCGGTATTTACTGAATCGGCAAATGCTATGTAGAAAGCACATTAAAGAGTGCTTATGTGCTGTAACAATTTGTTAATTACCACCAACTTCAAGTTGGTGGTAATTACCGAATTCTGTTAAAAATGCACTTTTAAATTTTATTTGAAGTGCAATGTGGCAGACATACATGCCCTTACGGCATGTATGTGCGCCACATGTGCACACATGCACGATTAAGGGGTGCAACAGGGTGTCACTGTGACACCCTGCCACCCTTGAATATGTTCCCCCTATTACCAATTTGGTATTTACCGAATCAGTAATAGTGAATAGCCTCACATTCACTACTATGGGCCTCCAGGCCCATAAGAATGAATGGAAATTACCGAATCGGTAAATACCGATTCTTAAATACCGAATATTACTGATTCGGTAAAATTTACCGAATTTTTACCTACATACTATTTACCGATTCTTAAATACCGAATCGGTTAAATTCGGTATTTAAGAATCGGTAAATAGAGATTACCTACATATGGCCCTAGGTTTCTCCCTTTTCCCCAGTTCAGTACTCCAAATGTGATGTGGTGAAAGTAGGTGATGATTCCCACCTCTTCCGAATTAATACTGGTTGGTTCAAAGTAGAGTGCTCTAGACAACACTGGCTAATCATTAATTTAATAACATTTGGATTTCAAGAGATTGATGTAAGGCTTAGTAGGTGAGCCAAAGGCTTGCTACTCTACTTAACATTCCTTGAGAGTGTATGTATTTGTAAATTTGGAAGGAGAATGTCTCATCATCAAGCAGAATGGTAACTATATCCAATGAAATGCTGCTATAGTATCCTGAGTGGTAGCATAGCATTTTGTGATTTTAATACTATGGCCGAATGTGGATTACATTATGCATTAATAGGTCTGGTTCTTTGTTCTAAAACTGAAGCCTGAAAGAAGAACAAAGCTGTAACAGTTTTGGAAAGTACTAGTACAGTAGTCAAATATGAGGAAAAATGGAAGTCATGTCTGGAGTACTGTCATCTGAAATGCAATGACAATTGGTACACAATGTAATGACAACTTGCTCAACATTATTTTTTGTTTCTTAGAAGCAAATTCTGGGTGGGTGTTTCCAGTAAAATAGTCAATCAAATGCCTTGACAAGAGGGAATTTGCAACTTAATGTCATTCTGTAACAGACCAAGGCAGGAAAAATTAATTTTAGGAGGCACCCCTAAATAGGACAGGCTTCGGGATGCAGTAAAGAGGATCTGTCCGGTAACTGGGCCACCACCAAGAATTTTGCTACAAGTAGAGCCGACAAAGGTTCCCTCAGTGGTTGCCCCACCTATATTTGTGGAAGGGGAGCCACTTGTATAGTGAATGGGAGGTCCATCAACTTGTAGCAGTGCTCCAATTTCACTTAAACAGAATTGCCCCCCATGTGGGGGCAATTTCCCACGAAATGATGTGTTTTTGATTGAAAATTATAAAGCATTAATAACACTGCCATCAACTATCTTGATTTACATTTAAAAGATATTTTTGTTTAATTTCAGACTTTCTTCATATGTCAACACAGCAACATCGCTAAGCAAATGAGAGCTGTGAACCTAACCTTAGGGGATAATTTCCTCATCGTGGGGTTTTCGGAATTCCCATATTTGCAATTGCCTCTTTTTGTTGCACTTTTACTACTGTATCTGCTTACTTTAACAGGGAACCTTCTTATCATGGCAATCATTTACTCCAACTCACATCTACACACACCTATGTATTTCTTCCTCACAAATTTGTCTTTTGTTGATATCACTTACACTTGTATAATTTTCCCCAAAATGCTGTATAACTTCTTTTTTTCCGGAACAGTTATTTCTTACACTGAATGCTTGCTTCAGATGTATTTCTTTATTGCTATAGCATGTATAGAATTTCTTCTCCTCACAGTCATGGCATATGATCGATATGTGGCCATCTGCAATCCCTTACATTACATGATGACCATGAAGGCAGATGTGTGCTTCCAGCTTGCAATGGGAAGCTGGATTGGTGGTTTATTGGTCCCATTAGGACACACCATTGCAATGTCGAAGCTCTCCTTTTGTGCTTCCCATGTGATCAACCACTTCTTCTGTGATATTACAGCCCTGATGAAGCTTTCCTGTAGCAGCACTTACATCGTTGAGACATTGTCATACAGTGTCGGTGCAGGATTGGTGATTGTCACTTTTGTTCCAGTCATTATATCTTACAGCAACATCATCTCAGCCATCCTGAAAATCCAGTGTACAGAGGGAAGGCACAAGGCGTTCTCTACATGTGCCTCCCACCTCACTGTGGTTATATTATTTTTTGGATCTGTCTTTCCTACATACATGCGACCAGCATCAACGTATTCAATGGAAGGCAACAAGATACTTGCATTATTCTACACCTCTCTTACTCCACTGTGCAACCCAATTATATACAGTCTGAAAAATAAGGAATTTAAAAATGCTTTGAAGAAACCAAAGACAGTACTATTATTTGGTAATGGCTAAAACTATTTATTATTCTTTTTCAAAGAAGTAGCACAACATTATTCTAGAGAAGCCATTAATACCATGTGGTGAAATGTTCAGTTGTTTGAAATTTTACTTGGGACATTACACTTTTATTAGCAAGTTCAATCATTTTAATTTAAAATAAGAATTTCATAGACAGCATAATTACATGATATTAGTTGAAACAAGGAATCCCAAAACTGTAAGGACATTTTTCCGTATACATATTTTAATATGTTTTTAAGAGTCAAATAAACAGTGCCAAATTTGGACTTTGTGTTTTCCTTGGTGATACAAAGCCCTGTATTGTAACATACAAGAAAGAGTCGACTAGGCAAACCAACACCCTTCCCTGCCCTCTCACCACCCGCCTCCATTCGCATTTGCCTTATTGTTTGGGGTTCAATGTCAGAGGTATTGCAGATTAATTCTGCTCCGGCATTGGTGGTGCAACAGTCTTGGGCAAATGCAGCAGGCGTAAGTATTTGTGGCAGGTAAGCTCTCGGAATTCTTGTGAGAGCAGAGACAAAAAGGGCTGCCAATAATCCCTGAAGGCCGAGCGGAGCCCTGCCCGGACATTGTGAGCATTATCTTTTTCATTCCCAGAATGTGCCATAACCGTAGGAGCCAGCCCGTATGTGTGCGAATCAGAAGGGTCCCCCAATGGGTTAGTATGTTCTGCGTGGCTGCCCCCAGGGCTATTCCTATAAGGCACCCTCTTCTAGACTTCAGGGGGTATGCAAGTGGGTTTGGTATCCCTAGGACCACATATGCAGGGAATCTTGGTAGTTTGGTATTTAAATGTGTGTCAATTTTGTCCAGCACTTGAGCCCAAAAATGCTGCACATGCTGGCATTCCTATAAAACATGTACCAGTGTTCCTCGTTTCCCACAGCCCCACTAGCAGTCTGCACTGTGCGGGATTGACCGTGTGTATCTGTGTTGGAGTATAGTAGCATTAAGTGGTTACTTTTGTTAGTGTTTCTGTCAGAGTTGTGTTACAAGCTGTGTGTCAGGCTCTATGGTATATTCCTTCCCATTCTTTGTTGCTCAGTGCCCGCCCTATGTTTTTTTCCCACCTGGGGCGGCCCACGTTGCACATTTGCTTATTTTGTGAGCTCAGCAGAACGTATAATTCTGAGATTAGTTTCTTGTTTGAGGACTTAGACAAAAGCAATTTTTCATACTGGGTGAGATGTCTCTGCGCATTGGGCCTATGTTGTGGCTGTAATGCTCAGTTTCGGAGTTGCAGGTATCTTAACCTCTCTGTTTCTGGCATACCATAATCAGCTTTAACCCCTAAGAAGGGGATCAGCCCCTCTACGTCAAAGAGATGATCCTGTGCACTGCACTCCAAATGGCGCCACCATGCAAACCCAGCCACCCCTATTCCCGGCTCAAGCTCTCGATTGTCAAATAGTGGGGTCAAAGGGGGGAGTTGTCAAGTGGTGTCTAATGCTGGTCCGATCCCACACCACCATTGTTGTTTACATTATGGGGACAAATACAAGTTCCGTAGTCTTTGCGGTTTCTTAACCCCTTGCCCGCGGCCGGAATTACGCTCCTGTGCGGCACATTCCGATCGCGGGCGTGGTCATGACGGCTGGGAGCCGTCATCAGCACACCAGCACTCTGTGCCATGACGGCTCCCAGCCGTCATCAGCATCAAAGGGCCAATTGCCCTTTGATAGAGAAGTGTGGCTCACTGGTTAGAGCAGGCAGACCCTGAAGCAGAGGTCAGACCCGGGACCAGGGTTCAATTCCCGACGCGGCAGGGTCATGAGCTCAAATGTCCATGGACTCGATAATTCTCGCTTCAGTGCCTGACCTAATTATGGGTTCGCACTCTGCAACTCTGGGCATTAAGCTTGCTTAATCTCCACAACGGCCCCCCCGCGGCGGGATGCCTGGCTTTCATCTTGGGGATGCCCTGTAGGGGCTATCTCACAGGGAAAAGCCAGGACGGGTTCCCAAGGCAAGCGCGGAGATACCCCTTCGGCGGTCGATTCAGGCGCTATATAAGAAATATAAAATAAAAAAAATAAATACATAAATTGCTCTGTCCTGGAATAACCAGTGCTTCTCTGATTCGGTGCGGTTCCATGCCACTAGATATCTCAATTACACTGCTTAATAATTCAGTTGAAGTTCAGGAATCACCAACCCTCCCTTGCTAGGTGGAAGAAAGCTAATGGCTTTTTTCAATGAATTGCAGAATCTCTGTCTACTTCTTATGTATCAAACCAGGAGGTGGCTGCAAGGGGAGAGTCTGGAACAGATATAGGATTTTGAGGAGAACCATCATTTTAATAGTGGCTACTCTGCCCAGCCACAAGATCAGGTGATTATTCCACCTTTGGATGTTGGAACAAATTTGTCTATGTAGACTATGGTCATTGATAGCGGCAGAGACTTGTGTTGTTGATGCTCATTGGATTTCCAGATAGGGAAAGGTGTTGTCTGACCACTGCATATGGTACTGATTCTGGAATCATTCCACCATTTGGGGTTGAAGGGAGAGGCTGAGTGCCACAGATTTCCATACATTCACTTTGACCCCTGAAGCCCTGCCAAAGGATTTTAATTCCTCAAGAAATGCATCTAGGGAGGTGTTCGGGTGGTCTATTGTCACCAGGATGTCATCTGCATGAAGGCTTATGGTGTATTTGTCCCCCCCAAATGGCATTCTGGAGATGTGTGGGTACTCTCAAACTCACTGTGCTAGCGGCTCCATATATAATGTGATGGGGGCAACCTTGCCTCGTACCTGTGCCTAACTGAAACTGGGCCAATGTGTGACTGTGAATTCTAACCATTTTCGTGGGAAGATGATGACAATTTAAAATCTCGGTCCTCATCCTCTCCCCCAAGCCAAAGTGAGTCAATACCTGTTCAAGGTAAGGCCAGTGCACCATATCAAAGGCCTATTTGGCATCTATGGTCAGAAGCATGTATTTGCCCGAAGTTCTGGATGCCTTCTCTATGATGTGAACAAAGTGATTAGTCTTATCGCTAATCTGTCTCTGGGGGACCAAGCCCGCCAGATTGGGATCGGCCAGGGTCGGCATGTATGTGCTCAGTCTATGGGCTAGTATTCCTGTGAATAGTTTCAGGTCTACATTTAGAAGCTAAATGGGCCGGAACAAACTTTTGCATGTTTTATCTTTCCCTGGCTTGGGAATGACTATAATTGCGGCCTCCAGCATCAATGTTGGGATTGCACCGGACACCAAAAATCTGTTAAAGAGAGGAGTTAGAAGTGGTGACACCACCAGACAGAATGTTTTGTAGAAGGCTGCTGTGAAGCCATCCGGGTCTGGGGATTTTGCCAGAAAATGGATGCCTTTGTCCAGGTGCTCAGTTTGCTCTGGGGTCAGTGCAGCTGACTTTGTGTCTTGCAAATATATATCGCTGTCTGTACTGTCTAGCGTTTGGCCGTGACTATTTTAGTGTCTTCCAAGCACAATGGTCCCCTTCTCGGTTATGTACCGCCTTAATGCCTTGCCTCTGTCGGTTCTTGTGCCACATCTGCCCCTGTATGTAAAAGGTGTAACACAGATGAAGAGCTGTGTACTCTGCCCGGGATAGATCGATTACCGCTAATTGTGCTTTGCAGGGCATAAGTTGATGCCATATTCTGGGAGCCCCTTTCGTCTGGTGAATGTGGTATAGTTCTCATATTTGTTGGGAAAGCCCCACCCTTTTTATCTTCCAGGGTGCGTTGTCTGCAGTGGATCTCACAATGAATTGACCACGGTTAACAGTTTTAAGCGCCTCCCACAGTGTTGCGTACCTCTGGAGTGTCGTTGTGTAAGATGTAGTATCCTATAGCTCGCTGAATTTGTGTCACCACTTCCGGGCACTCTAGAAGTCTGTTTCTTAGTCAAAAATGTCAAAAGGAGTGCTGCATAGGGGGAAGCGACAGTGTGGCCACCACTACTGAATAATCTGAAAGTGTTGCTCTAAGTATCTCTGTATCCGCAGCGAGTGTGTGAATGTATTTGGTTCCAGTAAGGTAGTTAAGACTGGTATATGTTTTATGTGCATTAAGAAAAAAGAAGTAAAAATGTAAAACTATTTTTTAATGTTTGGTTAATTAAAAACAAAACAATATTCCAATTCATAAAATTCATTGTACCATCGTATTAAAACTTATGAATGTCCCCGTTTATAAAAAAAGTAACAAATTATTGGATACAGCTAATACGCCCCTTCTTTGGATGGTGCATTAATATTTGACTAGTTGTTTCTATTTACAGTGTTATTATTGTTAAAATCTGAGGAAGTTCACTGAAAGACTCTGTGACCACTTTTCATTGTGATATAGATTTCATATAGCAATTTAACAATTTTACCAAATGGCAGCTTACTTGTGGGTCACTTGAGTCTAGGCTTTCTAATATAGCAGATCTACAGGTCCGGATTCCTCTTTCATTAAAGTGTCTCCTCAATAAGTGGCAGTGATGAGGACCTAAAGCTGGGCATATGCATATTAAATGTATAAAGTCCTGTATTGGTGACCGACAAAGGCTGCATGCTTTTGGGCCCTGGTACTTACAGCTGGGATGGTCTGCATTGGAAGACAACTTCCCCATAGGGAGCTCTAAAAATTAGATTTTTAGGTAAGGGGAAAAGGCCTGACCCAGACACGCCGCAGGCTCAGGCATGGTATAGGAATGTAGTACCATCAAAGCATGGGCTTGCCTCCTTAACATTACTTTGTCGTCTTGCAGCAAGTGTATTTTTGCAGACTTTTTTATGATGTGCTGGAATGATGCCAGGGGTGTTTTCCGATACCACAGGTCAGCCGTCCTTGTTATTTTTAGCAAAGCTTCTAAATACTTTGCAACGTCTGAAACAGGTCTCTCAGGTTTCTACTATTAACCATAGGCCCCCAAAACGGGAGGAAGCCCTTGAAAAAGTCTCCTGCCTCTTGACCGGCAGTATCCTCTTCGCTAATTACGCCTCTCACAACTCTAGTCTTGTGATAATCTGCATCTACAGTGAACGTCGGAGGCAACAAGTTTGCGATAAAACATGAGCCCATGAAGTCAGAGGACAACCATGCATACGCACGATCATGACAGACAAAGTAGGTACCCTTGGCAGCCAGAAAGACAGGGGACGAGATCATCGGCAGCATGTAATTTTCAGTGCAAGCACTCTCTCCAAGTCGGGCTTTCGGTCTTCGGCCACGACCCATTAGACAAAAATTACCAATGTGGGGTACGACCCATATCGGAGGCGAGCTTTTAAGCTGTTTATCACTCGTGAGCGCACTGTACTCAACCTTACTCAGGACCCTATAGGCTTGTACCTCTTCCACTGGAATGAGCGATGGCTCATAGATATCTCTATCTAAGTCTTCAATCGCTATAGACAAAGGCTTATAGTACGAGCCAGGGCCAAGGTAGGGAGAACGTGGCTCTCGACTGGGGTGAGATTCTAGTGCGCTTCGAAACATTGTTTGAAATGCTCGAGCAGACCCTTGGGAACTATACGGTAACACCAGATATGGAATTCCCTTATCCGTGGTATGTGGCATCAACCCACACACCCAACAATTAGTAGTGTTAACCACTAACTGGTGCTGGTGAAGGAGCTGAATAAAGGAATTGTTGCGGAATTCTGCACGTCTAGCCTGCTCGTGTTCGGGTAAGATATGAAAAGAATGGGGAGATGCAATGGTGGTAAGTTTAGGGTCAGGGGTAGGAGTAGGTATGGCAGGAGACAAGAAAGAAGACATCATGTAATACACCCCACCCGCCAATAATGCAGAAACAGTCAAAAGCAATACGAAAATTTGAAACATAAAACATTTGGTACGACTAAGTTGTTGTAGCTTGAACCTTTGCGCCTGAGCTTCTTCCAAGTCCATCAGCTTCGAAAATGCCATTCCCTATGACCGTCCGCAATGTTTCTTGATGCACTTCGTTCTGTGTAGCAGTAGTCAATCCCTAGGAGTTCCCAGGAACCGACGGTCTTTAACCTAGTGTCAAGACCTACTAACCAGAAGGAAGTACACGCGCGGCCCTACGGCCTTTATTCACAATTATGTGTATGCAAAATGTCTCTCAGCTGTGGGATCAAAAATATGAGGAACGAAACTCAATGTATATATACAAGAATAATTACAATGATACGAGTGTTCAAACTGATCGTGGAAAATGGGATAATGCAATTGTCAAAGGACAAAACAGGATCTTTTATTAGTCTTTAGTGCTGGATCGCAAAAAGTATCGGGTTTTCCCAGGACGTGTCTGTTCGTCAAACAAAGGATCCGTTGAAGAAACAGCGTCCTGTTGATCAGTTGAATGTTCTGGTCTTGAGTCTTTTGATGACAAATGTTCAACAGTGTCTTTCTGCTGCACTGAGGATTCTCCGACAGGTTGTGCGTCGCTAAAAGGTACAAACGCCGGCAATCCTTCGGTTTCAGTTGATGCAATGCCTCTCCTCACCCACGAGTCTGCCGGCAACGGAATAGGGACTTTTTTCGTATGGGTGGCGTGCACCCAGTTTTTCCGACCCTCTAGACGAACAGCAGTTCTCGTGGCAAGGAGGACCTGGTAGGGTCCAGTGAATCTGGGCTCCAAATTCTTCTTGCGCGTAAAATTGCGCGTCACCACCCAGTCTCCGGGCTGGAGCTGGTGGCCTGGACCCTCCGTCTGCGTCGGCAATGCTTCGTAAACCTGTTGGTGAATTAACCTCAGTTTAGCAGTCAAGTCATGAAGATAATCAATCAACATTGGGTACTCAAGATCACAGAACACACCCGGCCTAGGGACCCCCCAAACATTTGCAGGACGACCGAACACTATTTCATAGGGACTGAGCCCTACTCGGGAGTGTACAGTTGCCCTTGTTGACAATAATGCTAAGGGTAAAGCGTCAGGCCACGAGAGACCAGTCGTAGCCTGAATCTTTGCTAGCTTCAATTTAAGGGTGCCATTGTACCCTTCAACCAAACCAGCTGACTGGGGATGATTGGCGCTATGGAATTTTTGATTAATTCCAAGGCCCTTACACACACTCTTCATCACACTCCCCACAAACTCACTTCCGTTATCCGACCATACAATCCGAGGCATTCCGTACCGAGGAAAGTATTCCTTCAGTAGGATTTTCGCAGTTGACAAAGCAGTGTTGTCCTTAAGAGGGTAGGCTTCAATCCATCGGGAGAACCCGCAAACCACAACTAAAACGTATTTCAGGTGATTGCATCGCTCCATATGGATGAAGTCTAATTGGATCACCTCAAAGGGACATGAAGGGGGAGCAAAACTACCAGGAGGAGTTGGGGTTCCCTTACCAGGATTGTACAACATACATACCATACAGTTCTTAACCAAGCGTTCAGCACATTTCGTGATACCATCATTCTTCCACACAGGAGACAACAACTTACAAATACCTTTCACGCTAATATGTGCTAACCCATGTGCCATTGTCACAACAGCCAGCACATACGCATCCGGCAACATCCATCTTTTCTGTTCCGACAAATCGATCCAACAACCATTCGCATCCAACTTTCCCGTACTTTCTTTCCACTTCGTCTTTTCAGTTTCGGTGGCCTCATTCTGAATTGCTTTCACACTCTCGATAGTGTCTTCACACATACTCGACTCTACAAGCCACCTAACCGAACTCGTCACATACATTCGAGTGCTAAGGTTCCGGGCAGTCTCCTTAGCAGTCTCATCCGCAAACGCATTACCACGACCGACATCATCCGTCACCTTACGATGCGCACTACATTTAACAATCGCTACTTGCTTAGGCAACGTAAGTGCATCCAAAAGATCATTCACAAGCTGACCATGCTGAATCTTCGTACCATGCGATGTCAGAAAACCTCTCTCTCTCCACAACCGTCCAAAACTATGGGCGACGCCAAAAGCATATTGGCTGTCGGTAAACACATTCACACGTTTCCCTTTCGCTAACACACACGCTCTAGTTAGAGCGATCAGCTCTGCAGCTTGGGCAGAATTCTGATTTAATCTTGCAGCCTCAACAACAGTATTCAACGTTACAACAGCATACGCAGTAGTCACATCGCCATTCGGCACTTTAAAACATGAACCATCCACATACAGCGTTCCATCTGGATCTTCCAAAGGAGTGTTTTTAAGGTCCACTCGACCTTTTGTTTCCTCTTCCGTTCTCAAATAACAGTCGTGTTCTGTTATTTCATCTGACTCTGAACTAATTGGTAACAAGGTCGCCGGATTCAGAACATTGCAACGTTTTATCTGAATGTGGCTTGCCAACAGCGTCAACTCGTACCCAGACAACCTTGCACTCGTCAAGTGCTGAGTTTTCGTACGATTTAAAAGAGTGTCGACTGCATGCGGAACCATCACCGTAAGCATATTATCCATGACCAGTCCTGCTGATTGTCGGATGGACACCGCAGCTGCCGCTGTTGCTCTCAAACAACTCGGCAATGCTCTAGCTACCGGGTCCAAGGTCGAGGAAAAATATGCACATGGACGTTGCTTACCACCAAAAGGTTGCGTTAAGACACTCAAAGCACAACCTTCCCTCTCGTGAACATATAATGTAAACGGCTTACTGTAGTCAGGAGTACCTAACACAGGAGCCGAACACAATGAATCACGCAATTCAGAAAAACTTTTCTGACATTCTTCCGTCCATGGTAAAGGAGTTGAAACATCCTTACACGTAAGAGCCACCAATGGTTTCGCTAGCAATGAAAAATTTGGAATCCATTGCCTGCAATACGACGTGATACCTAGAAAGGCACGCACATCTCTTTGGGTTGTTGGCACAGCCATTTGCGCAATCGCTGCAATTCTCTCTGGGGTCAACCGCCTTCCCTCCTCTGACAATAAGTGACCTAGATAGGTTACTTCTTGACAACAATATTGGAGTTTAGAAGGTGACACCTTGTGATGTAAATCGCAGAGATGTTGCAGCAACGACACCGTAGCAATTTTGCAAATGTCCTGAGTATCTGCAGCTACCAATAAGTCGTCGACATATTGGATTAAGGCCGCACCAGCCGGCAATGAAAACGCATCCAGTTGACCCTTCAAGGCTTGACTGTAAATCGATGGACTTTCACAGTAGCCCTGAGGAGCGCGTTTAAACCGGAAGCTGCGTCCACCAAGAGAGAAACCGAAAAGGTCTCTGCTCTCTTCTGCAATGGGAATGCTGAAGAACGCATTCTTCAAATCGATCACCGAAAACCACGATGCAGAAGCTGGAATCAGAGTCAGTAGCGCCGTGATGTCAGGCACAACAGGAAACTGAGGAATCACAATTTTATTTACCTCCCGTAAATCGATAACAAAACGATAAACAGGTGGTTTTGAAGGATCAGTACGTTTGAGAATGGGCAGGACAGGGCTGTTGCACACGTTTCCCCGCGTTTCTTTGATGACGTCTTTCTCGATCAAATCATAAATGATCGCTAACAATGCTCGTTCACCATCAAGAGAGATACGATACTGGGGAATACGTGGCAACCGCACATTAGATTTCAACTGAACAACATAAGGGGAGATGTCAAGCAGGCCTACATCATTGGGACCTGTTGCCCACAAAGATGCAGGAAGAGAACTCAATTCCGGTGGAAGCTTATCGAGAGACAAGTACATAGGAGAGACAACCCTCTCTCCTAAAGTAAGCTTTACACCCGCAGGAGAACAATACAGAGTTGCATACAAGCATTTTAGCAAATCCAGGCCCAAAAGATTTTCACCACAACCCGTAGTCAAAATCAACGGAGCTTCTAGTTCACGAGGCCCAATTGTAAGGGGCAAAGGGTGCGAAACTGGATTGCTAACGGGGGCGCCAGAGAATCCAACGGAAACATTCGTTAAGCCAGACAAAGGTGCGCCAGGGAGTTTCGAATGCTTAATGGAACTTTTCGCGGCACCAGTGTCCAACAGAAAAGGCTCAACGACGCCCGATGTAGCAACTGCGACGTAAGGCCCTCTCTGATCAACCGGAACTGATACCACTCCCTCTCCTTGTCTATGGCTGTCCTAGTAATTACTGTCGTCAGTTCCCTGATCGACGTAATAATCGTCTACATTGTACTGCGCAGATCGTCCTTGCGATGATCCCCGTTGGTCAAAACAATTATCGGAATTTGATGAGTTATCCGAACGGTCATTTTGAACACCACGTGGTGCCCGCTGAGAACCACCATGACTTCCTCTAGATGAATTACTACTGTTACGGTCGTTTAGAACAGGACAATTGAATTTTAAATGACCCTCCTGTCTGCAATAGGCACATTGATTGTACCCTAACGAAGATCTTTGGGAAGAGGAGTCATTCCGAGATTGTGATCGATTCGATTGCGACTGTGATCTATTTTGTTGCGAAGTATTCTGATTCGAACGCGGGGGATAGGCCTGCTGTAACAACACTTTAGTTTTGAGTTCTTTCGTCTTTTTATCGGCGCGGTCGTTCTCCTCTTTTTCTCTGTTCTCATAATACTGTGCCGTAGCCAATATTTGAGCCGAGGTAGAAACGGCCCACGCACTTTCAGAATTTTTCAATTTATTGCTCAAATCGGGCAATAAGTTGGAGACAAATTTGTCCACAAACAACCGTTGACCACCCTCAGTGCTCATATCCTGACCACTGTGATCAATGAATGCCTCCTCAAATCTCGTAAAGAAGTCGGAGACACTCTCGTCCTTCTTCTGTTTACAAGCTGACAATTTGTCCCAATTCACCCTCATAGCTGGCATTAGAGTTTTCATTAGCGTGATTATTCTCTGAGGAAGAGCAGCAATCAACTGCTCGGGTTTAGCACCACCAGTTTGTCGACCATCCGCCGCTATAATAGCCGCCCAATCACCACCTAATTCATTTGCGTGATTTTCCTGACGAATCTTAGCCCACACCGGTTGCGGTACAACATTACCAAAGAGCATGTCAATATCGGCAAGATTCATTACCGTAGCGTCTACGAGCTGCGATAATTCTTTATAATACCCTGCAGGATTTTTGCGAGGGTCAGGCAGAGATTGCTTCACCTGTAACACTTCAGAGCGTTTCCATGGGAGGTGTATCCATACTCTCTGAAAGAACGGCAAGATCGGAGGTTGAGCTGCAGGATTACCTGGCATCCACACTGGTGGAACTTCCCGCATAGGAAACTGGCCAGACTCATCTGACTGTCTTTCAACATCCTCAACAAACAGGGCTTGAGGTATAGGAGTGAGACGGAAAGATAGCAACCGCTCAACAGCACGTCGAACGTTGGTATCCACTATCAGTCCATTCGAGAACTGAAGCTGTAGATCAGACAAGGCGGTCAGCACCTCGTCAGGTGCATCGGCCGATATCTGATCACGAAGAACCTTACACATTTCTTCGAACACGAATCTTTGGGTTGGTATATTGAATTGACAGAATGTATCAAGTACGACACGTGGAGGATTTCTAAGAGGGTGCGTCATCCAACCCATCGCCATATTGTATAGCGAAGCACGTTCCCTGTTACCGGGAAGCTGACTACGTCTCTGAGGACCATCTGAACCAGCGGACCCAAGAACAGGTCCGAGAGAATGGAAGAAGCTAGCCGCAAGAGGAGAAGTACGACTACGAGTAGAGGGAGAAGTATAACACACAGGATTAACAAGCGAAGGAGTAGAGACAGAGGCAACAGCAGGAGTTAACAGAGCAGGAGCAGTAGCGGGAGCAGGAGTATGTGGAAGCGGAGGAGCAGTAGGGATAGCAACAGGCAAAGGAGCAGGAACAGTCGGAAGAACGGGTGCAGGTTGAGGAACAGGCGGAGGAAGAATAGGCGGGAGAACAGGTACAGGGGGGGCCACAGGAACTGCGGCACCCTGTACATACGGAGGTGGCGACTTTATAAGATAGGACATTAAAGGATCCTCAACTATTTCTTCCTTCTTTTCCGACTCCGTAGGCAAAGCAGGATAGCATTTATCTATAGTCATACGCTGTAGCCTGTCAAACACTTCCTTTTCCTTAACCTCCTTATCACGCTGAAACTACTCTGCTTTCTTTACAATGGTAGCAACACCATCTCTCTGATTTCGTTTAGTCTGTCTAATTTCTTTCTGTCGGGCTTCTTTACGCCACAACCGAAAGGCGTCAAACATGGCCGGCCTTGACTTTTTCTCGAACAATTTAGCCTCTAGGTTATCTAAGATCGGGGTCTCAAAGCTACCATGAGGTGGCCAACTAAGGACACCGTCCTTCTTAGTATAGCGAATCCAATATTCATTAAAAGTAATCGGGCCTAGCCCATGTTTGCTGTACAGTTCATAAGTCGGAGTTCCAACCGGAGGTATCGGACACGAGTCCTCCAGTCGGGAATCCGCACCACAACGTCTGAAACAACTAAACAAAGTACTGCGACCAGGCATCTTGCACACTAGCCGAGTTTCACAATCGTCAAGGGTTACGGGATTTACCAAGTCCCAGCAAAAGCAAAAACCCTCGGTTTTTGGCGGCTGCAGTCGTCAAACAACACAACAAAGTACCAAGAACCACAAATGCAATGGAACCATGCAACCACTAAGCAACCACAACCAAGAACTCTGGGAGCGACCCACAAATACTTAACTCAAAGATCGATGGCGTCACCAGGAAGGCCCGTCAATCGTCTCGCTCTACCAAGGTCTACGCCAGGCGCCAAAACAGGTCTACAGTCAGGGCAGCAGTCCGTCGCAGCCGTCAGGAGGCGGGAATCTTCGCGGGAAAAGACTTCGGGCCACTTGTTTCGACAACAGGATCGATGAAGCGGAGTGCACCTTCCCTCGGAGATTTCACACGAAGTTCCTCACGATCGTCGGGCTTGGACCGGTACCACTGATGCAGCCCTACGTTGGGCGCCAACTGAAGGACTGGGTTCTTTAAGACCCAGCGGTGCCAGGGGACAACACCTGAAACCTTCGTGGGTAACCTGCTCCGGCGTACGAATGACAGAGACACGGGACACTTCCTTCGGCGTCAAAGATTCAAGGTTTATTTACTGCAGGGAAACACAGAAGTCACAGGAAGTACAACGAGTGTAGTTCGGGGAGACTGCTTCAAATTGGTTCTGTGGATCGCTCCTTTTATACAGAATTCTCCCATAGGTTTGCATAGCACACAAAGGTTTACAACCCGGTTCCCATAATCATCCCCCAGAGGGGTCGCTTTGGTCACTTTGATACTCACAAGGTCCGGAACATAAGTGCGGAAACATTTGGCGGTTCCCAACTGTAAAAACCCATCTTCCCACCATTAGTACATTCCAATCAGCAGTAAAACAGATCGAAGAAGGAACAAGAACAGGTGTGGAGGAAGATGGAAACAGTGGGGAGATTGGAAAGGGTGTAAAAGGGGAGGTATCGGGAAACACGAGCTACAGGCATCAAAGGGACGTGCCTAATGAGATGCACGGCTGAGACAATAAACCGGCACGGCGAGATGAGCCTCGAGCGGGGCCATCTGCCTTACAGTATCATCCCCCTCATCATAAAGACATTTACAAAGGACATGTGTCTTCCGCAAATATCTTGGGAGTCCCAGGGTCGCGAAGCGGACAACGTCCGTTCGCTGGCTACTTGAGGGCAAGAGACAAAATGGATGCCGTATCTAAGATGGAACCCGTGGGTACAGATGAAAAACCCACGTAACAAACGAACGGTTTAAGTTAGCACAGCGAAACTGCGCACACTTACTAAACTCGTCATTTGCGGTTCGTAGATACCAGACTCGACCATATTCGTGCGAGTCGAAAACACCACTTACAATTGTCACGGAACCTCACTGGGCTGGGGACGAGTGATGTGGCAGACGGTATACCCTATTATACACGTGAGTTTGAATGTTGTCCAAGATTGATGCATTGTTTCTGTGATGAACAACACTACCATATACAATAGTTGGGAGCAATTTAACTTTGATGACAGCCAACAATGAGGGGAATAGTGGGCCTTTTAAGGTTTTTGATAAGCTACAAAATGCAAATGTTAGGGTTTTGCCCTTTTTTTGCATGGCCTCAGTCTGCTTTGAAAAAGAAAACCTTTGGTCCAGGTGTATCCCGAGATATTTGTAGATTTTTACCACTTCTAAACTCGTGTTGTTGATTGTGAACGTCATCTGGTTATGTAAACTGTGAGTTATGATCATGACCTTTGTTTTTGTTATGTTTATTTTCATCAAGTTTGTTTTAGCCAAGTCAGCCAATTCATGAATTGCTCTTTGCAAGCCAATCCGCGTTTGGCTTAGCAGCAAAAATGTGTCCGCTTAGGATAGGTGTGTTAGTGGCAGTGTTCCCAGGCGGGGTGGATGTGCGTGCATCCCATCTAGTGATGGTGTTAAATCAGCCATTAATAGATTAAACAGGTGAGGAGCCAGGACACATCGTTGTTTAATACCTCGTTAGTATAGATCTTTCTTGTAAGCCTCTGGCAGTCAGGTATCAGTATACAGATCCATAATTGGTTTGAGGATTGAGTCTGGTAAGCCCTTCTGCTTTAGTTTGCCCCACAACGTGCGTTTACTCACCAGGTCAAACGCCGCCTTAAAATCCAGGAAGCATAGGTAGAGTTTTTGCCACTGTCGTAGGCTTTTGGCAGCTATTAGATCCAATGCTGGTGTGTTTGTGATTGTGCCTGTACCCCATCGAAAGCCCGACTGGTTGAGAGGAATTTTTTGTTGTGTGTTGGACCAATTTATCAGATCTGCTAATATCAAGAATGCATAATATTTGGCCTCTGCATCTATTAGCGTAATCTGACGGTAATTAGCGGGTCTGTACGCTCTCCTACTTTGTATATTGGATTTATTATTGCCCCTCTCCAACTCTCCAGAATGCAACTGGATGTGCCTATCAGTTGGAATAGACTCTACATCTTGCTGGCCCAGCAGTTGGGGTCTTGTTTCCAAATTGCTTGGGGTACCCCGTTCTGGCCTGGAGCCCCATCAAGCCGGCTTTTTGCTATTATTTGTGAACTTTCTACTACGGAGTATGAAGTCTGTGACTGTAGTGTGTCCTTGTTCTGCTGATCACCACTTCCAGTTGTTTTGTAAATACTGGGGGACTTGTACTTCCTGACCCCATACTCATTTGAAGTAGCCAGAGCTATTTGCTCTCCTTTGAGGTGGTACCAGTGAGGTTTGTGCCTCCCTGGTTTGTTGCTGAGAATGTGGTAATTAGGTGTTGTACCCATGTGGGTTCTGTGACACAGGTTGCATTTATGACTTTCGAAGTTCTGGTCAGGAAATTCACTTGCTCCCAAAAAGCTCTGGCATTTGATTTCTTTGCATTATAAAGTAACTTCAGCCAAAAATCATTATGTTGTGTTTTTATATCATCCCAAATTAGTTTTTTGTAGTTTTTCTACTTGACGTACTTCTTCTCAACTTGTTGACAATGGGTTTTGTTGTTTTGCCATCCTGATTGCCCCTCGCATTTGTTTTCTTAAAGTTCTGGCTGTGAGGCTAAGGTAATTGTTACGATTTGTCCTCTTTCTGCTTGGGTGTTTTGTGACTGCCTCTGATTGTGATAGACTTGCCAGAGAAGTAGTCCATGTTTCGATTGTCAGTTTTGTTGTGACTCCAATTTTGTCATTAGATCTTTTGCCCTTAAGGATATGTGTGGTGTGTTATTTGTCCATCGTAGTCATTTCAAATTTATTGTTGATATGCGCCCCTCCACTTCTTGAGGTTCTGTGTGTTTTCGAAATGTTGTTTTTAATTCAATGTGCTGAGTCATGTGGTCACTCTCGGTGGAAATTCTGATATGGACATTTACTATTTGGCCTAGGAGCAGGAGAGTTACTATTGTGTAATCCATTACTTAGGTTGAGCTAGGGACATTGTATTTACATGCGGCGGGTCTATCCTGTTTTGATCTACCATTTAGCACATGCATCCCTAAATGTTCGAGATCTATAACAAGGTTCTGTCCTTCCTTGTCCAATCATTTTGAATTGGGATATAATTGTGTTTGCACTGCCCGGATTGCATTTGCTGCTGTAATATTATTTTCACCTTCCTAGGTATACAGCAGATTTGAATTAAAGTCTCTTGTTAGAATGATTTCCCAGGTTGGCTGTTCAAACCTAAATTCTGGGATAATGGTGATGAGTTGTGTAAATAGATCTTGTTTTACCTTCTGTTTTGGGTGCGCAGAGATGTTAATGAGAATAATGGTGCTCACCCCTGGATGTGAGTCCTTCTCCATTTTTATTATTTGCATGGCAGATGTTGTTGACAGCTGGACTGAGGACATATTTAGTGCTGTTGAGATGTAGACAGCTAAGCCACCTTTTGGTATTCCGTATTGCTGGGTTCGTGTTGCGTTCACATGGTGGAGAATCCACCCTGGGATTTCTACTGAGGCTGTCAGCCATATTTCTTGAAGGGCGATGATGTCATAATTAGCCCAATTCTCAGGAGGCTCTTTCTCATGTAGGCTTCTCTTTGCGCCTGCTTTGTTCCAGGACACAATTTTAATTGCGGGAGGGTCTGATGTGCATGGACCAGTTGCTGGGAATTCTCCTTTATGATCGGGTCTGAGATCTGCTGATTTCTGTCGAATCTGTTGCTGTGGATTTAAGCCTTCTGGGCCTTTTGCACCTCGCAGTACTGACGGGACTATATTTGCGCTTAAATTATTGGAGGGTGTGTCTGGTGGTAGGAAAGGAAATGGATAACATTGCTTCGAAGGAATTGAGAGATATACCCCAACCTTCAAATTTTGTGACCTCTTTTAAGATAGCTGTCACAATTTCATCCGACTTCTGGGTCGCTAAGGTTTTTTCCTTTCCTATATTAGTTTCTAGGCTAACAAATTCTATTGCCAATAAATCCGTTGATGTCGAATGTTTTAATGTTGGGGTAACTGCCATGAGGCACAAGTTATTCCCTCTGTTTAGATAATCTTGTGGTCCTTGAGAGGATTAGTTTGGTGTAAAAAAGATCCTGTTGTTCTGGCTTTTTTGCAGATTGGTTGCTGGTACCAGCCTTAGGGCTTGAGTGCTTACCAGTTCTTCCGATTCGTTACAGTTTGCATCTTCGCATCGCACTTTTATCGTATCTGTTACTGATCTGATGAGTTGCCTGTTTGCATTCGTGAAGAATACTTGTTAATATTGTTGGTAGGTCCCTTCGTTTTTCCAGGATCGGACAGCAATCACAATTAAGAGCTTGTAGTCGCGTGACTTTTGCATTTTTGTTGATGGATGGTAGTTAACGCATCATAGAATCAAGCTTTGTGTTTATACCAGAAATGTAATCCGCGATTACGTTAATTAAGTTGATTTGGATATCAAGTTTGTCTGACTGCATGTTAAGGATGGTGATTGAGGTCTGCAGTGCTTTGACTAGGGAGGCGTGTAAATTTGAAATAGCATCCAGGTTGTTTTTTTATTCTTGTTTCAGCTCCATTAGGTGCTCAGTAATGATTGATATTTTGCAAGTTTTTTTTGAAGGTTTGGATGTTGTGCTTATAGCCTGCAGTATCTCTTTGATGTTCAGTATTGATTGGGACTCCATCCAGGAGTCACTGAATTCATCTGTATTGTAGGTGTCTTCATTTTTACTGTTTTGCTTTGACTGTTGCCTCGGTGTAGAATGGTTTTTCGGTTGTTCATCTTTGTTGATGGCGTTCAGTATTTTGACTGCTCTTACCTCCATCCCGTGCCTTGAGTCCTGATTGGTGTACGAGTGAACGTGTGTTTGCACTGAATGCCTCAAACTGTTTTGGCAGAGTGGTGTGATGGTGTCTTGATCAGTGTTCGCCGTTGCTGGGATGGCGGTTGTACTATCGCTATGTGTTGAAGCTTCATTCTTAAAATGTGCTTTTGTTTTTGTGTGTACTAGTGCTTGGATGACTTCTATATTGTTACTCCAGCAGTATGATTTTTTAACCTCCCGTTCAGTACATTCAGTCACTTGAGGGAGTTCTTTGTTCTCGGTTGTGTGTGGAGCAACATTCATGACTATTGTCATCGTATTCTTTAGCACATTTATTTTTTGTACTCCATCTGCGTAGGGGCTAATTTGTATGGTGTCAAAAGTTTTAAGAAGCCGTTTACCTTTTCCGACGTTGAGTAAATAGCTGCACTTGGATCTTTTAGGTAGGTAAATTTCCCAGTCGGGTTCAGTGATCCAATTATTGAGTAAGTAATATGAGTGTGGCCCCTTTATTTTGTAATGATTTTAATGAACCGCCCTGGGGGATGCGGCTCCTTTGGGGTGTGGTTTAGGCTTACAATTCTGTTTTGTTGGTTGTGGCGGGTTCTTCCTTCTCCATCCTGACCTCATTGTACTGCCTAGAATGATGGATTTTCAGGGCAGTCATGATAGGCAGTGATAGTTTGACTTTGGACAGTGGATTAGCTAGCGACACTCTTTCAGTTTCTTCTGATTTTGCTTTCTGTGTGCTCGGCGTCTCCTACTTTAGGGAGAGGGTTATTGCGTTTTTGCATTCTGACCAAGGGGGTTGCAACTGGAAGTGATGGGACTGGAAGGGATGGGGGAGATGCTATCGAGCTGTGGCACACAAGGCAAGGCAGCAAGCTGCACCCTAACCTAGTTGGGCCACTCCTGCCACCCCGCCTGGGCACGCACTCAGCCTTCTCCTCACGACGGTGACACTCGCAGCATGCAGCTTACACCGGCTCCAGCCAACCTCCTTCCACTCCTTTTGGCACTGCTTACCACTGTTAGGGTGCCTCTGCTGCCACTATCTGAAATGTTGGTTGGTTGGTTGATTGATTATTGCTGCTCTTGTTAAAGTTGAGCTTAACTCCATGGTGCCCCAGTTTCTTGGTCCTTATTGGTAATAGCTAATGCAGCGCCTTTCAGCATCCCTCTCTGACTGCCTTAGTCTAACTATTTTTGTCTGTCTCCCCAATATTGTTGAGTGCCGCTGTGTCAACTGGTGATGGATGATGGTAATGAGTCTTACTGTGTTCGAGTGAGCCAAAGTAACCAACTTGACCGGGTGGCCAGAGTGGGTGCAGATGATATGAAGGCCACTGCCCCAGCCCGCACTTGGCTCACACTTCAGTTAGAGTTTCCCGTCCACCTCCTAATATGAGGCAGTGCACACCATCTGGCATGGGCACAAGCACAGACCCGTGGTTCTAGTGCTGGCACGTTTCCAATCTCTCTTCCGCAATCCAGAGGTCAATCCAGGGGTCAAGAGAGATCGAGCATGGTCTATGACCCCAAGGACCTCCCCTGGGGCAAGGCAATGCAAGGCACCAAGAGAAGAGGTGTCCGGGGACAGCAGGAGGAGCTTGGCCAGTAGTGGAGGCGTCGGAGCCCAGTCCAGCTGGCCCGGGTCGGCCCCCCAGCCAATCCGCTGCACCGTCGCCAAATACCGTGATGGAGCAATTGGCGTGGCGGTGGTGGAGCCATCGGTATGGGAGTCAGCAAAAGCCAATGTGGTGACGGTCCAGTAGCAGTTCGGGAGAGCCTTTTGGTTATTTTTGCCTCTTCAGTGTCCTCTCTCCGCTGCTCCTGAGAAGAAAAAAATATTCTCTAGACTAGGGTAGGACGTACTCCAGAGGTCTATCAGACTTGTTTCCCTCATCCGGGTTTGACCTTCTGTTGTGAGGCACCTGCCTGCACATGTCGTTGGGCTGACCTATCTAGAATATTGTTGAATACCAAGTTGAGATCCTCCAAAAGTATTTTATGTCTGTCCGTATCTGTTGCCTCTGTCAGCGCCATGTGGAGGAATTTCTCTTGTGCCTCGTTCGGTGCGTATATCGAAACTAAGATCGGTGCCTGGGCCCCCAATGTGAATTTATAAGTAACAAGCCTCCCATTAATTTGTTCTCTTTCTGTACCACTTTACCCCTAAAACGTCAGGACACCAAAACAGCCACACCCGCTGTTTTAGTAGAGCATGAGGAAAACAATTGAATAGGGAACGCACACGCTCTGAGTCTGTGGCAAGGAGGTGGGTTTCCTGCAGGAGACAAATATCTGCCTTCACGCTTTCTAGGTAGGGCTTACAAGGTATTGAGTCCCCTCACGTTGAGGGTGAGAATTCTAAGATTGGTAGGTTACATTGCTTAGGATGGGCCCCTATGGTAAGCTTGTGGTGTAATTATATGGTGAATGGAGGGCCCCAAAAGTAACCCCTATAGAATCTATAAAAAAGTAAAAGTATACCAGGCCAACTCCTCACATTGGTGTGCAGCCCTTGGGATTCAAGCTGGCTATTGTTTTACCGGATAATCTCATTGAGTGACTAACTGAAAACCACTAAAGGTATTAGGTACATATAAATCAAGACTAGAATAAAGTAAGTTCTATGAACTTAGAGTTGGGTAAGTCAAGGGTCTAGCACTCCCTTTCTCCAACTCAAGAGAGTTTAGTAACTCCCACTAGGTTAGGTAGGTGCCTACACTACACAACTCTAGTATGTCTTCTAGGCCAGAAGCCAGTGGGACTCTACCAACTAAGTATGACCATCTCTCATTACAAGAATTGAGAACTATGTGTACATCTAGGAAACTGAAGACAGGAAGACATCCATGCACTCAACACCTCATAGAGGCTTTGCTTGTGGATGACCTCAGAAGGACCCCAGGGTCTGACCAAGCAGGCAAGTTGGGCGGAGCAGTATAGGAGGAAAGGCCAGGAAGTGAAAACTTCTATGACCTGGACTCCAATGCTGACCAGGAGGATCAAGATGATTCTAACCTAGACAATCCAATTCTTCCTGAAGGTGAGGGAGAAGGCCTCAGTGGCCCTCTCTCTATCCCACCAGCAAGATTTAACAGTTTACTAAGAAGATCCAGATCTCCTTCTCAGGAATCTGATACTTCTGGTATTTCTGTAGGGACCTCTGCTTCTCATAAAAGGGAGTCATCTTATGAGAAGAAGTGCCAAATGCTTGAGTTTAATAGAGCTAAGCTCAGAATGTGCCAACTGCTTGAGTTTAAGAGAGCTAAGCTCAGAATGTGCCAACTGCTTGAGTTTAAGAGAGCTAAGCTCAGAATGTGCCAACTGCTTGAGTTTAAGAGAGCTAAGCTCAGATGTGCCAACTGCTTGAGTTTAATAGAGCTAAGCTCAGAATGTGCCAACTGCTTGAGTTTAAGAGAGCTAAGCTCAGAATGTGCCAACTGCTTGAGTTTAAGAGAGCTAAGCTCAGAATGTGCCAACTGCTTCAGTTTAAGAGAGCTACACTCAGAATGTGCCAACTGCTTGAGTTTAAGAGAGCTAAGCTCAGAATGTGCCAACTGCTTGAGTTTAAGAGAGCTAAGCTCAGAATGTGCCAACTGCTTGAGTTTAAGAGAGCTAAGCTCAGAATGTGCCAACTGCTTGAGTTTAAGAGAGCTACGCTCAGAATGTGCCAACTGCTTGAGTTTAAGAGAGCTAAGCTCAGAATGTGCCAACTGCTTGAGTTTAAGAGAGCTAAGCTCAGAATGTGCCAACTGCTTGAGTTTAAGAGAGCTAAGCTCAGAATCAAGAGAGAGCAATTGGCCTCAGATAGGGAATCCCTGGAGCTTCAGAGAGCTTCAAAAAGGTTGGGTCTGGAGCCCATGGTGGCAGCAGCAGTGCCCCTAGAGGTAGAGACCATACTCATGACCATAGGAACCTGAACAAGATTGTCCATACCTACCAGAGTGGGGATGGCATCCACAAATGGATAACTGCACTGGAGAGGGCCTGTAAGGTACGGAGGGTTCCTCAGGAGCAGTGGGCAGCAATCTTGTGTCTCTCCTTTGCAGACAAAGGTAGAGACACGCTCCTCACTGTTAGAGAAGAGGATGCTGATAATTACAAAGTCTTGAAGAGTGCTCCGATTGATGGGTGTGGCTTAACCACTGAACAATACAGGATTAAGTTCAGAGATATTCAAAAGGCACAGACTTAAGACTGGGTTGACTTTGTAGATTGTGCTACTATGGCTCTGGAAGGCTGGTTACTTGGCAGTAAAGTGTGTGCTTTTAAAGGATTGTACAATTTAATTACGAGGGAGCAGATCCCTAATAATTGTCATCAGTACCTGGTAGACTGTGATATGACTTCTCCCCAAGAATTGGGCCAGAAGACAGACAAATGCATCAGAACCAGTGTGAGGCAGAAAGTTCAGAACCAAGGTGGTGACTCCAAGAAGCAATATTCTAAAAACACTGATAAGGGTGGGGAGAAGGGTAAAGACCATAAGTCTTCTCAAAGGCCCCAAAAATCTGCATCAGGTGGGGCTCACAATCCAACAAGGGAAAAAGCAAGAAGAAACCATGGTGTAAAATCTGTAAACAGAAGACCCATTAGACAATTGATTGTAACAAGTCCAAGGACTCAACTCCAGCCACCATTGCCCCTAAGGCAACTGTTCCCCCTAGTTCAGCTCCAAGTGGTGGTGCTCAGAATAGGGGTATAGTAGGGTTAACCCTGGGAGCTGAGAAGGACTCTGACCTAGTCAGAGTTCCAACTCAGGCTGTATTGATCTGTGATGGAGGCATGGATATGGCCTCCTTATTTGTGAGTCCCAGTAATCTGTGCAAATACAGACAACAGCCTTTGATAAATGGAAAAGAGACCTTGGCATTCAGGGACACAGGAGCAAGTGTCACAATGGTGACAAAAGATCTTGTGGCTCCTGTGCAAATCATACTTGGTGAGAGGTACCAAGTGACTAATGCTAGCAATGTCAGGACAGACCATTCCTTGGCAGTTGTTAATTTTACCTGGGGGAGGGTAACTGGTCCTAAGAAGGTTGTGGTAAGTGCAGACCTCCCTGTTGAATGCTGTTGGGCAATGATTTGGAAACTTCAGCTTGGGCTGAAGTGGATCTCAGAACTCATGCAGACATTTTGGGAATCCCAGCAGATGTGTTTGCTATGACAGCAGTAGCTCGTAGATTAGAGCAAGCTTATTTTTAAAGCATGTCAAGAGAGTTTGCTTAAGTTTTGCCTGATTTAGAGCACATTATTAAACACAGGCCATCACCATAGAGCACAACCATAAGCACACGATAATGCGCAGCATGAACATACAATGAGTGTCGCTTGTTAACAGTAACCTTCAGCAATTCACTCCTACTTCATTAATAATACACACCCGGGTGGTGGTGGTATATATGATGATTTTCAACCATCTGAACAAAGCATTATTTTTTTCATAGAAAAATCCCCTGAAGAAGGCGTATAACGCCGAAATGCATTGGGAATAAGAAAACATGTTTTTTCGGGGAAAAAGGATGCATTATGGGTCATGAAGTGTTTTAACATGTAAAACAGAAGAAAATGACAATTAGATGTGAATACAACATCGTGCATTAACAATTAAAATAATGATATTATCCAAAAACAAAGGAGTGAAGAAACTTAATTTAAGTTTGGCTGGAGATCCAGCAATCTTCCAGTGCCCAAGGAGACAGACCAAGGAAACCTGGATCTGCTACCCACAGTATATCTAGCACTATACTCCCGAGCGGGGAGTGATTCCTGGGAGCATGGAATACTATATAAATACAAACAGAATATAAGTAGCAGTGCACGACCACCACAAACATTTGCTATGACTAGATCAAAGGCAAAAATGTCATCCACTGAACAGGCCCTGGATCCTGTAAAAATGGACCAGGCGCCTTCCAAGAGGAGGTGCAGTAGGGGTAAGGCAGTGTCTTTCCCCCATGCCTCAGAATACAGATCAGTCTCTTGAGGGAGATGATCTTAGTCCTGAAGAAGGGACTGTCTCAGAGGAACTTGAGCCTGATCAGTTTGAGGTATTGGGGACAGGGGGTCCTTCCAGGGCAGATCTGAGCCTGGAGAAGCTTAGCTGCACCTCTCTTGAACCCCTCAGATAGCAAGCTGCTGCTGAGGCTGCTGGGAGTGCTAGTGGGTCCCATAGGATCTACTGGGATGATGGACTCCTTTACTCAGAGAGTAGAGACCCAAGTCGGTGCCACCAGGAGGTTGGTTATACCTCTGAGGTTTAGGGGCTTTCTATTGACACTAGCACATGACATCCCATTAGCAGGACACGTAGGCCAAAACAAGACTTGGGACAGAATTGTCCCTCACTTTCATTGGCCTCACATGTCTGAAGACACCAAGGAGTTTTGCCGCTCCTGTGTCACCTGTCAAGCCAGTGGTAATGCAGGTGGTACTACAAAGGCCCCCCTGATCCCACTGCCTTTGGTGGGGTTCCCGTTGAGAGGGTTGAGATTGATATAGTTGGTCCCTTTAATGAAATCCAGATTCTCTGGTCATGTTAATAGGAGAATCACAATTCTCAAACTGCATCTGGGCACAGATTTATACAGGTGGCAGTGGACCAGTCCTCAGGACACAAGGGGCCTCATTGCCCTACCAGCAGTGTGCCAAGAAGCGTGCTTGCAGAGTGGTGTAAAAAGGGGCATGGCCTCCTACCACCACCAGCAATCCCACTGTGTGAGGCTTACTGGAGGTACCTGGTGAGCTAGTTGGCCCCTAAAGACCCTACCAGTACAGAGGACTTCATCCCCCAATGCAGAATGCACCAGGAGGCGTGTTTGCAGAGTGGTGTAGAAAGGGGGTGGGGCCTCCGGCGAGTTGTTGGTTTCATCTTTTTGTCCTTTAGGAAGGGGTTCTGTGTGGCCCCCATACCTTTTAAAAAAACATTGTATATATATATATATATATGTAAATAAAGCATAACATATCGAAAGACCTCCTCTCTAAGAGACATATTAACGCAAAGTCACCTAGTACTGCGTGAGGAGAAAAAACAGACATGGCTAACAACACCTGGCTTCTGGAAATGCCACAAGTGTAAAGCCTGTGAGCATGGAGTGAACATCAAACATTACCAACTACAAAATGGCAAAAAAGAAACCATATACGATCACATCACCTGTGACTCAAAATATGTGGTTTACAGATTACAATGCCCTTGTGGCAAGTACTACATTGAGAGCACTGTAAACAAACTAAAACTGAGAATATTGCAACATCTAAGGGCGATAAAAAACAAGGACCCTTGCTACCCGATGGCCACACACTTTGTCCAACACCATCAAAGCAATCCCGCCCTGTTGAAATATTCGGGAATAAAGATGTGCAAACTCCCGGAACGAGGTGGAGATCAATTACTACAACTGAGACGTTTGGAATCAAGAATGATACTGAGCATGGGAACTGAAGTACCATTCGGTCATAACTTGGATGCGGAATTGCATGTACATTTGTGAATTGGTATAGAGACATTGAAGAACAATATGAAATTGTCATTCCATTATGTGGAACTGTATGAGACTTTGAAAATGGTTTCGATGTTGGACTATGTACATGTTGAAAACGATTGAGTAATCAGGAACCGAACAGTCAATCAGATCATATACATAAAAAAAGAAAGGAAGATATTGAATGTGGGGGAAAGATGACGTATAAAAATTATGAAAGGGTATGATAATAGGAGGAAAAGTTTAATTTGAGTACTTTACACATATCATGCCTTGCTGTAAAAGGAGATACATGTTGAAGTAATGTATATAATTGTAAATAATAGGTTATATTTAGACCTGATTCACCATATTATGCATTATCGAGAATTGATCTTATGAATGACTTATACTTTATTAATTATATGACTGCAGCGGCTTTGAATTTTGGTTATCTCCTAACCCTCTGATTGTTATAAAGTCACAGGTTACATACAGGGAAACACCGATTAATTTCTGAAGGGTTCCCTTATCCCCGAAATCTTCTTTAATATTATCTTCCGGTTACAAATTAGTTAGAGTACTTCACATAAATAGGTATAATTTAATACCAAATCATTGTATATAGATGGATTGATCTGACTGTTTATACTTCATTTAAAACTGTTGGTTCTGGGTCACCTTTTGTACTTTACGTTAATTTTACATACTTATATGTAGAACGGAACCTAATTTTAGTTGAAACACTTCATTTAAATTCAATGGTTCAGGATTACCTTTGGTACTTTACGTTAATTGTACATATTCATGTATATAATTACAAACATGTACTGACCATGTGTTTACTATGCTGGGTTGGTGGTCTAGATGACCATGAAAATAGTAGAGGGTACTTACACTGTTCACTGTATTTAAGTAAGGTCTAGACCTGTGGACTCTATGGTCCAGTGGAAGGCAGGAGCCGAAACGCGTAGACCGTCCATTTGATGCACATTCTTTTTGCACTGGTGTGTAAATAAAAAACGCAGAAACTATCTGTTGCTGTGCCGTGTCTTTGGTCTACTAACTGTAGGAAGAAGAAGCTGTGGCATATATATATATATATATATTCACAGAAAAAACCATAGGTTTTAGCCCATATATAGTTAGGGATTAGCATTTACAAAACCTTAATATACTCGCACAAAACCATAGAAATTCGCATATATAGTTAGATGCAATAACTATATATCGCGCACCCGCAACCCACTGCTGATGATGTCACATATTACATCATTCATGACATGGTCAGTGACATCACTGATGACATCACTGATGACATCTCAAATGACATCACTGATGACATCTCAAATGACATCACTGATGACATCACTGATGACAACATCCAGTGACTGTATGTTTCTGTAAAGTTAAAATATGTCTTACATATTGAAGAATGAGTGGATGTATAAGTGTTTGGATGAAGGATTTAGTAGGTGCATGACTGATTGTATGAGGGAATGATTAAATGTGTCTCACTGAGTGCATGGGTTAGTGACTAAACTGTCTTAATTTGTGCATCATTATTACTGTAGTTCTGTAAACTGCTGCATTTGTTGATCAGTAGCTATATGAGTAACTATATGGGTTATTGATTGGTTGCCCAAATATTTGTATGGGAGACTGAGTGTGTGTGTGGGGGTGGCTGAGAGGTGTGTGACTCTGTGCATAGATGTGTGAGCAGTTGATTCAGTAGATGTATGGGTTCAAAAGTGCATGTGAAAACAGCTGTATGGGCGGTTGACTGTGTGCATGAGTGTATTGGTGAGTGAATGGATATCTCAGTGCTACATGTCAAAGTAACTACATATGTAAAACACAGTACATGTAAGAGTTGACATATATAAATAACTGTGCATAAGAGCCAGTGAATATGTGAGTGGCTGTATGGATCATTGTGAACTTGTATCAGGGATTGTATAAGAGAGTAAATATGTGTTAGTATATGTTTGATTAAGTAAGGTGTGTATAACTGTATAGTTGAGGAAATGGAGGTGTGATTGATTCTTTGCATGACTGACTAGGTGTGTGAGTAACTCCATGGATGAGTGACAGTCTGTGAGAGTCTGTTTACACTGATTGTATCTAAGGTTTTATAAGAGTCTGAAGAGGTTGATCGTATTATCACATGAATGATATCATCAGTGATGTGATCAGTAATGACAAATGAGATGTTATCAGTGATTTTACAAGTGATGTCATTTGAAATATTATCAGTGATGTCATCAGTGATGTCACTGACCATGTCATGAATGATGTCATTTGAGATGTCATCAGTGATGTCATCAATGATGTCACTGACCATGTCATGAATGATGTAATATGTGACATCATCAGCAGTGGGTTGCGGGTGCGCGATATATAGTTATTGCATCTAACTATATATGCGAATTTCTATGGTTTTGTGCGAGTATATTAATGTTTTGTAAATGCTAATCCCTAACTATATATGGGCTAAAACCTGTGTTTTATTTTGTGAATTTCAATGGTTTTTTAATAGCAAATATCAAAAGCTGTCAAATGTCAAGTATGTGATAGGTAAAAACTTTTTCGTGTTTATGCACGCTGATGTGCTTTGAACGCTGCCCCCACCCTCCCCTCTTTTCTCTTAGTAGTACTCTCTCTTTGCAGATAGTGAAGGGTAGTTAACGCAGGCCTTTACCCCCGTTGTAATCCGTCGTGCCTGCTTGTCTCTCCATTTGATTGATTGTTATCCAAGCATTTACTGTTTTACAATTGATTCTCTTTGGTTCATTCTCTATTTACAAACAAGCACAAAGTCGCAATACTCTGTTTAGTCTTTGCAGCTAGTGAAAAATCGTGTAAAAAAATAAAAGTAATCGAGCAAAATCAGTAGGCCACTAATGGGATCTCTTTTTGACCTCGCTAAAATAGAAACATTAGGAACAACCCTTCTTGAGAAATACGAAAATAGTGAGATGAACTGAGCTCCACACCATGAGGACTGCAAGACAGCTCGGCTCCGCCACCCACCCCGCCCAAAATAACGATAAACTCTATGCAAATATTATAAATATATACAACACACCAGCAAAGTAACAGGGTAAAACATTTTATTAAATAACTATTTACATAACTATTTTATACTTTTTGTTGCCTGATCCGGCTAGCTCAATCGATCGAGTATGAAACTCATAAACTCTGATAGCAAGCATTGCTGCTGATGCTATGCAGACAAAAACTGGTTTTCAGTTTGTACATTCATCAAGATTTTTCCATCCAAAGCTGGTTGAGAGTTTGTAGAACGATAGCTTCAGATTTTCAACATACGGTGTGGTGCCGCGGATTGGGAGGGGGCGCTTGGCTCCTGCCCCCTCCCCAAGTCGTGTTGCCCTGGTGTGGCCTAAGATCGCCCCGACATAGGCGGCCGGCTCCCGGGGTCCGGCGGAACTTTTTGCCTTTTGATGACTCTTCCATTCTGGACCTTGTCCCACAATCCGTTTGACCTGAAGACACGCTGTAGTGGGGCGCCCCTTTACCATTTCAGTTGCCATTCCGCCCGCTTTTGCTACACTGTGCCTCTTCCGCCATTCAGCTGTTTACCGCCCGCTCTTGCGACTACAGCGTCTCGCTCACCATGTAGTTGAGTTGCTCCCGCTCTTGCGATGCAGCGATAGGCGGCTGCCACAAGACTCTCAAAATGGCGGCCGGCTCTTCAGATTTGGGCGTGATCCACTAAAATGGCCCTGGGACACCTTGGAACTCGGACGCTTGTCTGCTAGGGCTTGGGCCCCATTCTCGAAAGCGTCCCCTGAGCCTTGAAGATTCTACAAAAGTCTTGGGGGCCCCCGACTCCCGCAGGCTTCGGGTGGGGAGCGGCTGCCATGATTGCTCGTGGAATGGCCACGACTGAGCTACAAGATGGTGGTGCTCTCATGCTGACACCAGCTTCAGTCTGAAACATCCAGAAACACTGTAGACTACCAATTCGATCAGTTCTGGTAGCGCCCCAACGTGGCCCGGTAGGGAAGAACTTGCCCTCCCCTCTTTGACTGATGGTTCTTGTTGCCTGTCCCTTCTGTTGTCATTTAACAGAACTTTTTAGACTACTGAAAGGGGTTGTGTTCCGACCGCTGGTTGGTGGAGACATTTTGACTATATTCTGGACCTACGTTGTCGCGTAATGCGTTATATGACACGCCGCGTTAGCGCACCCGGAAGTGCTCCGGTGCGCGAAGCGCAGCTTCCCGGAAGCGATCCGGGACGCGGCGCGTAACGTAAGCATAACAGGTCATGTGACTTGTTTCACTTTTGTTATTCTAATGATGAAAGGCTTGGTCATATGACCTAAAAATTACGCTTTTCATTGCTTTCGAACATTATTTTTTCTTAAACATATATGTTATAATGTTCCAGGCTAATGTACTTTCCCGGAAAATTTACAACTGTCCTGCAAGTAAAATATATTCCTTTTTTAGCAAAAGGGCTTTTCTTCGTCCCATGACGGAGCCGTTGAGCAAAAGATGCTCGGCCTGCTGTCTTAGTCGCCGATACGCCTGAATATCAGATTCTTATCGATCACTTTATGTTGCAGGAGTAAAAAACACAACAGCCCTTGACCATTTATCTTAACTGCGTTCCTGTGTATTATACCTTTTATCCGTCATATAATTGGACTGCTTTATTTCACTTGCCTTTTACTAATTCGAAAACAGTGACTAAAATTAAAAACTTTACCAATGTAAATACTACTACCATGTTTTGTTTTAAAAACCTTTATTGTGAAAATGTCAGTATACAAATACGGGCCTATAACCACGTGGGCCGGCCACGGAGCAAACTGGAATCGTATATGATGAGAAAACATTTACACTGTAGAGGAACGTAACGAGCGGGCCATTAGGTTGCAAGAACTAAGGTGTCTAACAGTTGCGGAATCGGTGGACGTACATTTTGTAATTAAAATACGACAGGGCCACTTACAATAAAATTTTCTAGATGTACATTTGCTGGCAAGTACCATGGGTGACGTTAATTCGAACTTACAATAGTACAGTAATCAATAACACATCAGAACTTAATATCAATAAGGATGTCCAAATGTTCAATCAGTACTCGTCCCCGCCCGCCATGTGCTTCAAAACTGCATACGTATCTCGTGATATCAAGGTTGTTCAACCAGTACACAACAAGGAGTTACGAGTCCCATTTATACCGGCGCCATTTTGGGCGAGGCCAGGCAGGTCCAGGATATAGTCAAAATGTCTCCACCAACCAGCGGTCGGACCAGAACCCCTTTCGGCAGTCAACAAAGGTTCAGTTAAATGACAACAGAAGAGATAGGCAACAAGAACCAACAGTCAAAAGAGGGGAGGGCAAGATCTAAAGCCATTGTTCTACAAACTCTCAAGCAGACTTGGATGGAAAAATCCTGAAGAATGTACAAACTGAAAACCATTTTTTGTCTGTATAGCATCACCAGCAACGCTTCAGTCAGCTTTGTGTGAAGCCGCCATTTTGATTCAATCAATAGCATCCCCCTGCACACATTCAGGGACCTGGTCGTGTCTAAAGGTCAAACGGATTGTGGGACAAGATGCAGAAAGGAAAAGGAAAAAAGTTCCGCCGGACCATGGGAGCCGGCCGCCTATGTCATGGGCGATCTTTGGCCACACCAGAGCAATAGTGAAGCTGCAGCAGGTGCAAATAAGCTTCAGACAGTGTTACAAGCACTGCTCAGAACTCTCAACTATGACACCCAACATCCAGGACTTGCCATCCGGATCTTGGCTCTCAACTATGGCACCCAACATCCAGGACTTGCCATCCGGATCTTGGCGCCTTGTGCTGGTTCCGACCTATTCACACATCGGTCCGCTACTGACACCACCTCATAAGCCAACGGGGCACCCCACGCCGACTTTCGGCGCAGCATTGTAGGATGGCCACACCAGTGCGGCAACTTGCTGGACACCACCTCGGTGCCATCCAGATCTCGGCGCGTTGTGCTGCCTTCGGTCTACTGTAGCCGCAAGTGCGGACGCAACTCAGCTGGATAGCGAGTGAAACACCAAGGGGCGCCCCACTGCAGCCAAGGAGCCTCCATCTTGGGGGCGACGCACAGCATCACATTGCTTTCTCAAACAGCCCCCACTGACTGACGCAACCTCACAGGCCAACGGGGCGCCCCACGCCGACATTCGGCGCAGCATTGTAGGATGGCCACACCAGTGCGGCAACTTGCTGAACACCACCTCGGTGCCATCCGGATCTTGGCGCGTTGTGCTGCCTTCGGCCTATTCGCACATCGGTCCGCTACTGACGCCGCCTCACGTATCAACGGATTTTCTACGCTTTTTATACCAGCCCGTAACGTAAGCATAACAGGTCATGTGACTTGTTTATAAAACTTTTCATTGGTTCATTTTACTTTTGGTTTCCTAATGATAGAAGGCTTGATCATATGACCTAAAAATAACACTTTTCATTGGATTAAAACATTTTTTTTTTCCCAAACGATGAAAGCCCCACCTTGTTTCTGGATGTTTCAGACTGAAGCTGGCGTCAGCATGAGAGCACCACCATCTCGTGGCTCCGTCGTGGTCATTCCGCGAGCAATCATGGCAGCCGCTCCCCACCGGAAGCCTGCAGGAGTCGGGGGCCATCAAGACTTTTGTAAAATCTTCAAGGCTCAGGGGACATCCAAGTTCCAACGTGTCCCAGGGCCATTTTAGTGGACCAGGCCCAAATCCGAAGAGCCGTCCGCCATTTTAAGAGTCCTGTAGCAGCCGCCTATCGCTGCACCGCAAGAGTGGGCGCAACTCAACTACATGTTGAGCGAGACGCTGTAGCCGCAAGAGCGGGCGATAACCAGCTGAATGGAGGATGAGGCACAGTGTAGCAAAAGCGGGCGGAATGGCAACTGAAACGGTAAAGGGGCGCCCCACTACAGCAGACGAGCCTCCACCTGGGGAGGCCCGTTCACGCCGCCTCCCCCCCCCCCCCGTGGCGCCCCACGCCATTTTTCCGAGCAGCATTGTAGGATGCCAAAACCAGTGCGGCAACCTACTGGACATCACCTGGTTGCCATCCACATCCCAGCGCGTTCTGCTGCCTTGGGACTATTCGCACAACAGACCGCTACTGACGAGGCCTCCCCCCGCACCACCCGGGACGCCCCACGCCGTTTTTCGGAGCTGCATTGTAGGATACCAAAAACCAGTGCGGCACCCAGGTAACATCACCTGGGTGCAGTCCAGAACTCAGCACGTTGTGCTGCCTTGGGGCTAATCGCACAAAACACAGCTACTGACCATTGTTGCTTCTTTTTTTAAAAAATGTTTAAATGTATTTACTGTTTTTGTTGCGTTGTATATATTTATAAGTTATTAAAGTGTTATAATCCTACAACTTTGTTGGAGTGCTATATATTTTTAATGTGACACATAATTGTGAAGACTTTGATGTACAAAAAGGCATCCCTGGAATCTTCCGCTTCAGGCTCGGACCCACACACCCTCACAGTGAGAATCCCCTCCCCAAGCACAATACAGGATGGTTATCAGATAGTAGGAACGCATGTGGTGTGACGGATCTCATGAGGTGGGGGCCTTGATCTACTGTAACTCCTTTGAAGAGGGGTGATTCTCTACAGCTGGGGCCATAAACTACACCTGCAGGACTAGGTGATAGCCTGGGACCGGCCTGGACAATCGGACACAGAGGAAGAGGAGTGTCAGAGGGTGCGGTAGTGAATAGGGTGAAAGGGAGGTGTCAGGCGGGCACAGGGTGTGATTCTCAGAGAAGAACAACGCAGATGGGAGGAGGTTTCTGGGCCATGCATGAGAGAGAGAGCGGGGGTGACCAGTGCGTGGGGGAGATGCTTGCGAGGGAGGGAAGCCATGCTGAGGATCAGCGGCGTGCAGAGAGTGGGTCTGGTCAAGGCATCTAAAATGGCTGCCGTGCTCAACAAAAGTGTGGCATTGCAAAAAAGGCAAGATGGCGCAGACAATGTTTATCAATAAGGATTAATTTATAACAATTATTTTTAACAATATATTTACTCGCAGTGTCAAAATGGCGGTCAACACTTCCTGATTTCCATCGAATCGAACGTTAACAGACGTCACGCAGCAAAAAAAAAAACGCTCACGAACAGCGCAGATGGGAGGAGGTTTCTGGCCCATGCATGAGAGAGAGAGAGCGGGGGTGCACGCAGCAAAAAAAAAGAAAACGCTCACGAACAGCGCAGATGGGAGGAGGTTTCTGGCCCATGCATGAGAGAGCGAGCGGGGGTGACCAGTGCGTGGGGAGATGCTTGCGAGGGTGGGGAGCCATGCTGAGGATCGGTGGCGTGCAGAGAGTAGGTCTGGTCAAGGCATCTAAAATGGCTGCCGTGCTCAACAAAAGTGTGGCATTGCAAAAAAGGCGCAAACGATGTTTATCAATAAGGAATAATTTATAACAATTATTTTTAACAAAATATTAACTCGCAGTGACAAAATGGCGGTCAACAGTTCCTGATTTCCATCGAATCGAACGTTAACAGACGTCACGCAGCAAAAAAAAAAAAAAGCTCATGCACAGCCGCTGGAAGACATGTATCAACATATATGAGCCTCCTCAGCCACCCTCAGAAAATATAAGGAGTCAGGATACGTCTCCCGTACACCCTTATACCTAGTAATTTAATTAAATCGAAACACAAAATGGCGAATTCCCGATTCGCTACCAGTTTGCGGCCCGGTTCGCGAACCGAGAAGCGCTTCTACCGTGAAAAATCAAATTTTAATTATTTGCCCCACGGAACCCTTTAATAACCCCAACATCATTCATAGGGGGTCAAGAGGAGTCAACCTTGTCCCCTTTCATTAAATTCCCCCTTCGTTTTTCTCCTCCTCTTGTCTCTCGATCCTACCGAGAGACAAGATGGCGGCCGCACCGGACTGTTTAGAATGTTGACAGACACCGGAGAGCCAGTCAGCTTCGCTACGCAAAGCTCCGTTACGCGAAAAGTACGCGATCTGGTGCGCTATCTAGGACGCTGTCACAGATATATCTATTTTTTTAAACGTTAATTTCTCAAAATCCACTGGAGCACATATATTGAGACCCAGCAAAGGCACATCGGGCTAACAGTCCCTATAATTTTGCCAAGTTTCGTGTAAATCCATTCAGCCGTTCGAGCTAAAAGTGAGGCCAAAGGCCCTATGGAAAAATGAATGGGAAAAACGCGTTTTGGGACCCCCCTTGTTTCTCGGCCCCCCCTTGACGAAACCCCCCCAAATTTTTAGGGGCTGATCAGAAACAAAATGTGCCATTTTCCTGAAAATTTCAGCCGATTCCGTCCACAAACGCCAAAGTTATTAGACATAGAATTTTCAAAAGCTCCATAGAGAAAAAATCCTAACTATATATACCTACTGGCGACCGCCAGTAGGTAATATATATATATACATATTACCTACTGGCGGTCGCAAATTCTATGTTGAATAACTTTGGCGTTGATGGACGGAATTGGTTGAAATTTTCAGGAAAATGGCACATTTTGTTTCTGAGCATCCCCTGAAAGTTTGGGGGGGTTTCGTGAAGTGGGGCCGACAAAAAAGGGGGGTCCCAAAACATGTTTTTAACATTGAGTTTTCCATAGGGCGGTTAGACTCACTTTTATCTCGAACGGCTGAATGGATTTCTATGAAACTTGGCAAAATTGTAGGGACTGGTAGTCCGATGTGCCTTTGCTAGGTCTCAAGATATGTGCTCTAGTGGATTTTGAGTAATTTAGGTTAAAAAAAATATATATATCTGTAAGCGCGCCCCGGTACGCGCACCGGGGAGCGCTCCGGGCGCGCCACGCGACTTGCGCGCGGAAAGCTGATTGGCTCTCGGGTGTCTGTAAACATTCTAAACAGTCCGGAGCAGCCGCCATCTTGTGTCTCGGTAGGATTGAGACACAAGAGGTGGCCAAAATAAAGGGGGAAATGACCATAAGGGGGCAGGGTAGACCCCCCCTGACCCCCTTGGTTTGATGTGGGGGCTTTAAAAGGGCCCCGCGGGGCAAAAAAAAAAAATTTCATTTTTTTTGCGGGGGGAGCGCCCGGTACGCACAACGGGAAGCGGTCCAGGGAGCCTAGTATGGGGAAAAAAGAATGATAGACTTTTCAAATATTGTATGTTTATTGATTGTTCTTTTTGTTGGTTTTTTTTTCGTTTTTTTATTTAAGTAGCAACATGTAGGTACCAATGCAGAGTCTAAAATTTAATATACACCGTCTCCTTTGTAGATATCTTGCATGTTGTTTCAGAAGTTATTGTGGTATATTGAATTCATACCATAGTCTGTCAGGAAAGCTGAAACAATATGGAGGCAGGAGATGATAAAGAGATGTTAAATAAACATTGGAGATAATATAGTTGTAGAAAGGAAGTAACTATGAGCAAACTTACTATGTAACACAAAAAAGTTGCACAGTATATTTTAAGTGTCACTTTATATTATATCTTTTTGGGTACTATTTCAGAATTTTCATATAAAAAAGAATAATGTCTCAAACAATTTTAACTTTTAAAATTTAAATTTATTGTTGTGATTTTTCAAAATCTAATCGAATTTGCAACATTAATTCATCTGGTATGTCCTCCTTTTCATTCCATGATTCAATTTCTTCAACACATTTAATTAAGTCTTGGTCTACAGTGTCATCCAAAAAGTCTATTTCTTCTTTGTCTTCCTTAGGATTGTTTTCCATATTAATTTGAAATGAAATATTATTTTCATTTTGTTGTGCTTCCATTTTCATGCTGTAAATTGCATAAAAAATAAATATATCAGTAGAGATAGGGCACTGTTGGGTTTAAGTTCAGACAGGTACTTGTGAGTTTTTAACAGTGAAGTTATCTTTGGGTAGTGTATGGTTTCAGGCAGGAAGTAGAACTATTAAAAAGTGCCTGTTATGAAGCCTAAGTAAATTCATAATTATACCACAGAAGCCTAACTCAATCAATAATTTAAATAAATAAGCCTCTCTCAATGTCTAACTCTTATAGAGGGACAATATATAACTATCTGAAAACGTTTTACAAAATTAACTTAAAGTGCATAACAGAGTTCTCCTTTCAAATTTTCAAATTTTCTGTTAAATTCTTTTCCAAATGTACCTTAGGTAGTGTTAGTCAAAATGGCTGTGTTTCCCTCTCATTTTTTATATATATTCATGTACTTAACCAATCAAATGTCAGCACATAAAAGTACAAAATGTAAGTAACATTTTGATTAGTTAAAAATTCAAACAGTTTCATACGTGTTTTTGTCATGTAATTTACCTCAGGATATTTAGACAGGGCTACAGCCCAAATGGCTCAATGGAATACCACCAAATTTGGGTAAATGGTAGGGACTGCTATGTAGTAGGGCCTATTCTATATTTGATTAAAGTGTCTCCAGTGGTTTTTCTGTAAATTACTTTCCCACCTTTTTTTAGCGAGCGCTTACCGGTGCGCGCCCCGGTACGCGTACCGGCAGCGTTATGGGAGTCCTCCATTTTGTGTTTCGGTAGAATTGAGACACAAGATGAAGGGCAAACAATGTTCGGAATGGGTAAAAGGGGGCACGGTAGACACTTCCTGACCCTCTAGGTTTTCTGAGGGGGGCTTAGGACGCTCATATAGGCAACAAAAAAAAAAATTCACGTGGTGAACGCCCGGTACGCGCACCGGTAAGCGTACCGGGGAGCGTACTTTGGTGAAAAATAGTGAAAAAAGTTAGAAAAAGATAAACGTTTTGAATGATCAGAGGTAGGGTAGTTCTGAAAAGAGCTGTTGGGTTCTTTTGCTGATTTAGGTACCTACAAGTAGGTTCCAATGCACAGTCTTAAATTCAGGAGGAATATTCTATTCCCCTCATCTAAGAAGTGCACACCATCTCCTCTGTAGATGTCTTGCATGTTGTAATGCAAGTTGTTGTTGTATATTGAACCCATTCTAAAGTCTCTCATGTAAGCAGAAACAGATTTATTCACATGTTTCCGTGCTTTCTCAAATTGTGGACAAAATTCTTTGGACCAGTTCCATTTTTGTCTTTGGCATATATTGGAATATACCAAGGCAGTTTTGTGAAAAAGTGTCATCAATTGATTAAAGGGTGCACCTCATCTGTAATATCTGACCTTGAGGTGCAGCTTAGAGACCACAAGGAAGTTAATTATACCCTAGTAGCAGGCGATTTTAATTGCACTTACGAGCCACTTCCCTTGGATGGTATCCCTGACTTGGGTGAAGAAGATAGCAGATGGGGTATCCCCACACTTACCATCCCTCCGATTAAACGTTGGACCCGTAGCGCAGTGCAGTTAAATGCACTGACTCTAGAGTTTGGGCTAAGAGCCACTAATGGCCGTACATCTTCAGATCGGATGGGTGCTCCTACGTTCAACAGAGTTGGTCATACCTCGAGGATTGACTATATTCTGTTGGACTTAAAACTCTGGAGTCTGGTCGAAGATATGGTAGTTACACCGACTGTGGAGAGCGACCATAATTTGCTTTCCCTATCTATCACGAATCCCTGGTCCAATGGTGCATTGTTAGCACCATCCAAATGCATACACAAGGTTACTGTCTCCTCTTGTGGAAGACGCTTAAAGTGGAATAAAGTTGCCAGTGATGCTGTCAAACTTTCCAGTATAGATGAGGTTCTTATGGCCTCACAAACAGAGCTTCATAACATTAACTTAGCCATGCTAGCGGATAAGGCAACACCCATTTTTGAAGCAGCTGTCAAGAATATAGGCGAAGCTTTTTGGGTAAAGGGCCCCGCAGGGAGGAATATGTCCCAGCACAAAACTAAGGGAATGCATGACTGGTACACCACAGCATGTAGGAAAGCTAAGACTCGCTTAATCGAGGCCGTTAAAGGCAAATCCCAACCCCTGATACAGATAGCCAGGAAAGAGCACAAGAGAACACTGGCACAAGCAAAAAAGGAGTGGGAAGAGGCCTATTGGTATACCCTTAAAGAAGCTAGCTCCAAGAAAGATTCAAAATGTTTTTGGGACACCATAAGAGCTAGAAATAGGCCAGATAGTGACTTGATAACTTGTAATATTCCAAGTCAGGCGTGGGTTAAACATTTTTCAAAGCTCTACACCCGCCAAGATGATCATCTTACTCCCATTGCATCCAGTGATCCTGGAATGGGGGGTTGTGGTTCCACTATCGTTCCCTCAAATTTGGGACACCCATCCTGAAGATTTCGACTTCACAATTAAAGAAGTGGAATATGCAATAGGCACTATCATCCCTCAAAAAGCTGCTGGCCCGGACGGTATTCCTGGCTACCTTTTGAGATTTGACATCCCGAAGTGGGGAAAACTGATTCATTCCCTACTTGTCGCCATCTGTAGGGGCGCCCCTATCCCCTCTTCGTGGAAAGGGGCAGAGGTGGTCCCTATTTATAAAAAAGGTGCCAGAGATGATCCATCAAACTATAGGCCCATTAGCCTGTTAGATATTAGTCAAAAAGTAGTTGGCAAGGTCTTACTGGTCAGAATACTAGACTGGATAGAAGAAAATAAAATCCTTTCTGTCTACCAGGCGGGCTTTAGAGTGGGCACCGGGACAATCGAACAAGCTTTTAGATTAATGATGGTGTATTGGAAAGTCGTGGTTATAGGCAAGGGCAGTCTTTACCTCACGTTCATCGATTTAAAGACTGCCTTTGACCTTGTACCTAGGGAGACCCTATGGAGTGTATTGGCTGATATGGGGTTGCCCCACTATTTACTATCACTACTCGTCAGGCTACATGAAAATAGCTTTGCCCAGATTAGGTGGGGCCCAGGGGGGGAAAAACAAGCAGTATCCCGGTTGAGAGAGGGGTCCGCCAGGGATGTGTGTTAGCTCCCACCCTCTTTTCCCTTTACATCAATGGGGTGGTTGAGCCTCTCCGGGAACATCCTTCAGATGAACCATCCCTGGCTGGCGAGCGTATACCTACCCTCCTCTTCGCGGATGATACGCTTTTAATATCAAAAACCCCAATAGGCCTCCAAAGGCTCCTAAATAACTTTCAATCCTTCTGCTCCAAACGAGGCCTGGTAATCAACACAAGCAAGACAAAATACCTTGTGTTGAATCCTCCTAAAAAACCAGTCCGCTCCCCTACCCTGAACGCTGAACCCCTGGAGAGGGTAGAAGTCTTCGACTATCTTGGTATCCGCTTATCACATAAAATGGAATGGACCCCACATTTGGACAAAATGCTCTTAACCCACAAGAGGATAACAGAAGCTCTCCTGAAAGAACAACGCTCCTGCATAATAAGACCAATAGCTGTAGTCCTCGAAATCTATTCGGCTAAAGGGGTTAGTCCTGCTCTTTATGGGGCAGAACTTTCGGGTTCATCCATCACTAACGATTTACCAAGATCAGAGAAGAAATTTTGCAGAGCGATTATGTCACTCCCTCAGGGCACTCCCACGATCCCGCTAATGTTGGACCTAGGTTGTCGCCCAATTGACGATCTTGCAAGATTCCGCCCACTTTTGCTATGGGCTCGACTGTGGCGAGTGGAGGAAGTTGGTAAATATGCGCAAGAGCTTTGCCCAGTATGCCTCGATAAACCAGAGTCAGTGGCACATTTCATGTTTGAATGCGGAGAGTATGCCCTTCCTAGGAGGGTTTGGCTCAAAAATCTATGCCGTCAGCTGAGCACTAGGAGCCACATGGACGCAATTCGGATATTAATGTCTGACAGTCGTGCCATCTATGCTTGCGCCCTAGCCACATTTTTATCATGGGCTTGGTCCATCAGAACTAAAAGGCTAAAATTAACTGTTTAATTCTCTTTTTAAACTGACTGCTAAATGAACTTTTTCAAAAATTTGTAACTTTTTAACCAACTTTCTTTATTGGGCTAAACTTTTGCTGTATGTTCATGTTTGCTTTTGCTTTTAAACTTGATGTATTTGTGATTTATGTGCAGCTTTTATGATAACTTTTTATCGAAATAAAGCCTTTTTGACTTGACTTGACTTGATTAAAGGTGTCCTTTAAAAGCATTTCCAGACCAACCCCAGTCATAGTGCCCAAATCATTTCCACCACAGTGCACTATTAAGAGGTCAGGGTTTGGCAATGCATAAAAAAATTATATTAAATACATATAAAATATATTTTTCCTTTAAAAGAAGAATACATTTTAGAGCTTTTGATATTTGCTATTAACAAACCATTGAAATTCACTGAAAAACCATAGGTTATAGACCATATATAGTTAGGAATTAGCATTTACAAAACCTTGAAAATTCACTGAAAAAACCATAGGTTATAGACCATATAAAGTTACGAATTAGCATTTACAAAACCTTGAAAATTCACTGAAAAAACCATAGGTTATAGACCATATATAGTTAGGAATTAGTATTTACAAAACCTTATTTTACTCACACAAAACCATTGAAATTCACATATATAGTTAGTTGCACTATATATCGCGCACCTGCAATCCACTGCTGATGATGTCACATATTACATCATTCATGACATGGTCAGTGACATCACTGATGACATCACTGATGACAACTCAAATGACATCACTGACAAAATCACTGATGACATCATTCATGTGATAATACGATGAACCTCTTCAGACTCTAATATAACCTTAGATACACTCAGTGTAAACAGACACTAACAGATTGTCACTCATCCATGGAGTTACTCATACACCTAGTTAGTCATGCAAAGAATCAATCACACCTCCATTTCCTCAACTATACAGTTATACACAGCTTACTTATTCAAACATATTCTAACGCATATTTACTCTCTTATACAATCACTGATAGAAGTTTTCAATGATCCATGCAGCCACTCACACATTCACTGGCTGTTATACACAGTAATTTATGTATGTCAACTCTCACATGTACTGTGTTTTACATATGTACTTACTTTGACATGTAGCACTGAGATATCTATTCACTCACCAATACACTCATGCACACAGTCAACCACCCATACAGCTGTTTCCACATGCAGTTTTGAACCCATACATCTAGTGAATAAACTGTTCACACCCACCCACACACACACACTCACTCTTCCATACAAATATTTGGGCAACCAATCAATAACCCATAAAGTTACTCATATAGCTACTGATCAACACATGCAGCAGTTTACAGAACAACAGTTATAATGATGCACAAATTAAGACAGTTTAGTCACTAACCCATGCACTCAGTGAGACACATTTAATCACTCTCTCATACAGTCAGTCATGCACCTACTAAATCCTTCATCCAGACACTTATACATCCACTCATTCTTCAATATGTAAGACATATTTTCACTTTACAGAAACATACAATCACTGGATGATGTCATCAGTGATGTCACTGACCATGTCATGAATGATGTAATATGTGACATCATCAGCAGTGGATTGCGGGTGCGCGATGTATAGTTAGTGCATTTAACTGTATATGCGAATTTCAATGGTTTTGTGTGAGTAAAATAAGGTTTTGTAAATACTAATTCCTAACTATTTATGGTCTATAACCTATGGTTTTTTCAGTGAATATATATATATATATTACCTACTGGCGGTCGCCAGTAGGTAGTTATAGTTAGGATTTTTTTCAATGCAAAATCTAAAAATTCTATTTGGAATAACTTAGGCGCTGGCTGACAAATCTGCCTGAAAAGTTCCTCAAATTTGCCTCGCAGCGCAGCGGTCCTTCCCTGAAAGTTTGGGGGGGATTCGTCAAGTGGGGGCCGAGATAAAAGGGGGTCCCAAAACGTGTTTTCCCCATGTTAATACCCTTAGGGCGGTCAAACTCACTTTTAGCCCGAACGGCTGAATGGATTTCCACCAAATTTGGCAAAATTGTAGGGACTGGTAGCCCGATGTGCCTTTGCTATGTCTCAAGATATGTGCTCCAGTGGATTTTGAGTAATTTAGGTTAAAAAAAATATACATATCTACAGGCGCGCCCCGGTACGCTCACCAGGGAGCGCACCGGGCATGCTACGCGACTTGCGCACGGAAAGCTGATTGGCTCACGGGTGTCTGTAAACATTCGAAACAGTCCGGAGCGGCCACCATCTTGTGTCTCGGTAGGATCGAGACACAAGAGGTGGCAAAAAAAAAGGGGGAAATGACCATAAGGGGGCAGGGTAGAGCCCCCTGACCCCTTAAGTTTGATGTGGCGGCTATAATAGGGCCCCGCGGGGCAAAATAACATTTTTATTTTTTTCATTTTGCGCGGGGGGAGCGCCCGGTACGCGCACCGGGGAGCGCCCCAGGGAGCGTACCATGGGGAAAAAAGAATGACAGACTTTTCAAAAATTGTATGTTTATTATTTGTTCTTTTTTTTTAATTTCTTTATTAGGTACCAGCATGTAGGTACCAATGCAGAGTCTAAAATTTAATATACACCGTCTCCTTTGTAGATATCTTGCATGTTGTTACAGAAGTTATTGTGGTATATGGAATTCAAACCATAGTCTGTCAGGAAAGCAGAAACAACATGGAGGCAGGAGATGATAAAGAGATGTTAAATACACATTGGAGATAATATAGTGGGAGAATGGAAGTAACTATGAGCAAAATTACTATGTAACATAAAAAAGTTGCTTTGTTAAGAACCGCTGCACTCCTTAGGGTGAAATATGATAATTAAACTGGGTAAGGTCCGTGATCTAGTTTGTAGGTGCTTAGGAGGTCACCTTCCTGGTCCAAAAGGTGCATATAGAATAAGGACAGAGTGAGCCTTACAGGAGGTAAGGACGGATCCTAGGCACTCTGATAGGCACTTTTGTGCGTGAATATGTTCAATAAAGTTTTGAAATCAAGGTTGAGCGTAATTTAAGATTGGTTTATTTCAACAATCCATGATCATAATAGTCTTCAGTTGATCACAATTAAGTATTTCATCAGTCATATTCCAGTCATATGATCCATAAATTTAAATTTATATATTTCTTATGAGGTTATACATTCAAGGTAGTCCCCTTGAATGTATAACCTCATAAGAAATTGTAAATTGCATAAAAAATAAATATATCAGTAGAGATAGGGCACTGTTGGGTTTAAGTTCAGACAGGTACTTGTGAGTTTTTAACAGTGAAGTTATCTTTGGGCAGTGTATGGTTTCAGGCAGGAAGTAGAACTATTAAAAAGTGCCTGTGATGAAGCCTAAGTAAATCCATAATTATACCAGAGAAGCCTAACTCAATCCATAATTATAACAGAGAAGCCTATCTCAATCTGTAACTCTTACAGAGGGACAGTATATAACTATCATAAAACGTTTTCCCAAATTAACGTATAGTGCATAACATAGATCTCCTTTCAAATTAACAACTTAACTATTTCAAATTAGTTGAAGTTTTCTGTCAAACTTCTTTCTAAATGTTCCTAAGGTAGTGTTAGTCAAAATGGCTGTGTTTCCCTCTCATTTTTCATATATTTTCATGTACTTAACCAATCAAATGTCAGCACATAAAAGTACAAAATGTAAGTTACATTTTAATTGGTTGAAAATTCAAACAGTTTCAAATGTGTTTTTGTCAAGTAATTTACCTCAGGATATTTAGACAGGGCTACAGCCCAAATGGCTCAATGGAATACCACCAAATTTGGGTAAATGGTAGGGACTGATATGTAGTAGGGCCTATTCTATATTTGGTGTAAGTGTCTCCAGTGGTTTTTATGTAAATTACTTTCCCACATTTTTTTTGGGAGCGCTTACGGGTGCGCGCCCCGGTACGCGCAGCGGCAGCGTTACAGGACAAAGAACGTTGGGAATGGGTAGAAGGGGGCACGGTAGACACTTCTTGACCCTCTAGGTTTTCTGAGGGGGGTTTAGGAGGCCTATTTATGTCCCCCCAAAAAAACATTTTTTAATTTTTCATGGGGGGAGCGCCCGGTACGCGCACCGGGAAGCGTACCGGGGAGCGTTCTTTGGTGAAAAATAGTGAAAAAAGTTAGAAAAAGAAAATCATTTTGAGTGATCAGAGGTAGGGTAGCCCTGAAAAGAGCTTTTGGGTTCTGTGGCTGATTTAAGTACCTACAAGTAGGTTCCAATGCACAGTCTTAAATTCAGGAGGAATATTCTATTCCCCTCATCTAAGAAGTGCACACCATCTCCTCTGTAAATGTCTTGCATGTTGTAACGCATGTTATTGTTGTATATTGAACCCATTCCATAGTCTCTCATGTAAGCAGAAACAGATTTATTCACATGTTTCTGTGCTTTCTCAAATTGTGGACAAAATTGGCTGGACCAGTTCCATTTCTGTCTCTGGCATTTATTGGAATATACCAAGGCAGTTTGTGGAAAAAGTGTCATCAATTGATCAAAGGTGTCCTTTAAAACCATTTCCAGACCAACCCCAGTCATAGTGCCCAAGTCATTTCCACCACAGTGCACTATTAAGAGGTCAGGGTTTGGCAAATGCAAAAAGGTTTTCACCAATGGTATCAATTGGTGACATCTCAATCCTCTCTGGCCAATCTACTTGATTTCCACATTTGATAAAATCAAAGTTGTGAAAATGTCTGCTAGCTGCATACCTTTGAGCCCAGTGGATGTAGCTATGTCCAATAATCCACACAGAATACATGATGAAAGAAGGTTCTGGTGCAGTCAGATGAAGTGTGGGAATGAAATGGCAGTTGGAACAGTAGGAGTTTGCAAAAAAATAATTGTGGAGTTTCCCTGCTCTTGAATCACAAGCAATGATTGGTGGATTCAGATAGTTGAAAACTGAAAGTTAGGGTGTATGGTTGTGTTGTGTGAAAGAAGCAATTTGAATGGTTAAGAAAAAGTCAATAAAAGAAATAATGCCCTGGATAAGCTGGTATATTGAGAGGTCAAACATCCTTGCTGACTTAATTTGCAACATTGTAGAATAAACGTTTGAACCTGAGGTTCAGTTAGAAGGGAGTTGCTATGGTAACAGATAGAAAGGTCTGAGAGGGGGTAGGGTGTTGGTTTGAAAATAGTGAGGGAAGTGTTTTGATTGGTTGAAATGAGGCATATGTGTGTAGAATTAGAGGTTTTATGTGCCAGTCTTGGTTTCAGTGTATTGAGTGCACACCTTTTGCTCTGCTAAAGAAAAATTGGTGTGTGTGTCTGACACTGTTCTCAATCTCCCAAAGCATTTGTAAAGGTAAGTAATGATTAATTTAATTTAGATAGAGACTTGTTTGAAAGCAGATAGTGAAATTTCAGTAGTGAAATTGAATGCTTGTACATAGGACTTGTGCTGTGTTTGTAAAAAGTTATTTAAAAAACGATTTTGGGCTAAATGGATGGCTTATATTTTTGAGAAGAAATTAATAGTGTTTACTTCATTAAATAAATATATTTGAACCTTTTAGAATGATGTCACTTGCATTACGTCAGATTTGGAAGCAGATTGAGATTCTTTCTTATTGGTTTGTGGCATGTTTTTTGGAAATGCTTGATATTAACATATGCAAGATAGGGGATTTGTATTTTGTGAAACAGTGAGGTTTCAGTAGTGAAATTGAATGCTTGTACATAGGTCCTGTGCTGTGTTTCTAAATTGTTATTCAAAAAACGATGTTGGGGGCAAATCAATGGTATTTACATTTGGGCCTTATTTATGATTGCCTTGTGGCGCCGGTGCGTCACTTTTAACATGGGAAAAAAGTGACGCACCGGTGGCGCAAGGCCTTCATAAATAAGGCCCTGAGTTTCTTTGCTGTTGGTTTGTGTCTTGCTTTTTAATAATGCTTGCTATGAACATTTGCAAGATAGAGGATTTGTATTTTGTGAAACAGTGAGGTTTCAGTAGTGAAATTTAATTCTTGTACATAGGTCCTGCGCTGTGTTTCTAAATTGTCATTCAAAAAACGATTTTGGGGGCAAATCAATGGTATTTACATTTGGGCCTTATTTATGATTGCCTTGTGGCGCCAGTGCATCACTTTTAACATGGGAAAAAAGTGACGCACCGGTGGAGCAAGGCCTTCATAACTAAGGCCGTGAGTGTCTTTGCTGTTGGTTTCTGTCTTGCTTTTTGATAATGCTTGCTATGAATATTTGCAAGATAGGGGATTTGTATTTTGTGAAACAGTGAGGTTTCAGTAGTGAAATTGAATGCTTGTTCATAGGTCCTGCGCTGTGTTTCTAAAATGTTATTCCAAAAACGATTTTGGTGGCAAATCAATGATATTTACATTAGGGCCTTATTTATGATTGCCTTGTGGCGCCGGTGCGTTACTATTACCATGGGAAAAAAGTGACGCACCGGTGGCGCAAGGCCTTCATAAATAAGGCCCTGAGTTTCTTTGCTGTTGGTTTCTGTCTTGCTTTTTGATAATGCTTGCTATGAACATTTGCAAGATAGGGGATTTGTATTTTGTGAAACAGTGAGGTTTCAGTAGTGAAATTGAATGCTTGTACATAGGTCCTGTGCTGTGTTTCTTAAATGTTATTCCAAAAACGATTTTGGAGGCAAATCAATGGTATTTACATTTAGGCCTTATTTATGATTGCCATGTGGCGCCGGTGCGTCACTTTTAACATGGGAAAAAAGTGACGCACCGGTGGCGCAAGGCCTTCATAAATAAGGCCCTGAGTTTCTTTGCTGTTGGTTTGTGTCTTGCTTTTTAATAATGCTTGCTATGAACATTTGCAAGATAGAGGATTTGTATTTTGTGAAACAGTGAGGTTTCAGTAGTGAAATTGAATGCTTGTACATAGGTCCTGCGCTGTGTTTCTAAATTGTTATTCAAAAAACGTTTTTGGGGGCAAATCAATGGTATTTACATTTGGGCCTTATTTATGATTGCCTTGTGGCGCCAGTGCGTCACTTTTAACATGGGAAAAAAGTGACGCACCGGTGGCGCAAGGCCTTCATAAATAAGGCCCTAAGTTTCTTTGCTGTTGGTTTGTGTCTTGCTTTTTGATAATGCTTGCTATCAACATTTGCAAGATAGAGGATTTGTATTTTGTGAAACAGTGAGGTTTCAGTAGTGAAATTGAATGCTTGTACATAGGACCTGCGCTGTGTTTCTAAAATGTTATTCAAAAAACGATTTTGGGGGCAAATCAATGGTATTTACATTTGGGCCTTATTTATGATTTCTTCTCTTCTTTTGGTCCCTTATTCATTTTCCTTTTCTCAGTTACTTCCTCTTATACCTTTTCTTTGTTTTACTATCTATTACACAGTCCCTCTGTGTCCCTCCCTCTAGCTCTCTTTCTCTTTATACCACTGTCTCTGTCCCCTTTGCTCATGCTCACTCCTTCGTTCTTTTTTTTTTTTTTTTTTTGGGGTACGCTAACGGGACGCGCCCCGTTACACACACCGGGGCGTGCACCGGGAGCGCTCCAGGGTGAAACATTAAAAAAAAATGAATATACTATAACAAAAAATATTATATTAATATACAATATAGGATTCATTGATTTATTTTTAGAGAAAAATACTTTTCTTAGCTATAGACATTTGCTAATAAATAACCTTAGAAATTCACTAAAAAACACATAGGATGAGGCCCTATATAAAGTTAGGAATTAGCAGTAAAAAAACCTATGAAAATCACTAAAAAAACCATAGGTTTCACACCAGTTATAGTTAGGAATTAGCATTTAAAAATCCTATTAAATTCACTGAAAAAAACATAGGTTTGACACCAGTTATAGTTAGCTGGAAATTTTACTGACATAAAACCATTGAAATTCCCACGTTATAGTTAGTTGGACTCACTATAACTTGCGCGCCTGCAATGCACTGCTGATGACGTCACATATTACATCACTCATGACATGGTCAGTGACATCACTCATATTAATTCCCCTGGGAAGTAGCGGTCCCCAGTGCATCATGGGGGCAGGCAGGAACCCCCCATCTATTTTATGTAAACGAAAGCCCCAGGAAAGGTAGCGGTCCCTAGGGCAATTGGGGGCCATGAGGCCCCACCCACAAACAATTAAAGCCCTAGGGAGGTGGAGGTCTGCAGGGCAGCATGTAGGCAGGCAGGAGCCCCCCAAGCATTTTATGCGCGTCAGGTCATGTGACCTGAAAATAACACTTTTAATTGGTGCAGAACAGTTTTGGTTTCATAATGATGAAATCCCTGGTCTTGTGACCTGAAAATAACACTTCTCATTGGTTCAGGCCTTTTTTTTCCAAATGATGAAAGACCCCACCTTTTTTCCTTATTCTGACTTTGTCCTTCGACTTAGGAAGACCTGTTTTGCAATCTTTGAGGTATATTTTGTACTTTGAAATGGCTACAGTAGCAGCAGCAGCTGGATTATCTGCACCACCACCACCACCACAACCACCAAGAGGACCACCACAAGATTACATTGGTGGTCAACAAGAGGAGGAGGAGGAGGAGGAGGGGAGGAGAAGGTGGCTGCAAGAACACAATACCCCATACCAGCCAAGACCACACATTGTATGGGAGTTTTTTTCAATCCCAGAGGGCAAGAAAAAAGTCAATGCGGCCAAGTTGACTTGCCTAATCTGTGGCATGGAACTTTCAAAGGGGAACCCTTTAGAAACAACACCATGATTCGCCACATGCAGCGCAGGCATCCAATCAACTATTCTGCTGCACAGATGAGGGAACTGGCCAGTAACACTCCCCAATCTTCAAGCACCTCCTCCAAAAGAAAGCAACCCACTCCATCGGGACCAGAGGCAAGAGAGACGATCCCTTGCATTCAGCCACGGTTTGGGGATTTCCGAATAACATGTATTCATTGTGGTAAGACCATCTCCTATGGTGAACTGAGCATAAAGCTCATCGTCCTTGCTGGGGACAACCACAAATGCCCCAAAAACCCCTAATTTTTTCTTTTTTTTTTTTTGCTCTAGTTGAGCCATTTTCAATTCCCTGTTTTTTTGTTTCTCCCCATAAAAATAACAAAAAATATATAAAATAGTTCATAAAAGCCAAAAAAAGTACAAAATGTTCCAAAAACACTAAAAAAATATAAAACAACAAAAAGAAGAAAAAAAACAGTTCTTTTTAGAACTACCTCCAATTTATAAAAAAGGCTACATTTTTTAAAAACTCTGTCATTCTTCTTTCCCCATGGGCCGCTCCCCGGTCCGCTCCACGTTGCGCAGACCGGGCACTCCCCCGCGCAAATCAAAAAAAAATATATATATATTTTGCACCGCAGGGCCCTTTTATAGCCCCCACATCAAACCTAGGGGGGCCAGGGGGGTCTACCCTGCCCCCTTATGGTCATTTCCCCCTTTTTTTTTCCACCTCTTGTGTCTCTATCCTACCGAGACACAAGATGGCAGCCGGTCCGGACTGTTTCGAATGTTTACAGACACCCAAGAGCCAATCAGCTTTTCGTGCGCACCTCGCGTGTCGCGCCCGCTCCGCTCCCCGGTGCGCGTACCGGGGTGCGGCCATAGATATATATATATTTATTTGAACCTCAATTACTCAAAATCCACTGGAGCACATATCTTGAGACATAGCAAAGGCACATCGGGCTACCAGTCCCTACAATTTTGCCAAGTTTGGTGGAAATCCATTCAGCCGTTCGGGCTAAAAGTGAGTTTGACCGCCCTATGGAAATTAACATGGAGAAAACACGTTTTGGGACCCCCCTTTTATCTCGGCTCCCGCTTGACGAATCCCCCCCACATTTTCAGGGAAGGAGCGGAGCTGGCCACCTTCTTTGAGAAATTCGCGAAGATTTGTCTACCGGCGCCAAAGTTATTCTCAATAGAATGTTGCGGATTTCCTGTGGAAAGTAGATCCAAACTATAACTACCTACCGCCAGTAGGTAGTATATATATATGTGTGTATATCTATATATATATATCTATATATATATATATATATATATATATATATATATATATATATAGATATATATATATAATAGGGGGGCGTTTTGCCCCCCTTCCCAGGCTGATTTCAGCCCTGGAAACCTACTATCCCCTGGTTTTCTGCGTCCTGAGTCGGAAAAGAGGGTTATCACGTCACTCCGTTGACTAGGTCAAGAAGTATTACGGTCATGACCTACTGAATTTCGGGGCACAATACTAACTCTGGGTAGCTTTTTACATCAGTCGACCTTACTAAGATTTAACTGCAGGAACGTATATTAAACTGGTGCATCTGTACTATCAGTTATTCTGCATCTTAGTCGGAAACGGAGGGTCCAACTAGGTCACGGATACTATTCTGTACAAGGTGACATTTACCTCCTGTACTACTCATGGATATCTCTAACTTATACTTTGGGACCGCAGAATGGACTACATGCTAAATGATCTAATATTGATTGAGACTGCATGATGACTTTATGCGCCACCTATGTGACATTGGAGATCGAATCTAATCATCCGGATGCTTGGACATATATGATACATAGTTTCGCTGCCTTGAAAAAGTTTTTGTAAGACGAAACACGTGTCGGCAAGCCGTGTGCTGGGAGCTTTTATTGAAGTACTTTTGAATAAAAGAATATCAAGATCATCACACGTCTTGGATCCCTTTATATAAGAATATCTTCTGTGATTGCCTCTATGTTCGAGTCCAATTAAACTACACTGACATTAATAGGATATTGATATTATAACAAGAGGTGTGCTGTTTACACCCTTACTTATTGTGTTCAACCCTATCCCCTGGTGCCTGGCAAATGTTTTTTATGGAAGGGCACATATGGCCCCCCTTTCTTGGGCTAATTGAGGCCCCTTGGACCTCATCCCCGGGGTCTGGCCTTATTTTCTTTTTAAATGTTAAATAAAAAATGGGAGAATAGCCATTTGGGCCCTGGCGACATCATCCCCTGGGTTATGGCCTCTGTTTGGGGACCGCAGGGGGATCCCCAATCCCCCAATGCCCCCACAGTCACTACCGATTCCAGCCACCTTCAGAAGCTGGCTTTGATTTTGGGCAAAGGGAGTTGCTAACTGCAGTTTTTCTGCTCTTGCCTCCATGAAGTGAAGCAGATGTTTGCTATGGCAGGGCCCTGCCATTGCAAACTGCAATGTCCTGGGGGTGGGCACTCTGGGACAGTGCTGGAGACGGTCCTGGGGCTTGGTGGTCCCCAGGGCCATTGAGGGCCATTGAGGGCAATCTTGTAGATAGCCTTGGGGAGGTGATGGTCCCTGGGGCCAGGGGTCCAAAACAGACCACTGCATTTACATACAATATACCCAGGGAAGGTGGGGGTACCCGGGGCAATGTGGGGGGCTAGAGCCCCCCAACATTAAAAAATTAAAAAAGCCCTACGAGGTGGTGGTCCCTGGGGCTGCGGTGGGGCGTGAGGTCCCCCAAATTCAAATATTAATTCCCCTGGGAAGTAGCGGTCCCCAGTGCATCATGGGGGCAGGCTGGAACCCCCCATGTATTTTATGTACATGAAAGCCCCAGGGAAGGTAGCGGTCCCTAGGGCAATGGGGGGCCATGAGGCCCCACCCACAAATAATTAAAGCCCTGGGGAGGTGGCGGTCTGCAGGGCAGCATGGAGGCAGGCAGGAGCCCCCCATGCATTTTATGTAAAAGAAAGCCTCAGGGAGGTGGCGGTCCCCTTGGCAGCATGGGGGGCAGGAGCCCCCCCACATATTTATTTTTTTTAAACCACGGGGAGGTCATGTTCTCCAGAGCTGCAGGGGCCCCATATCATAATTGAGTATTACCTCAGGACCTGTCCCACCCAGGGGCTTCAAGAAAACAAAGTGTGGGAGACCGTTTATTTTCAGTGCGATTCGCGTACCTTACGCGAATCCTGCTGAATTTGTTTTAAACATAATGCTATATTTGGCCCTCTGGGTGCCTGTGGGACCCCCCTGAGCAGGCCTAAGTGGTCAGGGGGCATCTACCCTGCTCACTTTTCTTGTCCTTGTTACCGTTTTTCTTGAGAAATGGTTAAACTGAGTCACAAGATGGCTGCAAACACTTTTCTCTGGAGGTCCTGATAACGGATGCCAGTGCTTTCGGGTGGGGGTGACACTAGAGTCCGGCTTGCTGCAGGGGCATTGGTCTTTCCAGGAGGGTAGGCACTCCTCCAATCAGCATGAATTGACGGCTATTTACAGGGCAGTCATGGGGTTCTAGTGTCGCACCCCCCACCCGAAAGCACTGGCATCAGGACCTCTGGAGGAGAGGGTTGCAACGGCAGCTCCATGGAAAGGTTGGCTGACCCAGTCTACCAGAGCAGTGCAGGGAGGAGGGATGGAGACACCAAAACCAGAAGGCTGGGGTTTTGGAGGGTGTTTTTGGGGCAGGATGTGGTTGAGTGGTCTGACAACATGGTGACATGGCCTACCTGAATCCTCAAGAGGGGATCAGGTCCTGGTCTCTGAATGTGGTGGTGATTCCCTTGTTTTGTTCGGTGGAGGGCACATGTTGTCTCTAGCAGCTGTTCACATCTGGGGATGACAATGGAGTGACAGATGCCCTCAGTCATTCTTCCCCCAGGGATTGTCTCTGACTCCAGAGATCTTTCAGCGAGTGTGCAGGAGGTTTGGCCTTCCCTTACTCAACCAGTTTATTTCCTGGCACAATGCTCAGCTTTCTTCCTAGGTTCGTCAGATGGGGGCTCGAGTGGTGGATGCTCTGACCATTACTTGGCCTACATCCCTGTTGAATGCCTTCCTGAACATTGCTCTGATCCCTCGGTTCCTTGCTCACGTGGTGCAAGAGCCCCAGGAGGTGGTGGTACCCTTTTGGCCACATCGGGCTTGGTTCCCCACTCTGAGATTCTTGGGAGAAACAGGAAGCAGGAAGCCCCAGGGCTCCCACACTCCCCGCAGCCTATGACAATGCTTGAGGGGTTGGAGGGGTGGGCATGATCTTCACGCTGGCAGTAATGCAGCCTGCATGGAGAACAGGGAAAGTGCGCATGACAATTTTGGATGGCCAGAGAGGGCCGGACAAACAGTCATTGTGCACTAAGGACTGATTTACTACTCTTCCGCTACTCTGCAGCCCCACCCACTCCCTCATGCAAGCTGCCACAGCAGGAGGTCAAAATAAAATGACGTTACATTATTATCATTTTTCCTTCCTATCGTTTGTCCACTTGTTCATCTTTTTTCAGGGTATCCTTATATTTTGCATTTTGTAGAGTGTATATAAAGGGGTGACTGAATGGAGTAACAGTGATGTCCGACAAATATGAGAGCTTGTTTTATTCAACTAAATATGTGGATATGTGTCTTACATACGTAGAATAGAGAGATTAAAAAAATAAAACATAAAAAAACCTGTGAGGTGTGAGGAACATGTGGAGAAGGTGTTGTGCCTTACCACCATAGATTTAATTTTGAGTATGGATGGGTGATGTTATGTAAGATATGATGGAAGACCCAAAGTATATCAGTGCCACTCTGCCATCCAAGATGTGTGTCAGTGTCTCTTTTGCCAGTGTGCTGGTGGAAGAAAGCTACAGCAGTGCTGTTACATCACAGAAGAAGTGGTTGCTTTGTAAGATACACAAAATAATAGCTCAATCATTAGCACAGCGTGTGCTACTGGGACTATTAGAGCACCTACCCAGCTTTCACTAGCCAACAAGATGCATGTGGCCACATTAATGATGGTCATGCAATGTAAGGGAATGCAGATAGGTTTATACCTGTCATAAGCCATGAATGAGAGTGTTGCAGCGCTACTTTGGAAATAATTTCTAAAACGGCATCACTTTTCCCTGAAATATCAAATCACGCATTCATTCACGGGTGGGGCCCATGACACTGCACTCTTCTCCATAATCATTTAACTCTACTTCAGGGATTGGTGAGACACAAAGGAGTAATGCTGTAACATTGTTGGTGTGTCTAAACCTATTTAACTATTCATTTATTATTTACACCTGCAGTTTTAATGAATTTACCATGGTTTATCAACAAATGTCATTTTATTCAGACACACCACCATAGTGGCAATGGATCTGCTAGTAAGAAAAGTAGGCGTAGGAAAATATCAGATCAGCTTTAATTTTCCATTTCTCTCATTTTTTTTAAAAGCAAACTTTTAGCATGTCTGACATTTATGCATTTATTAATAATTTATTCAAAGTAACGTTAAGAAAAACTTTATTTTAAAAATAAACATTTTATTTAAAAGCTCGGAAATATAGACATTTATTTAAAAGTTCAGTTCAAACGTATTAGCAAAAGAACAGATAGTCCCACATTCATTCTCTCCTAACATCCCTAGCTAACGCCCTCATCTAATCCTTAAGTCCTGCAAAGAAAACATAAGAAAATATTCAAAGAGTCTTACATCCAGGAATCGATCAGCAATCTGGCAGCATGTCCAGAAAAAAATCGAAAGGAGCATAATTTGAAGTAAAATCAGGGGTTTTTATACACTAATTCTCTAGCTTAATCTGTCTAAAAAGTATCTAGTAATGCCAACTTGGGTTCTGATTGGAAAAATTTTTGGATGGATGAGGATCACCTCATCATTGCAGCATTGTGTTCATGGTGAATCAGCAAATTATTGAAAAGCTCATTGTTTAGGACAGTCTTTGGCCTAGGTACATCCTCGACTGGCAACTATGCCATAGTTTCTCACGTTCTGAACACTCGAATGTCCATGGTTTAGCAGCCATCCTGATTTCCAGGTTACAGCGGCCTTCAACTTCCCAGCCGAGCACAGGCAGCTCACATTTACTTTCAAACCTCTGGCGTGCATGCTCACTTCAGCACTCGCTCGCAGTTTACCAGAGCAGCCATGTTTTCACTAGGCCTCGGAGGTCTCAATGGGAACTATCGTAGAAACAAACACAAAATCATGTTAAATATAGAACTAAAGCCCTTCTGTTTACCTCCCACCTTACTAATGTTTCTCCATTAGTTATTACCAAGCAGATAAGCTACATACATGTGTTTCATACTTACATATTTGATAAATTTCTTGCACAAAAACGTGTACAATAAGCACATTCATGCTGCATTTGTTTATATTTAGGCTGTGCATTAATCCACATCACAATAACAATACAAATTAGTTAATTATATTGCTTCATGCAGGCAAAATTTGTATTCCCACGTGTATATATGTGTGCATCTTATACTAAAGTTGGTTATTATACCACAGCACTCCATTAGTAAATGTTATCGTTATGGAACATTGACTTCACGAGGGGTACACAAAATGTTGCTTTGCCTCCTCGCTCCATCAATTCGCTCATCTTGTGATTCCATCACCAAATATCTCTCGAAGTTTTGTAAAATTTACCAGAACATGTTTCAAATTCTTCATATTAGTACAATCTACACTGTAGTATCTTTCTCTTTTGTCTCTTTGAAAACTTTTTCTCTAAATTCTTCCATTTCTATATCATTCTTTTCTCTTTCTCTTGCATGCCTTTCTTGGATTGTCTTCTTTATTGCCTCTCTAAAATCTCTTCTACTTTTACATATGCAACATAATCCTATCATAAAAATCACTACCACTAAAATGGTTATTGGAATTAGTATCTTACCTATAATTGAACTACCTTTTTTCTTGAAACCAGTGCTTAACTGCTGAAAACCTTCTACCCAATTTTTCTAGAACACCTTCAACCTCCAGTGGTTCAATTTCTCTATGTAAATCCATAATATTTGTATTATACTTCCGCAGACTCCTCCCTCTTTCGCTAAAATTATGTAAAGAGCAAGTCGATTTTGCATTACCATAGCTCTTAAGGCAACCATTTCAGTATCAACCGTTAATAATGTTCCTGCCGTGTCTGTTGACAGACGATCAAATATTGTGGACAATTTTCGAATTCTATATGCATTAAACGAAATCCCCACTGCTGGTATCAGTTCTCCGAAAACATCACCTAATATTTCCATCACACTCTCTCTTTTTCTATGACTTAAAGTTTTGCCTATCTCATGCTTTCCATTAGTACCTCTATCTACATGAAAATTTTTAGGAAAGACCAAGCTACGTAACAGGTCCCGTACCAGTGGTTAGGTAACCTATAGTAAGCTCGGTTCCCACATATCAAATAAATCCCAGGAAAAACAGTATCATCTCCTACTTTCAATCCCCAACCCCCTACAATTCTATAGGTGTCTTTACACTGACTCGAACCCACAAAATAATTGTCATACATAGTATTGTCTCTTCTTCTACATAACTTCCCTAACATTGGGGTATCAATATTTTTAGCCATATTCACATTTCTGTCTTCAATATTTTCATCATCAAATGTCCAATATTTAGATTTCTCATGTTTTACTTTCTCACTTCGCTTGTATTCAGTCCTCCTCTCTTCAACCATGTTCAAAAATGTCCCCACCTCTATTCTCATTTTACATTGTTAAAGCCATACTCATGTGTCAATTCATCTATTTCTAAGAAATACTCTCCCATTAATTTTTAATTTAGCAAAGATTTCATCCACATTGGAATAATGATATTCCAATTTTCCAGTCTGATAAAACTAGCTTGCAATTACACTACAAGTCACTCCATGTGTGAGAGGAATGTGGTGATAGGTCACACCTTCTGACACAGATGCAGGCAGTTTTACACAAACAGTAATAGTCGACATTCTTGGTTCTAACATATTCAAATATCAATTTAGAAAATGTATTTTTCGTGAAGTCACTAATTGACTTATCCTGATGCATCTCTGGTTTATACACATGCTTCTCATGAACTTCCACTTTCTCACTCTGTTTACTTACATTTGGCTTCAACTTCATTAGATTGTCTTGGAAAGGAATAACAATAGCTAAAATTACCCATAGTATTATCAGTAACCCCGTGCATATTGAACAACATCTACACCATTTTCTAAAAATAAAACATTTTGTCTTGAGATTACTGTTAACCATTTTTTTTTAACTTTAAACTTCTAACACAATTTCTTTGACCTAGTGTCGCCTATGAGTTACACACTAAACAATTCCCTAACAAGATTTCTTCGACTTTATGTCACTACTAGCTACACATTGGTTAATTTTCTAACAAGTTTTCTTCGACCTTATGTCAACTCCGACCTCCCCTATTTTACAATATCCTTCTTTCAGAACTTCAGGTTTTTACTTTTTATCATATACTTTGAGCACCTATCATTTTTTCTATATTTTGACTCCATTACTCACTTTTCCCAATCAGCTTCGGGCAGTACAGATTTTCTTGGCTGCTATTGACTTCAACAATGGGCGACAGGATGATATACGTCCACTCAGGTGATTTATACTTCTGGTTTGGTCGTCTCACTCTCTTTGGCCTTTGAACAACTTCTATTTTCTTTCCGACTGATTCCCTTTTACTGGTGATCTCATTCACTTGCTCTTCCAACTCGCTTGCTTTATTCACCAGTTTGACTCTCAGTCCATGAGTTTCTTTAGGCCAATGATCTCCTTTGCAGAATTTCTTGCTCTTTGGGCTCTTTGGCTCTGTAGTGTTATTTTTCACTCTCCAAGCTCTTTTTCTTGGACTCTTCTCAATGCAGCTTCATCTGCACTGTCATCAGAATCACTTTCAGTGTCTGCAACGGTATCGTTTATTATAACTTTCAGAATGTCTTTTTCCTTGTCAAGTTCAGCTTTCTTTTCTGTTACTCTGCTAGGAACACCTTCATAACTGGTAGTTGGAATCTGATCCTTATCGTGAGTTACTTCCTCTTCCCCAGTTTCAGGATTTCCAGTCCTGCCTTCAGATTATTCAGACTGTTCCTCAGTTTTCTTCTCTTCAACAGCCTTGTCTTCACTTTCTCTTGCGTCTTTACTGGTGTCAGTCTTTACCAATTCTCGATCCTCAGATTGATCTTCAGAATTTGGTATCTCCACAACTTCCCCTTCCCCTTCCCCTTCACCATCAGACGCAGAACTGGCTTCTGATACTTCCAGATGTTGACGTTCTTGTCGATCTTCAGTATCTGGAGTTCCTTCTGGTTCACCCTCAGAATCAGAGACAGTTGTACTTTCACCTTTTTCTGGGTATTCAGGTGCAGGCACACACATGGTGTGACTTGCATGCACCCACCTCTTCAGTCCAGTACACTTAACTGCAGTGGTACTGATCAAAATGACTTGGAATTTGATTCAGTTCCCACCTGGTGGAGCACAGAAGTTACCACATCAGATAGATTTTTGCAGTAATCCGGTATGATGTCATAATTAATTGTCAACAACTTATCAACAGGTACGTAGGCCTGCCTCATCACCCTGCCCATCAAAATCTCATGTGGACTTAGTCCAGTTTTCCTGTCAGAAATGCTTCTCAATGTCATTAGAACAAGCAGCAAGGCATCTGGCCACTTGAGTCCTGTTGCCAAGCACATCTTTGCAATTCTGTTTTTTATTATCCCATTTACCTGCTCTACTACCCCTGAAGCCTCAGGTCTGTAAGCACAATGTAGTTTCTGGCGAATGTCCAGAGCCTCACAAATCATCTGCATGAGCTCATTTTGGAAATGAGGTCCACGATCTTTCTCGATTGTCATTGGGAAACCAAAACGTGGTATTATCTCACGTAAAAGCAGTTTTGCAACAGTCAGACCATAATTCCTCCTCGTGGGGAAAGCCTCCATCCATCGGTAGAACAAACAGATAATCACAAGAACATACCTAAGCCTATTACATTGGGGCAATTTGATAAAATCCATCTGAACTCTTGTAAATGGACCACCGTCCCACCCTATGTTTCCCAAACTTACAACAGTTCTCCTGTTTGCATTGAATTGTTGGCACACCAAACATCTTTTGCACAAAATTTCAGCTATCATCCTGAATTTGGAGTTGAACCATGTCTGTCTAAAGAGACGAATCATGGCATCTCTTCCAACATGAGCTTGGCATGGAACATTCAGTCCATGTTTGAAATCATACTATCGGGCATTACTGGTCTTTCATCTTTGTAAACCCAAATTTCATCTTCCTCTCTTTGTGTGCATCCTGCTTTTAACCAAATGTCTTTTTCTTCTGCATCTGCCTCTTCCTGCATTTGCTTCACTTCCTGCACAATCTTTTGCAATGGCATCCAAAAAATTATTTACACAGGTTATGTAATCCTCCCCCTTTTTATGGGCTGAACATTTCAAAACAGCTATTTTTTCAGGCAATTGAATTGCATCGATCAGCATTTTCACAAATTCAGCATTCCGGATAGGTGATCCTGCACAAGTCAAGTAACCTCTTTGGGACCAGAGCTGTTATAATCATGAACAACTCCGAAGCCATACTGACTATCAGTCACTATGGTTACCTTCACCTCTTTTCCCAACTCACATGCTCGAATCAAAGCAATCAGCTCCGCTACTTGAGCAGAATGAATTCCTTTCAGACAAGATGCTCCCAACACTTCTATCCCCTGGTTTTCTGCCTCCTGAGTCGGAAAAGAGGGTTATCACGTCACTCCGTTGACTAGGTCAAGACGTATTACGGTCATGACCTACTGAATTTTGGGGCACAATACTAACTCTGGGTGGCTTTTTACATCAGTCGACCTTACTAAGATTTAACTGCAGGAACGTATATTAAACTGGTGCATCTGTACTATCAGTTATTCTACATCTTAGTCGGAAACGGAGGGTCCAACTAGGTCACGGATACTATTCTGTACAAGGTGACATTTACCTCCTGTACTACTCATAGATATCTCTAACTTATACTTTGGGACCGCAGACTGGACTACATGCTAAATGGTCTAATATTGATTGAGACTGCATGGTGACTTTATGCGCCACCTATGTGACTTTGGAGATCAAATCTAATCATCCGGATACTTGGACATATATGATACATAGTTTCGCTGCCTTGAAAAAGTTTTTGTAAGACGAAACACGTGTCGGCAAGCCGTGGCTGGGAACTTTTATTGAAGTACTTTTGAATAAAAGAATATCAAGATCAACACACGTCTTGGATCCCTTTATATAAGAATATCTTCTGTGATTGCCTCTATGTTCGAGTCTAATGAAACTACACTGACCTTAATAGGATATTGATATTATAACAAGAGGTGTGCTGTTTAAACCCTTATTTATTGTGTTCAACCCTATCCCCTGGGGCCTGGCAAATGTTTTTTATGGAAGGGCCCATATGGCCCCCCTTTCTTGGGCCAATTAAGGCCCCTTGGACCTCATCCCCGGGGTCTGGCCTTATTTTTTTTTTTAAATGTTAAATTAAAAATGGGAGAATAGCCATTTGGGCCCTGGCGACACCATCCCCTGGGTTATGGCCTCTGTTTGGGGACCGCAGGGGGAGCCCCAATCCCCCAATGCCCCCACAGTCACTACCGATTCCAGCCACCTTCAGAAGCTGGCATTGCTTTTGGGCAAAGGGAGTTGCTAAACTGCAGTTTTTCTGCTCTTGCCTCCATGAAGTGAAGCAGATGTTTGCTATGGCAGGGCCCTGCCATTGCAAACTGCAATGTCCTGGGGGTGGGCACTCTGGGACAGTGCTGGAGACGGTCCTGGGGCTTGGTGGTCCCCAGGGCCATTGAGGGCCATTGAGGGCCATCTTGTAGATAGCCTTGGGGAGGTGATGGTCCCTGGGGCCGGGGGTCTAAAACGGACCACTGCATTTACATACTATATACCCCGGGAAGGTGGTGGTCCCCGGGGCAATGTGGGGGGCTAGAGCCCCCTGACATTAAAAAAATAAAAAAGCCCCTTGAGGTGGTGGTACCTAGGGCTGCGGTGGGGCGTGTTAGCGCGCTATATAAGTCTCTCTTCACTTCACTTCATCGGGTTTTTAGTGAACACAATTGGGCGAAATGGTGGTTTTTGAAAATTCTTGTGTATTTTCGGTAGCATATGTAGGCTTGGGCATTTGGGATTGGTTTGTGTGAGAAACTTCTTGTCCTTCTCTGTGATGGTTCCCATCATATGGCCTTTATCCAATATGGTTTTCAATATCCTGGCGAAAGCGCCCGTCAGGCCTGTGTCAATTTCATGTAGAGATTGGTGTCTTGAACAGGGTCTGTAACACATTTTTGGTAGTATTCAAGGTCCATAATAACCAATGCTCCTCCCTTGTTGGCCTTGCAAAATTTCATGTGTTTGTTGCTGATAATTTGGTTTATGGCCCTTTGTTTTTTGAGGTTAAAGTTGTTCCATTTAGGTGCCGTTTTTTTGAAGAAATCCTTTATCTCATTAGAGGTGGTCATTTCGTAGGAGTCTAAGATTTTGTGGCTGATGGGTGCCATATACGTGCTTTTTCTTTTCAGGTTCTTCTCCTTCTTCTTCTCCTTCTTTTGTCTGGACAATACAAAGCACAGTGTCTCCCCCTGACCCCAGCCTTGAAAGCGTCCCAAACCACCCCCGGGGGTGCTGTCCCTCTATTGAAATCCCAAAAGTCCTTAATCCATGCTGCTATATATACCCGATATACTTGATCCTGTAATAATGCTTGTTCAAAGGACCACTGTGTATCCTTTCTTTGGACCTGGCCCAAATTTATTGTCAGTACTAATGGGCTATGATCTGATATTATCCGGGGTTGCCTCTCAATTTTTGAGCCAGAAATCAGAGAGTTTGAAATTAAGAAATAATCCAGTATACCATAACTTTGTGGGGGGCTAAATAAAATGTGCTACCATCTAAATGTGGATGCCACTTCACCCTAGGGCCCCCCAGAGAGTTGTGAAACACCATGTCTGAGAGTGCTCTATATGTCTTCTTTTTTCTCCCTAGGTACTGTCTCCCGGGTTGCACAAATGAGCTGTCGGGGTCATGTAAATTAAGATCGCCGCAACAAACAATTGGTTCAGGCCACTGCGCCAACTCGGCATCCAGATACTGAAAAACATCTGGATCATCCTCTGTGGATCCATAAATTGTAGCCAACATAATAGCCCCTCCTTTAAACTCTAATTCCAGTAGCACCCACCTCACCCATTGATCCTCTTTTTTTCCTTTTCACTATCACATCCCTGCTTCTCCCCAGCACTGCCAGCCCTCTAGTTTTAGTCCCCTGCTTGGTATTTTCTAATACTGCAAACCCCAATTGCTCTAAGAGATATGCCTTTGCTCCTTCTATGTGGGTTTCCTGCAAGCAAACCAGATCCAAGCGAAGTGTTTTAAGAAATGCTGCCACTCTAAGTCTTTTATTCTCTTCGTTAAGCCCACACACATTTATCAAGGCGATTCTACATGCCATCAGAATATATCATCTGCCCTGAAAGTACATTTACTGATTCTTTAAGCATTTACTGCAACTGCTGCTGCCAAGTACTGTCTTTTTTGTACTGTATACCTTGTGAACTAATCTATAAAAAATGTGCTGCATCAGCCAGTAAACACCATGACATTGTGTACCTTTTTCACCCCTCTTTCCGCCCATAACCCCTCCAGGCCTTCCCACCCCTTCTGCTCCCAGAACCCCTTCCCCCCTTACGGGCAAAATAGGTCAAAATGACCTATGTGTGGCCGCTTAGGATTGTGACAATTGCATCCCTCTCCCGCCTTCCACCCTCCTATGATGTGCTGCCCCAGCATTCTTACACCCCCTTATACCTACTATCAACACAACTTCAAGTACAGCCTTAAGAACATGCATCATTCAGTCCCTTTACCCACCCTTCTGCCTTTTGAGCTCTTTCAAAAATTGCTGAGCTTTAATTTCTGAAGAAAACATCCATACTTTCCCCTTTACGATTACCTTGAGGCTGGCAGGGAAAAGGAGGTACAGTTCTAATCCTAGAGCGTGAAAAGGTGCAATCCTTTGTCTGAGCTTCCATCTCCTCTCTACAGTGACATGACAAAAGTTGGGCCTGGCAAAAAAAGGTGGGTCCCTCGAATGACCGCCTGCTGTCTGGTCTTACCTTGTCCATAATCTCTTGTCTCAGCAGAAAGTTCCCTATATTGACTAGAATTGCCCTGGGCAAGGCCCCCTGACAGCCACCCCCTGAGCCACCAGCACCTCACTCTTTCTTCAACGTAAATGGGAACCTATTTGCCCTCTGTACCTCCTTCTCCCACTGCCACTGAGATTCTGGAAATGGCCCTTTTAAAAAGTTCAACACAAACTGGAGGCAGTCGGCCAATGGATGATTCACAATTCATTGAAACTGAACGGGGAGAAGACTGAGGTGATGGTGTTTGGAGGAAAGGAAGAGATCTGGTCAGCTGAGTGGTGGCCGGACTCACTGGGTGCCTGTCCTGATCCTACCTCCTCAGCCAAAAACCTTGGGGTTATGATCGATCCTATCCTTAGTATGTGCCAACAGGTCAACAGGACTGTATCGACCTGTTGGGGTATCATCCATATACTAAGGAAAATCAGGTACTATCTCTCTTTGCAGGCAATAAAGCAACTTGCCGTTGCCCTCCTGGGCTCTTGTCTGGACTATTGCAATGCGCTGTATGCTGGACTGAATAAAAGTCAGCTACAGCGCTTGCAGGTGGTCCAGAACGCAGCAGCCAGATTCGTTCTGGATCTACCCCGACGTGCCTCTGCCACCTCTGCCCGGAAGCAGCTTCATTGGCTTCCTGTTGTGGACCGTATCCTTTTTAAGACCATGTGCATGGTCTACAAGGCTTTAGCTAAAAATAGCCCTACTGGCATTGGATCTATTTTGTCCCATTACAATCCTGGCAGGAACCTTCGCTCCTCAAACAGACTTCTTCTCTTTGTTCCGCGTATCCGGAAAACCAGATGGGGTGGTAAAGCTTTTTCCAATCTGGCCCCTAAGTGGTGGAATGCTCTCCCTCTTGAATTAAGGTCTCTCCCCACTGTACAATCTTTTAGATCTGCCCTAAAGACCCATCTCTTTGTACGCGCGTACCTGTAGTGGTGCTCTGCATTTTTGATCTTTTTTGATAGGCGCCTTGACACCTTCAGGTTTAGTTTGCGCGATACAAATTGCATAATAATAAACTGCCTGGTGTCCTGCCCTTCCGTCCCTTCTGCCACACCCAAAAGTCTAACGTTGTTCTGTCTTTGTCGATTTCAATTTCTCTTGCTCTGACTTGAATAACTGCCAACTCCCGAAATCGTCCTCGAATTAGCCTGTTCGTTCCTCAACCTCCTTTACTCTGTCCGCAATTTCATCATAAAGTTTATTCACTTTCCTCAGTGTATTCTGAATTTTCTTAGAAGCCCGCCTTGCTCTCCGACTTTCTGATCTTGCCTCTCCTTGCATCTGCTTGAGGGTGCTAAACAATATCTCAAAAGAAGAACGTTGGGTCGAGGCCTCAGGGGGGACATCCCCAGTGATGTTATCATCCTGATAAACCTTTGAAGTTGCAGAGTAATCCCACACTAGCTGTTTTTCGGGGCAAGAGGGAGACCCAGAAGCATGTCTCCTTGGTTTTAAAGCCCTTTTCCTCTGTGTCAACTCTTTGCCTGAGGTGCTAGACCCTCAGTCAGTATCCTCCTCCTCTGAGCTCCCTTCACTGGATTGGACCGGTTCTGAATCTTCATTCAGGGAAAAAAAGCACTCCCCCTCTATTGAGCCACCATCACCCCTATCTGACACCTCTCGTGTCATGTTCCTTGCGGGATTACCTTTGTTAGCCAGGCTAACACTGCTGACCCAAGTGCTAACCGAATGCCTCAGGGATTTCATTTCCGCCTCCATCAACATTAAGGCCCCCAGCATATCAGCATTCCCAAAGTCAGTCAAAGCACGACCCCCGTTTTCTCCGCCTACCGTACCAGGAGTGAGCTCTTTTCCGCCGAGAGTCAGTCCTGCTGTGTGGGCCTCTGCCGTCGCTAGTGCTTCTGAGCCTGAGCCGAGGCGGGCCGTTGCCTAGCAAGCATACTCTCTGCATTTGCTGCGTCCGTAGCGTCCTCGAGGACGTTCTTTCCAGCATCCCACTTTCCATCAAAGCCTTCGGTCTGCCCAGACGTCTTTGGGCTAAATACTTCCATTAAGGTGGGTTGCCGCATGCCAGCTTCTTTACCCTTCAGTTTATCGTTCATTTTTCCCGCTTTGTCAATGATCATGCACACTCTCTGAGGCTCCGATGGGCTGTCCGATACACCTTTAGCGCCCGCACTAGCCTTGCCCCGCACCACCGCTTTCTTCTTCACAAAGGGAGCTGATGTTTTGTGGATCGCCCCGAGGGCCCGTGCCGACGCACTCCCAATAGCTACCTCCTCAGTCATTGTAACTACCGCACTGGCTTTGGTCATTGATGGATCCAACTGATCCTTCACTTTATCCTGCCCCTTTTCCTGCCTTGTCGGCCGCGGGGGCATCTTAACCACTTGCTGCTGCTTCCTAGCCTAAGCCTAACAAACTTTTCTTTTATCCAGACCCAGCTCGGTCTAAACGGGGAGAGTTGCTTCCTGACAGCGTTGTACTCTTTCAAAGCCGCAAACCACCAGCGTTCATCAGAGGCCATCAGGGGCGTCCAGCATTCTACTTGATTCTCTGTCCAGCACTAGGTGGGAGAGGGATTAGATGCGACTGCTCACCACAACCCTTCAGCGGCCATCTTGCCTCCTTGCTTGTGTCTCTCAGTCCAGCACTAGGTGGGAGAGGGATTAGATGCGACCGCTCACCACAACCCTTCAGCGGCCATCTTGCCTCCTTGCTTGTGTCTCTCAGTCCAGCACTAGGTGGGAGAGGGATTAGATGCGACCGCTCACCACAACCCTTCAGCGGCCATCTTGCCTCCTTGCTTGTCTCAACATCTAGATCAGCTATTCTTGAAGGCACTGTGTTCCAGGAGTCATTGGAGCCCATTATCCAAGAATAATGCATAGCAGCGGCAAAGGAAATTTGGGTGCACTTGCTGACCAAATTCACCTACCAGGAAAGATTATTTGAACAATTAGAGAGAGAGTGCCCCTAGGACCCTGGTGGCCATCTGCGATTACTGGTGGGGAAGAAGAAGCTTTTGGAATTACTGGAAAGTCTGGGAGGCTTTGACTATCAACAACATATCACTAAAGCCCACAATGGACAAGATGAGTTAGGCTGATTATTAGCTGGCATGCTGATCCCTCCTGGGGTCACCAACAAAAAGTATCACTTGTTAGGGCTGACGGGGTAAGATACATACCCAAGCACCCTATATCTATACCCTAATTTTGGGACACCTATGCCCAACTGTATAGACACATTTCAGGGCCTAGTCTCCAGGCATTGCATACTTTTGCCCTGCATGCTTGAGTCACAAGAGTAGGGGAGCTAGATCACAATGACCCTGTGTGGCTGGACATTGAGGTGCTGGAGGTGCAAGGTGCTATCAAATGTCTGGCTTGACGCCTGGAACTGACACTATGCCAACTGAGTTTTGTTCCAGTTCATTGATATCCTGGCTCCCAGCTTGAATAAGATCTGTAATACTTACTGGGCATGCATCCTCCCCGTCAACAAAACTTGATTGGCAAGCTTTAAGGATTCCCTAATATTGACCTGGTCTTGCCCCAACTTCGTTCCCCATTTCTCTAGGCAAGCCTCTATATCATCTGGAAAAGTTTCTAATAATTGAGCATCAAATTTTTTTCGACATTCTTACTATTAATGGAATCCTTCCACATTGATACACAGATTTACAAAAAAAAACTGCGAATTTGGAGGTATTTAAAAAAATCATGTTTAGGTAAACCAAATTTAATTCGTAAGTCTCTAAATGAGGCCAACTGGCCATCAATACAAAGATCCCCTAAACACTGCACTCAATTTAAGCGCCATCTGTTTGCTATTTGATCATGAAATGTTATCAGTAGCAACCCAGGGGCAAAGAAATGGGTATATGCATGAAGTTTGCCTATTCCAAGTTGTCGCTTAATCTGCTGCAACACTGAATATGCATCCTTGAGAACTTTAAATTTAGTTTTCGTAAAGTAGCTAGGTTCAATAATTCTAACCAGACAACCCCTAGTTATTATGAACTATTGGTAGAGGGTGCATTAATGATGATTTGTTCTATTTACGGTCCCAATTTGAATGACCCAGATATGATTAATGGTTTAGCATTTAGTTAGCGACTTGGCCACATTCTCTGATTCTATCTGGAGATTTTAATCTCCACCTGGAGGGGGGCTTTGATATATTAAGGGACCATCCTTATGCTGGTAAAAAATCTAAGGTTTTCAAGGCTGCCAGAGGCCTTGTTAAAGAATTTGGGTTGGTGGATATATGGTATATGAAAGGAAATGGTGCGCCAGGGGATACATTTTATTCAGCGCCCCATAAAAAAGGTCTTCGGCTAGTTTTTTTTTTGTATCTGCAGAGCTGGCTAGTAAAGCCAGGGTCGATATTCGACCCAAAATACGGTGCTAGAAGTAGATGTAAGTCATAAAGCCCAACCAAGACCCTGAACTTTTGAACGTAAATTATTGGTCGATCCAATCTATTCTGAACACATGTATAAATGGATAGTCGAATTTTTTTAAAAACAATAGGGGCTCGGCTTCGGGTCCTATGCTGTGGGAGCATTTAAGGCAGGAGTTCATGGAGAAACTTTCAGTTATTCTATTAATAAACAGAGGAGATTACGGGGTGAAGTGTTTGATAAGATGAATAAATTGTGGATACTCGAAAAAGAACTAATGGGGCAATTTTAGATGGTCAAGATACCGAGACAATTTTAAGGGACACAGCTGTTAATAAAATGAAGATATATAAGAACTTTGCTACTCAGCTTGCAACAAAAATCGCAATTAATAGATCGGAAGTTTATGAGGTTGGGGAAAACTCCGGCCAAATATTGGTTAAAAGACTGCATCAAAAGTCGTTGCCAATAGGATAAACAAGATTCAGAATGATCTGGGCCAGATTTGCAATGGGCCTACGGAGGTGCTGGAGGTTTTTCGTAAATTTTATAGCCAGTTGTATACTCATACTGAAATTAATGGAGCCAACCAGGAATTGTCTAAATTTTGTGCTGATTTGGGGATTGCTAAACTGGCATGTGATCAGATGGAAGAATTAGATGATATTATAGTGTGGGAGGAAGTAGAAGCAGCTATTATATCATTGGCAACTGGTAAGGCCGTGAGACCCGATGGGATTCCGCTTAAATTCTACAGGACCTTTCGTCATGTTCTGAAAAACTAATTTATGGCTTTATTTCAGGCAGTGCAAAAGGGGGTCGCACCGGTATCATGGTGCAAGACTATTATAATAGTATTTTTGAAAAAGGATAAATCTGATCTATTACCTACATCATACAGACCTATTTTGTCGTGTTCTAATCTAGGACCCCGATCAATACTGTGACCTTATGCCCCTATACGGCTATAATCCATTTATACCCCTATAATGGCATAAACGATCAAGAGCGATATTTCAGAAACTCGTCTTCGGCCTAACACGATCAGAGCCACATTTCAGAATCTCTTCCTCTGCAGCTCATTAGAGCAGATGACACAGCAGAAGCCACTATCTAAGATTCCTAGATTACACTCCGAGTTCTTCAACAAGATAAAACTCAGCAACCTAGGAAAGCCCCGCTTGCTATGTTTTTATTAGTAATAGAACTCTAATGAGCACTGAGAGACGATCACTTCCTAGTGACATCTTTATTGACGTCTTATGTCCAAAAACTTACATCAAACAAGGGACCTTTCAGGTATAAATATTACCAACGTTGCCTTAAGCAAGCGCTGCCTCAACGACATCGATGATAGCGATGGTGTGGTGAACACAGAGAACAGCTGTCCCTTACAGAGCCCAGCAGATGCAAGCTGCCCACGGACGCTGCCCCTCCTCCTCCTTGACGCGCTGAGAGAGACTCTGTCTTTTCTCTTGCCGAGAAAATCCAGCTCCGGCGTTTCCAGCCTACTCTTGCGAGTGACTGGGATATCGAGTCCTGGAAGGAGATACAAGACCTCCAACATTCTAGGTTCAGTTCAGGCCGCGGTGGTGCATGAACAGGTACTCGGTGGGGAGTCGCCTGCAGCGATTTTTGCGGCGTGAAGATTACCCCACACCGAGTTTGCCCACGAGGATACACATTGATGCGCCTCCTGTACATGACTCCAGCAAAATTGCTGCATGGGTCTTGAACGGATTTACAGCTGTAAGTATAACATATACCTCTGACAAAAAAAACTTTTTTCTTTTTCTTTTCACACAAACTCCTCACGGCAGGGTGCACCTTAGGGCGTGTACACCACCGGAGGATCACATTATATGGTCCTGATGAAAGCTGAGCGACTCGGGCTCCAAACAAGCAGAAACATGTTGACCAATTTTTTCACTATGGACTAGGGGTCTTTAATAACTGAGACCATACCTATGGGTCCATTTATATCTGTTTTTAACCAGTGCAAATCGGACTATTAATAAAATAGTTGAAAGTCACGAATCTGCACTTTTTAATTTTCCTCCTTTTTTTGCACTCACCTAGCTTAATTTGGCTTTAATCACACCCTCAACACACACAAGAACCAGCTCCGCTGTAAACAGGCGTCGAAGCACACTGGAAAGACATTAGGTCTTTCCAGTGGGAACCCAGTGATGAAGCATGTCACCACTAGGTTGGTGTGTGAGGGTTCTTAAAATTACTTTGTATTGTCCCATCTCTCTGTGTGTTTTTTTGTTTTTTCCTTTTCCTTCAAACCTCGGACACTATTTCGAGGTTGCTCTTTATTTATTTATTCACTCTTCTGTTGGTTTTTGATACAAGACCTCCAACATTCTATTTCAGAGGTATGGTGTTGACTAAACCCTTAGAGAGAATTCTTGAAGCGAAGCAAACCTTGGCAAAACCAACTTAACTAAAACTGCTACTTACTTACTCCCTTCCACGTATTAGGCTTAGGTCAGGTACACTGGGGTAGGCGTAGTTAGAAGCACCAGTTGAGTACGTTAGCTAAATGTGTATATGAATGTATATATTTTATTCATTTTAACCATTGTATGGCTAAGAAACCATATCAATGCTTTTACAGTATTATTTCGCAATCCTCATTTTACAGTACGCACTTTTTATAATCACTAGTCTTGCAATTGTGGCAATTCATTTCTCTTGCATGAGAAGAAAGACTATTCAATAAATAATACCTTTTATTGAAAACGCCCGTCTCTCTATTCTCTGCATCTTGGTGAAAGTAATCTGCACAACTGACTGAGTAAAATAACTGTCTAATGTTTCACACAACTCTAGAGATTGACTCTTATTCTAAGGAGCAAAGTTGTCATGTTTATGCGGTTGTTGGAAAACTGAATCCCTTCTTGTCTGTACCAGGGAAGCTGATCACTTCCTATTCAATCAAGAAAGTTTCCAGTAATGTAATGTAAGGGACATTTCTACCGCGCAACTTTCACTCCAAGGAGTATCTTGGCGCTCACACAACTCAGATGGAGGAGTTGGAAGGAAAAAGGGAGTCCTGCGTTTTGCACCACAATTACACCAAAGTCCTACATGTAGCGTCGGGCAGAGAGAAAATACAAGTTTTTAATGCCTTTCTAACAGGGGCTTCTTGAGAAAAAGAGCGTAAGAAGAGAGGAAGCTTATTCCAGGCCTTAGTGCCCAGTACGAAAAGGGATTTGCCACCTTCAGTGGCCAGCTTGAAACGGGGGAGGATGAGTAGGTTCTGGTTGGCAGACCCCAAGCAGCGCGTAGGGTAGTATCTTTTAAACCCATTGTGTATATAAAACAGTGACCTCTGAGCTAATTGGTAACAAACCCAATTAAGTTTAGCATAGTCAGTAGAGACCTGGAAGACCACACTTCTACGTCAAAACTGCTGTTTATGTTATTCCAATGCGCAGGGCCTATAGGGAAAATAGGAACTACACTACAATTTCATTAATTAACACTGACAGCACAATGTATTCTAAGATCATAGCGACGCGTCTAGCTGGAGTCATCTCAGTGCTTGTCTCAAATTTCCAACATGGGTTCATTCCAGGCCGAGACAAAGCAGATCATGTAAGGCATGTGATATCGTTTGCGGATTGGGCGCAAGCAACCAATACCACAATGGGGGTAACCCTGTTGGATACCGAAAAGGCATTCAACAGGGTTTCCTGCCCATATATGTGGGAGGTCTTAAGGCTGAAGGGGTTTAGTCCTTGGATCTGCCAAGCTTTGAAGAAATTATATTTATCCCCGGAAGCCATTATTCGAATCTCTGGCCAAGAGTCTAATATGTTCTTAATTGGTAGAGGTACACTGCAAGGGTGCCCTTGTTCACCTTTATTATTTGCTTCATGTATTGATTTTTTTTTAAATATTTAAAAAAAAATTTTAAATAAGCTAAATCAGGCTAAAGATATAGTTCCAGTACAATTGCAGCATACAGATTACAGAGCAGTGGCTTATGCTGATGATATTGTTGTTATTACTAGAGATATCACCACTGAATTGCCGGCAATAGAGAAATTGGTGTCTCAATTCAGTCAATTTTCTGGGTACAAATGAAACATTTTGAAACACAGGTGCTGTATATTGGCAGGGATCCTCTGGAAAATATCATTACTGTGTCAGAAGTTACTTATTTAGGAATAAAAATTTAATTACCAATTAGTAAAATCCCAGAACTAAATATGGATCCAGTGCTTATAAAGATAAATTCAACATTGGAAAGATTGGATCATTTACACTTATCTCTTTATGGCAGATCAACAATATTGAAAATGGTGGTATTACTTAAGGTTTTATATATGTTCAGAACAATTCCAATCGAATTTCCCATATCTTGCTTTAGGAGACTTAAGAGTTTTACCTCAAGATTTTTATGGGGCTATAGTCGGCAGGGAAGGGCTTATAAGAAGATGATGCTGCCAAAAGATTGTGGCGGCTGGTGTATGCCTTGCTTCATGCTGTATTATTGGGCAGCGGTTCTGCAATTCATCAGTCCCCTGGAGACTGGGGATAGGGTCAAAATGTTGCCATGCCATAGCCCATCAATCTATGAATTCGGGATAGGGGAAAGGCTTAGCAAATTTATTGATCATAAAAATCACATATAAAAATAGAACAAACCAAATTTGCCATGATCTCTCACGATATATACAGACAAAGATATTTTGTGCAATCCTGTTACAAAACAAACACACTAAAAGAAGAGAGTAAAACTAACATAGACAGACAAACACAATATGTCTTTACAATTTACACATCCGTCATAACAATGCCTGAGGCGTGGAACCTGGTTTATTCTGATTATTACTCATGAACCATGCCCGGGTTGACTGATTGTGTACTAGATTTGGCGTCAACGCGTTTTGATTGGTAAATTATGTTTCCATCTTTTTCAAGATCAGACGATTAACTCTCTTTAATTAAAACTTGTGAGGTGACCAATAAAAACCTGTATAGTGAGACACACCATTGGTAGATTATTACTGCTCTAAAACACAATTAAAGATTTAAAAACTCAAAAACAGACTAGAATCATTTTGTTAAGTTAAAACTGACTCAAGAATTTCCCGGTGTTGCTACTAGTTGATATACAGTATAAAGCATACTGTTAGCTATACATACAACCTATCTACACCTTGCTGTACTTCTTTCTCTACATGAAGGAGACGGAGAAAAGCTAATACGTGGACATTTTATTAGGTCTTCCATGTGTGAATCAACTTGATAGAGTCGCCCGCTCTATATGGCGCAATCCTCTCCCCATACATTTAAGCTGGCATAAAATACCCATATAAAGTAGTGCTCTACTCTCATTCGGATGGTACTCATACCAACAAACTTTCATATTGCCAAAAATACGTGCACCTCACCTATTTTTGGTGGGGGATCACCCAATCCGTGATCCAATGGAGCAGTTATCCTGTTTGTCACGAAAAGACTCCTGAAATCACTTAGGAATACCCTGCAATCTGTCTATAAGCACATGGAGGGAAAGTCATTATATGCTTCAACCCTCAAAGCGTTCCTAATATTAGCTAGAATCACATCAGGGCAATAAGAACCTCACCTTCAGTTTATTCAATCATATATGCACAGGTGGGTTTCTGGTGATTACAGGGAACCAATGTATGTGGTATCCATACAGCCACGATATAGTAACTTCATTTATGCCCCTGCAAATAACATGTAATTAGTGGAAGTTAAACACATATGCGTTTTATGTAAGGTAAAAGACAGAATATGTCTAATGTTTTACCTTTGAATGGGGCAGTCGTGGTATACTGATCAGTTTAAGGCTTCCCTTACCACGGTTATCACGGTTCTTTTTAGGATAATATCCAAAGTTAGTTATCTTCATAAATTTTTTTTTATAATTTGGGTCTCAAATTCTAATAAGGAAAGAATATTGCCTGTAGATTACTAATGAGTGCACCTATATGCACTTTGAATTAAATATTAAAAAGCGAGCCTCTATCATTAATTTCAACCTGTCTGTGTTGGGATGTTAATTAGGAGGGCACCCAAGCACGAACTTTATATTGCCCGGAGTCTCATCTAAGTGCGCACCGATGAAAGGCAGGCTTCTCTAAATGAGCATGTACGTTAGCCGGTGAATTACGCTGGCTCCGGCAGTGAACTGCTCATGCCATTTTTGAAAGAGACATGGCAGTTTTGAAGTAGATGGCAGTTGAACTGCAGTAGAAGAGGAGTAACTTATGGAAATGAAAAACAAAAAGTACTCGCAGTTAATGATTCAAAACGCGGGCATCCTCATGTTCTCCCCATTACAAGCACCGACACGGGCGGGCGGCCACGGGAAGAAGGAGTTGGCCGAAGTTGTTGAAGGCATTGACACGGAGGACTCTTCACACATGTTGCGGTCTGATGCTCCACATAGTGCGTATAATGGTGCCGAGGCAGGTCAAAGAAGGCATCAATAGTGAATCTGAAGTGCTGGTTAATCGCAGTGTGGACACATTCTGTGCCTCAGAAGCAAAGCCGGGTACTTACAAGCCTTTCATGTGAAGAAGACGTCAGGTTGGCAGGCAAGGGTAACTTTAACGGCAGATGAGGCAGACAGGGAAATGAAGCAAGGGTGGCACACTGGAGTTGAGGGCGATGCAGACAATTGATGTTGCAGGAACTGGGATGCAGGAAGGTACTGGCATGCAGGCAGGTGTTGTAGGCAGAAACTGGGAGGCAGCAGGATCTGTAGGTAGAAAGTGGCACTTTTGGTGTTGCGACCGACCGGTGATAGTTCACTGGTGGGGCTCGTAGTGCCAGATGAGTTGAGCTGCTGCTTCTGAATTGTTGTATCTTGAGGTAGCTAGGAAGTTGACGCGCAGGGCTTTTCCAAATCGTCGCCAAATGTAATGGAATAAATGAGGGGAGTCTATTCTTTGTAAATTCAATGATGTATTTATTCCAGTAGTATTCAGAAAGAGAACCCCACCAGGAGCAGTCAGTGCTCAGCTCAGCCCATTCAGCAACTGATCCAATCATACCAACATTCTAACATTCAACATTCTAAATTACACACATCCTGGCTGAGCATCATACTACAGGTTTACTACCCACATTCCGCCCTACTCCACTAGCAGTCGCTCGAACCCCATACCCTGTCACTTACTTTAAGGGATGCACGCTTCCGCGTGGAATCTCACAGTGTGATAGTGAAAAATGAATCAAGAAAATTGTGAATCACCTGGTGTTTAAATACCAAATCGGATCTAGAACAGCACCTGTATCTAATCCCTGCAGTTGCGTCCTCTCATGGAGTGCTAATACTTCCGGGTCGGGAGTTCAATCACTTCCTTTTTCCACTTAACCATAGAGACTGTAAAGTATATGACGATACAGAAGCATCTATATCTGGCGCCATCTTTTATTGTATAATGTTCAGATATATCTAATTTAACACATATGGAAGAGCTAATATTTTCAAAAAAAGAAATGGGCGAACCAAAACTTACAACTACCTCCATGTTATTACAGTTGAAATGCACACACAGACATCGATCTATGTGGAGATACTCACCAAAGCAGATGAAGTTCTCGGGCAGTTGGACTGCCAAACTCATTTAGGATTTAGGGCAAGGGAAGGGTTGGGGGCTAGGGGGAGTCACATTGGGGTAGTGTTTTAGGGTTTAGGACAGGGTAAGGGTATTTTTTTTAGAAGGGTTGGGGGCTGGACGAGGACTGCACAAGGATCGGGATTATGGTTTACGGTAAGGGTCAGGGAAACCTATACCTTGCATATGCTTTAATCAAACATGCTTTTACAACACATTTCATTGTAAAGGCATGCATGGTAAAGACATATTTGTTGAAAAAATATAAGTGGTAAAGTATCGCATTGTAATGGCATTCGCATTGTAACACATGCGATGTCACATCATGCAACCCTAGGGGGACACATGTCTTGGATGATGACATACGTTCAGCCACTAGCAGTGTCTCTGGAACAGAAATACATCTTCTACTTCCGAAGAACACACCAAGCAATACAGATGAAATCATAAGAACAGCTGCTAAATATTATTCTATATGCCTACTAATTCCTTGTAATTTCAGGTTGTGGTTAATTATTTATATATATCAGAACTCACATATGTATGGGGCTACCTTATTCTACTATACTGCCCGGGACCTTGGACCCATGTGAGCAAGTATCTATAGGCTATCCACCTCCCAATAATGTTGCAGGAATATGGCACTATGTAACGCCCTGTGGGGGTAAAGTTGGGGAATTTTCATGTGGTTTCTGATGTTTTTTTCTGGTAATGCATGGTATTGGCTATGGGGATTGATGTAATTTGGTGGATGGTCTGTTGACTGGGTGGCAAATGTGGCCTTTGATAAAGAGGAAAAAAACGAACTATAATGAATGACTCTTGTTCAAATATAAGACTACCTACCTTGAATGTATTGAGACTTAACTCTCCTGTCAAGCAATATAAAGTGAAGGCCTTCATTAAATGACAGAAGGTACAGGCCAGTATGCTACAGGAAACACACGTTAATAAGACAGATGGTTTGGCATTACAAACACAGTAATGTGGGGAGGGTGTATCATACTTACTACTCTGCCTTTGCCCATGGAGGGCTTCTTTGGATCCTACTGGGGTACTCCTCCTGCCACAACTTGAGAGCCCGACCCTGAGGGGCTGTATATTGTGCTGGGAGATACATTCGAAGGGATGGATGTGGCATACATAAGTATGCTCCCAACTTAAATCAACCTACCTTACTGAAATCAAAGACTCTACAGTACTCGGACATTCTTTATTATCCCTTGATGGTGGGGGGTTATTTCAATTGCAATTGCCGACTTATCTCCTAGAGCATCAGACCCTTCCATGACTACCTCACTGAGCTACATGACGGCAAGGGCCTTCCAAGACTGGAAAAGGGAGTGGGATATGATAGACACACAGGTACACTTGGCCTCTTCATGTGGCTGGATATACTTCTTTGCAGGGGCTCGCTGTGTCAGAGGGTTTTACACACAGAAGGCCTGATCAAAACAAATTCAGACCATAACCTGTTCCTACTAGTACTCCATGGGATGCCCCTAGGCCACTAATGCCTCTTGCAGCTGTGTACAGCTATTCTTGATGACCCTGTGTTCCAGGAGTCATTGAAGCCCATTATCCAAGATCATTTCTTGGAGAATGAGGGGGTCACCTTCTAGTCTCTTACAAAGTGGGAGGACTTTAAGGTGGTGATCAGAGGCTATTGCATAGCAGCAGCAAAGGAAATTTGGGTGCAATTGCTGACCAAATTCACCCACCAGGAAAGCTTATTTGGCCAATTAGAGAGAGAGTGTCCTTGGGACCTCAGTGGCCATCTGCGATTATTGGTGGCAAACAAGAGGATTTTGGAATTACTGGAAAGTCTGTGAGGCTTTGACCATCAACAATATATCACTAAAGCCCACATTGAACAAGATGAGTCAGGCTGATTATTAGCTGGCATGCTGATCCCTCCTGGGGCTGGCAACAAACAGTATCTCTTGTTAGGGCTGACGGGGTAAGATACATACCCAGGTACCCTGGATATATATCTATAACCTAATTTTGGGACACTGATGCCCAACTGTATAGACACATTTCAGGGCCTAGTCTCTAGGCATTACATACTTTTGCCCTGCAAGTCACTAGAGTGGCGGAGCTAGATAACGATGACCCTGTGTGGATGGACATTAAGATAATGGAGGTGCAAGGTGCTATCAATTTTCTGGCCTGACCCCTGGAACTGATGCTTTGCCAACAGAGTTTTGTTTCAGTTCATCAATATCCTGGCTCCAATCTTGAATAAGATCTTTATTACTCCATGGGATGTGGAAATTCTCTCCCCCACAATGTGAGAGGACCTGCTAATACCACTCTTGAAATCCGGGAAAGATGATGTTCTTGTTTCCTCCTATAGACCACACTCCATCCTGAATGTGGATTATAAAATACTTAGCAAATGTTTGGTCAATAGACTACAGCCCCATCATTAAGATTATGTGCAGCCAGACCACTGTGGGTTTGTCCCAACCCTCAGTACCACACCGATGCTAAGGCAATTAATACATCTTTTGCCTCAAAGCTTTGGTAATTACAGTGGACATAGAAAAAGCCTTTGATTCATTGGGTTGAATATATTTTTATTATTGTCATGACTAGCATGGGTCTCAGCAGAGGTTACATCACCTTGACCAAACTTCTTTGCACCAACCCCACTGCCTGTGTGAAGACTAGGGGTTTTATTGCTGATGCTTCCTATATTGAAAGAGGGACCAAGCAAGGATGCCCCTTATCCCAGGGGCTTTTTGGCACAATAGTAGAACCACACACTTTCACACTCCTGCAGGGCCCTTCATACCGGGGATTTCCGACAGATAGCATAACCCTCTATATTTCCTTGTATGCGGATGACCTGCTACTCTACTGCCATGGAAAGCACTTCGACTTGGAAGGTGCAATGAAAGTGCTCACAGACTAAATCACATGTATACCCCATCAAAGAGCCACAAGGTGAGGAACACCCACCATATATGGTGGAACACGTACACTGGATTCTCTACACCTTCTGCTATTTATGAGTGCAGGTTCATCGTACAGAAACTCAGATGTTGAAGTTATTATATGAACACAAACAAAACAATTAATAAGAGAGTCCAAGGGTGAGTTTAACGGCCCAGAGCTAGATACATACCCCAATATAAAACATTCCTAACAAAATTGGTATCTAGGGGTCAACAAGCCATGTGACTCACCTTTGGAAACGGACCTCAACATAGTATAAATAGAATGTAGTGAAGGTAGTGAATGGGTAAAACTTAAATACTGCTAATATGGCGATATCTTGCTTGTGGGCCACACATGTTTCTAATAACACTCCAGAGATGAAAATCAGCCTACTAAGTCAATTGGCAATTGTGGCTTAAAGTTCTTGAATTTCCCTTGTTGTTTTAGTCTTGGGATAAATGAGTTGTCTCTCTGTTTTTAATATTGAATTTAGAGCGGTGCTCCTCTTAACCTGAGCTGCTGCCAGGTGGGGTGAAGCGCAATCACCACTACAAATGGGTGAGTGGCTTAAACTAATAGATCAATATAAAATGTTTGTACTATGACATACAGTGATATTTATCATGATACACTGACTACATGAATGTGTCTGGATTGTGACGTGATACTGCCAATTCTTTCTTGTCTTTTTTCCATGTTTCTCCTGTGGGTGTCGTGTCTACAACATGATACGGTAATAGTATGTGGTGGAGTATGATACCTGAACATTGCAGGTGATATTGATTTTAATTTTCACTTTATAAGCAGTAGTTACCATCAGGTCCTGAAGAAAGCATCGGAACTATTCCATTCTAATGCTGAAACATGTCGACCAATTGCTTACAGATATTTTATTAAATCTGTATTCTCACTATATATATTTTTTAGGTTTGGACAACTGAGAGATATCATTAAAAATTAACAATCTACTCAGTTGATCCAATTTTAACTTTATTCACTTTGTTTTTCACTCACTTTTCTTGCACCGCTTACTCAGTAGCCATATATAAAAAAATATATCTGTTAAATGAGATAGGGAAACCTTCTGTACAGCAATGCCTGCTAATGCAACTTGTTCCTACCTTTCAGCCATACCTACAGTACAATCTACATCAGTATGGCAAATTTTTGTTGACCCGTTTTAGGTTTAATGTGTTCCATCGTATGATTTCCTTTCCTTCCCAAAACGACTGGTCTACAAATCTTCCCCCTGTTCTTGTGATTCTACTTCTTTACAAGCTACTATTCATGTATTCTTTTTTTGTAAATTCTATGTCCCACCACGCAGGCGGTGGATAGTACCACTCTTGAAGGTTTTGAGGATGCGTCAGTGTCGTTCAGCCTATTTGGCCTTACAGTTTTTGGAAACTGAACCCATGAAAAAATCCATAGTTTATTTTCTTAAATTTTGTATTAGACATCGCTCTAATCTCTGATAAATGTATTTCAAAGATGATAACATAGGCCCTAGACTAAGTTGGAGAAGTTACAAGTTATTCAGGCACAACTGACACTTTGCTGTTTATACGGTTTTTTAAATTGTCTAATGTCAATGTGAATACTGGCAAAATCAGTTTTTAATATTTGGAATTCAAATTGCGAATTTTTATGCTTTTACTGGGTTTTAAAAATGACTATGAAATTGATGTATTTTTTATGAACTTTTATGGTATTTCAAAAACAATGGAAAACCGAATAAAGACAATTTGATTTTGATTTGACTACATGAATGTGTCTGGATTGTGACGTAATACTGCCAATTCTTTCTTGTCTTTTTTCCATGTTTCTCCTGTGGGTGTCGTGTCTACAACATGATACGGTAATAGTATGTGGTGGAGTATGATACCTGAACATTGCAGGTGATATTGATTTTAATTTTCACTTTTAAAGCAGTAGTTACCATCAGGTCCTGAAGAAAGCATCGGAACTATTCCATTCTAATGCTGAAACATGTCGACCAATTGCTTACAGATATTTTATTAAATCTGTATTCTCACTATATATATTTTTTAGGTTTAGACAACTGAGAGATATCATTAAAAATTAACAATCTACTCAGTTAATCCAATTTTAACTTTATTCACTTTGTTTTTCACTCACTTTTCTTGCACTGCTTACTCAGTAGCCATATATCAAAAAATATATCTACATTTATAGTAATACCACCTCTCTTGATAACACATACTTATAGAAGCTACACATAGCCTTGAGAACATCAGTAGGCTGTGTTGTGTTGTGTTGTCTCCTGGGCAAGGAGAACCCAAATGATGTTAAAAAGGGTGGTACAGAACGGCTACTGATGGGAATATTTGCCCATGCCCTTGAGTCTCAACTCAGCAGCTATATGTCACACTTGTTTGCACTTTGGGTTTCCATCATTCTATTTGTACTATGTTGAGGTCCATTTCCACAGTTGAGTCACATGGCTTGTTGACCCCTAGATACCAATTGTGTTAGGAAGTTATTATTTGAACAGCGTTTGCTTGATTTCTTCATGCTGTAGCCATTTGGCATACTCTACCACTGACGGTTATGGGTCGTGCCGTGCTAGCCATGATGGTGATAGTGCCTCAACAACTGTATTTCTTCTCTACATTTCTCATTTGTATGCCCGTCACATATTTCTGGATATTGACAACTTATAATTGTCCCAGTTATGGGGCACATGGCACTTATTTGACTAAGCTTTGTATCCCTATGATCGAGGGGGGCTTTGCAGTTCTCTATTTCAACCTTTATTATTTGGTTGCAAAATTGAGCTAGGACTTTAAGTAGAGAGTGACAAGTTGGGACCACCCTCATGAGGACATTGAAGTTATCCTCAATCACACTGCATGGCTGCAGATAATTCTCTACCCGTAAAGCACAAGGTGCCACACCCAGCATTCTGATTGACACCCTTAAGCATGCCTGGTCTAGAGCATTACAGAGAACACACTTTGAATGCGCCTACAAGAGGGAGCTCCCACTTCTCTTCTCCCGTTTTTTGCTAAGATAGCTGAAAAGCTGGTCAACCAGCAACTCTAAGCACACATTGAGGCTCGCAGGCTTTTACATCTCAGACAGGCAGGATTTCAAGCCTGCCACTCTACAGAATCCGCGCTCCTATTCTCCACGGAAGCCTTGCGCAAACACGTGGATGAGGGTCAGACAGCGGCACTGATTCTTCTGGATCTCAGTGCCGCGTTTGACACTGTGGCACATCACACCCTGCTACAGTGTCTGAGGCAGGGGGGAGTGGTGGGGTTGGCATGGAAATGGCTGGAATCCTTCCTCTATGAGCACAGCTTCTGTGTTGAGCAGGGGCCCCACAGGTCAGAGGCTTTTGACCTGAATCAAGGGGTCCCACAGGGCTTGAGCCTCATCCCCACCCTTTTTAATCTGTACGTGGCTCCGGTAGCATCTATTGCGGAACCGTATGGGGTGGAGGTTGTAACCTACGCCGACCATAGTCAGCTGGTTGTGGCTCTGACACAGCCGGCTGAGCACGCGGTGGGTAGGTTTGCGGCTTGCCTGCAGGATTTGGCTAGCTGGATGGCCAAAAGTTGCCTCAGACTTAATGGGGATAAACCCGAGGTGCTCATAGTGGGCAAGTCCCAATCAGTCTGAACCTCTGCGTGGTGGCCGCTGGACCTAGGGCCCCTGCCGGTTCCTAGGGATCAAGTTAAAAACCTTGGCATGTGGATCGACTCTAAAATCTTGTTCGACTATCATGCTAGGCATGTGGCAGGCACCTGCTTTGGCATTCTTCCCAGTCTGAGGAAAACTCTCGACTAGCTCCCGATGTCAGCTAGGAGGGCCCTGGTCCATGCCTTGGTTACCTCCAGGCTGGACCATGGGAATGCCCTCTATCTGGGAGCAAGTGTAAGGTGTCTCCAGAGACTGCAGTATATACAGAATGCTGCTGCACGCCTGATACTGATGATCCCTAGGAGAAGCTCTACAAAACAGGCACTGGGGGCACTACACTGGCTGCCTATTAAAGAGCGGATCCAGTTTAAGGTCCTGTGCATCAGTCACAAAATTGTTCAGGGAACCGGTCCCAGCTTCCTGCACAGCTTGTTAACACCGTATGAGCCTACTAGGTTACTGAGGTTGCACGGTTCCACTCTTTTACAGGTCCCCAAGATTAGAAGGGCGAGAATGGGAGGCAGATCATTCCGCTATCTGGCGGCGCGGAGATGGAATACTCTTCCCCTCAGGCTCCGTATGGAGCCTGTGGAGTCAGCCTTCAGGAGGGAGCTTAAAACTCTGCTGTTTCCTAGGGTTTAGTTTGTTCTGGGGGTCAGTAGTCTGGCTGGGAGTACTTGGGCCACTGGAAGCGCGGGGACACACTAGCTAGTGTAACCAGGCGCTATATAAGCTCAGTATTATTAAGGACTGTGTTGGTGCTAAATCTCAAGCATGACTGGAGAAGCTGACGACATGCAGCTTCTCTTTCCATTCAGTACGTTAACTATGGTGGTTCAACAGGCCTTCTCTGACTGAATGCGAGCTGTATCAAAGTGGATGGCTTCTAACTTCTTGAAGTGTAATGTAGGAAAAACGGAATTGATGCTTTTAGGGGAGGCCTGCTGCTATGGACGTCGGATTGGTGGCCATCAGATCTGGGCTACGATCCTGTTCCAAGCAGGTGGTGAAGTACTTAGATATTCGATTAGACCAAAACCTAACTTTAAAAGAGCAAGTTAATCAGATAGCTGGCTCTTGTTTTCATGTGATTGGATTACTCCGAAGAGTGTTCCCACTACTTCCGGACACAACCCAAAAATATTGGTCCAGGCTTTAGTGCTTAATTGCCTGGACTATTGCAATGGGCTACTGATTTCGGCTAATGACACCTTACTTAGCAGACTTCAAGTAGTCCAAAATACAGCAGCAAGGTTAGTCCAGAATGTACTTTCCAGATCACCATCTCACCCTCTTTTGGAAAAGCTCCACTGGCTGCCTATCCACAAACGGATTAAATTTAAAACATGCTGTGTCATGCATAAAGCTCTCCAAAATATGGGCCCCCCTTATCTGGTGGAGAAGTGTATCCCCTATGTCCCAGTACGTGCTCTCCGTTGCAGTAATACATTTCTTCTCCAAGTTCCCTCCATTAAGAGGGTAAGATTGGGAGGAAAGGCTCTTTCTTACCTTGGCCTTCGCCTTTGAAATGAACTTCCCGTCACCCTCAGGTCTGGTGCAGAACGCATTACGTTTAGAAAATTGTTCAAAACTTTTTTGTTTCAAACTCAATGATCATTATTGGACCACCAACTCTCTATTACTGTCCGTTTTGAGCGCAGAGATACTCCTTCGGGAGTCGATTCCAGCGCTATATAAAACCATAAATAAATAAAAGATGGCAGAATTGGGAAAGGGCTAGTCTCGGAAACACTAGGAGATGATCTCTTTGAGAATGACACATTTAGACCGCTCTGCACTTTACTAAAAACATGTAATCTACCACCATCATATCATAAGCTATGAAGGCTACAACCCAGGCACATTGGCATACAGGGGTGGCAAGCCACCAACCTAGGATGTACTGCAGGTCATATGCACCATGTCTGGTAAAATCAAAGCCATCACTTTGCTGTGCAAATCGCTTCTTTGACAAGCCAAGGGAAGCTTGGGGAGCCTAGGAGAAAGGTTAGTGACAGATAAGATTCTCCTGATCTCGGATAGGGAATGCACCCCATGCATGTCAAGGAATGCTAATTCAATATTATTTCTTACACAGAGTGTACCTCGCACGTGAACACATATATTTGTTTTTCCTAGAGGCACAAGCCATGTGCCCAAGATGTAAAGTGGTGGATGTTGATTTCTATCATATGGTCTAAGTGTGCCCTGCCTTTTTTATTACTGGGAAACAAATGTTGAATATATTTCAATGGCCACATATCATCACATTATTTAAACACTGGCCTATTGTTTGCTGCAGCTTTTCCCTAGGCCCAAAGTGAAAGTAATAACAAGTACATTTATTGACCTGGCATTAATACTTGCTGATTGCCGATTTGTGATCTCCTGTGAAGATCCACTGTTCTCTGCCATCCGGAGCTCAAGTGCTGAAGTATTGAAGTGGGCAGACTGTGAAGAATCTGCCCTATGAGGGGATTAGCTGTGTGACCTGAGGCCCGCAGATCATGCACAGGCACAGAGTTCAACATTTTAGGATTGCCCCATGATTAAAGGCATGGGAAAGATTGTCTCCCCACCCCACGCAGGAAGAAGAGGGGATAGCAAAGATGAAACAGGATCAGTCCCAGTTGGGGTCTAATTTCTAATCCACCACCTGAGCACCGGTTCCCTGACGGCTCCCCGTGGGCTGTCCAAAGTACATGAGTAGAGTTCCTATAGACGCCGTCTCTCTTATAGAGGATACATTTATTACCGTTAATGAGACCTCAGCAGGTAACACCCAGTTCAAGAATACTTTGTTCCTTTTCTTTCCAAATTGTGTCTTTCTTTCCTTGTTTATGTCCCGTTATACTTGTAACTACGGTTATGTATTTAGTTATTCACCGCCCCAATGACTGTGACCACTCCAACACCATTCTGCCTAGATGGACCCATCATGGTTAGTGGGCAAAATGACTATTGTCTATAATGATGTAAGCCTGGAATATGCTAACCCATAGGATTTGGAGAGAGGCATAAGCTTAGTATATCATTGTTGAACTTGTTACTTTCTTGCTAAATATTAAAAATTAAGTTTCTAAAAATAAAAATTCTGGCTTAAAAGTTCTGTACATGAGCAGCTTACAGCACACGTTCTGACCTGGTGTGTGTGAGTGGGCAGTACCAGCCAGGTTGCATTGCTACACATCATTTGTGAAGCGCTCTTGATCAATCTACTTTTCTAGTACTAAATGCACACTAAAAATGTGAACACATTCCTAAAAGTATTTCTGTTTTTAGTGAGTGTCATACAATAAATGTCTGAGAATAAATGGTTCTGCAGCCCCATTTTTGTTATAACTGAAATGTGATAATTATTTAGAGTTATTGCTGGTATGCAAGAACCCATATCACTTAGTTGCAACATTAAGGTCCATCTTGAAGAATTGATACACTTGCTGAGACCTCAATCTGATCCGGTCCCTCTTGCAGCTTACTTCATCAAATGGAATTCATACATCTGCTAAGGCCCCTATACTGTATCTGGGCTAGGGCTTGAGTGAACAATGAATATTTGTGGTGCAGTGTTACAAACAAGAGCTTGTTATGTGGATGTAGCATGGTAGCCCAGTGGAGAGGACTAGTGTATTAAACTGTGGTTAATCTACTCAGCATCTGTCATGGGCAGGTGATGAACTTGAGCCTTCAAAATGGAGACAGAAGGGAGAAGCAAAAAGCCGAAGCACTTCACGCTTTTATCAAAGATTACATGAGGTTAGATTAAGAGTGTAGAAGAAACTAAAACCAGCCCTGGCTGGGAAACTCGCCCTGCAAAATATTCTTCACCTGGTCCCTTTTTATTAATGTGATAATTACAAGGCAGTAGAGGTTTGGCATCGCTTGTGGTTCCACAGGGACCGAAATCTAAAGTAAGACATGAATAATTCAGCAGAAATAAGCTATTGGAGACATATATTGCTAGTTAACCAGTGTTCCTGTACTGCGTTTCTGTCGTCAGTCACAAAGGCCCTGATTACGAGTTCGACACTCCCACCTCTGCCATTGCGCCAGATTCACTGCCCCGCAGTTAGCGGTCCAACCACCGTATTACGATTGATTGATTGATTGATTGATTTCGGTATACAAGTACCATAAAAGCAATACAAAAGCACAATTCATAATGATATCATATGCACTCTGTTACACATAATTGTTAAAAATGGATACAAGAATTGATTTAAAAGGTTAAAACAAGGATTAAATTGATAGTGAAATCCTTCTGTTACGAATCAACCAAGTGCATTTCAAAAATTTAGCGACAGAGCATACAATCACAGAGGATGTGTCAGTCATTAAAATACGCATCACCGCGGAACACTGACGAATACCCAAAAGTCTACAGAGTGGTTTAAGCCAACGAGACCGCGGGGCACAATAGTCCGGGCATTCAAAGAAGATGTGGGCCACTGACTCTATGCGGGTAGGACAGGATGCACAAAAAGGGGATAGTTGGTGAGGGCGCTTCCAGCGCGCAACTACCTCCCCTACAGGTAGGGTTCCCGCACGAAACCTAAAATACAGGGTGCGGTCAAAAGGGATAGAAATAAGGTCTAAATAGGTTTCATCAGCCACCACATCCTTAATTCTCACAAAAGCTACTGTTGCGTTACAATGGCGTGAGTCTAAATGTAATTTTGCAGAGACCCAGTTCCAGTACAGCTTTTTAACTGTAGCTTTTGGTGGGGCAGATTTCGTAGCCCAAGCATCGGTAACCCTATTTCCATTAACAGTCTTTTGACATCCCTCAGCCACTTGATCCTGGACCACCCTGCCATATCCATGACCTCAGACAGAGCTTCAGCGTAGGAGACCAATTTGGGCACTCGCCACAACCTCGCCCGAAGAAGCAGTGGGCGAAGCTGCGCTTGGTCCCCGATGGGTCTACAACCTAGATCCAGTAAAACTGGCACATTTGGAGTACTCCGTGGCAAGGCCATCAGTTCTTTCAAAAACTTGGTCTCCGATTTGACTATTGGGTCTAGGTTGCATGTGCCCCACAACTCCGCCCCATATAGGGCGGCACTGACCCCTCTCGCTTTATATATTTCCACTACTGGGGCAAGAGGGTTACTGGATGAGGAGCTTTGTTTCTTAAGTAGTGCTCCTCCTACCCTTTTATGTCCCAGTAGCATTTTGTAAATGTGTGGATTCCAGGAAAGGGAGTCGTTGAGGCGAATACCCAGATAGTCAAATTCGAAAACTCTCTCTAGTGGCTCGGAGTTCAAGGTTGGAAGCCTGCCAAGTTTCCTAGGGGGGTTCATGACCAGGAACTTAGTTTTGTCTGTGTTTATTACCAAGCCTCTCGACAGACAAAACTCCTGAAAACTATTTAAGAGGCTCTGCAGACCCATGGGGGACTTAGAAATAAGGAGAGTGTCGTCTGCAAAGAGCAGTGTGGGAATCCGTTTGCCCGCCAGTGAAGGAGCGTCCGAGGGAGTTCCAAGTAGATGGTCAACCACTCCGTTTACATAAAGCGAAAACAGAGTGGGCGCTAAGACACATCCCTGGCGGACGCCCCTTCCCACAGGAATTCTTTCCTTTTTTTCGCCCTTCGTGCCCCATCGCACTTGAGCAAAGTTACCATCATGAAATTTTAACAATAAAAAAAGAATATACGGGGGCAACCCAAGATCTAGCAGTACCTTCCATAACTTCTCTCTGGGAACCAGGTCGAAGGCAGTCTTCAGATCTATAAAAGCTAGATAAAGACTGCCCCCTCCCAGTACCATAACCTTCCAATGGAGAAGAGTTAATCTAAAGGACTGCTCAATGGTCCCAGTACCAGTGCAGAGCCCGGCTTGGAGGTCCAACCGAATGTTATTGTCGTCCATCCATTCTAACATCCTTCGCAGGATCACCTTCACTGCTAATTTTTGTGTAGAGTCAATTAGGCTTATTGGCCTGTAGTTGGCAGGGCTATCCCGACACCCCTTCTTGAATATCGGGACAACCTCTGCCCCCTTCCAGGATTCCGGAATGGGCGCACCCTCAATAATGGCGTTTAACAGTGAAGATACAAGAATCCCCCACTCCCCGGGGCTTGCCCGTATTAGGTCACCAGGTAACCCGTCGGGCCCTGCTGCTTTCAGTGGTACCAAGGTTTTAATAGCGTCCAACACCTCTCTCGCAGTGAAAGGGGCATGCTCTAATCCAGTTATAGAAAGTCCTAGCAGGGGGGTATTGCTGGTGAGTAGGTCGTTTGCTACATAGAGGGATGAGAAGTGATTGAACCAACTCTGGGGGGTAATGTTACACGTCAACAGTGAACTGTCTGGTCTGTCCCTAGATTGTATGAGGGCCCAGAAACCTCTAGCGTCCCTGTCCAGACTAGCCTTCCTCAAGTCCTCCCAGAAACGATCCTCCCATTCCCTCTTTGCTGCAATCACAGTCAAAGAATAATTTTTCCTTGCCAAGCGTATATCTGGCAGTGACTTGCTCTTCACAGCATTAATCAAAGAGCTTTTCATCTCCCTACATTTTTTAGTGTACCATTCATAAGGGTTCTGCCTAGGTTTGGACTTTAACACTCTAGAGGTCGTGTTGGGAGGATAAAAAAGTTCGCTCAGAGCCTTAGCAGTGGCACAAAAAAGTGATGATACTTCCTCAGGACTTAACGTGGAATCATCTAGCCTAGACTGGGCAGAGACCAAAGGTTTTGAAATGGATAGGACTTTATCTTTGTCCATAATTAAATTACTCAATTTTAGGCGCCTGCCACAGTTAGAGGGGTAAAGCTCCTGGTGAGCAGGAGTTATGGAGGACACATAGGGTACCAAGTTCTCCGACCAAAAGGGGCGAAGAGCAAGGGAGAGCAAGTTGTGGTCACTCTCTACTGAGGGGAGTACCTCCATGTCCAACAAATAAGCCCAGAATTTGGCGTCAAGAAGGATGTAATCTATTCTAGACATGTGATCCACCCTGTTGTAGGTATGCGCTCCAGAAGAATCCAGAGGCGTCCTACCATTCGTTGCCTGAAGATCAAATTGCAGGGTTAGGGAATAGATTTGGACCACCACCTGAGACCACCTTTTGATAGGTGGCAAGGACAGAGTTGGTATACCTCTCCTGTTGTCGTCCTCTACAGTCCCCAAAGAGTCCTCCAGCCCAAGAGGCTCAAACGTACAATTAAAATCACCAGCAACTAAGACATGAGAACTATCGGGACCTCTTCTTAGCCGAAATTCGAGTTCAGAAACAGTAGGTGAGGGATGGCCTCCCTTCGTGCCCCTGACATAGATATTAAAAATGTCTAGGATTAACCCTCTCTTTGGTCCTGTGAGCGTTATACTCAAAAGGTCAGGGGAGTCGGTCACGCGCTGGGTAACCTGGCAACCAAGTGAAATAGCGACCCATATAAGAAGACCTCCAGAGGGACGGCCTTTCCCATAAGGAGAAGGAACTGCTGGCAAGAAAAAAGATGAATAGCCTACCTTGTGGCATGGCTCCCTACACCAGGTTTCTTGAAAAATACAAATGGAGAAACCCTCCACTAACGTGTTCCATTCCGGAACAGCCAGCTTCCTTGCAATCCCAGCGACATTCCAGCTAAGAATCTTCATAATAGGACCAGCCACAGTAGGCTCAACAAGGGGGACGGGATTAGTAACCTGCCCCCTCTCAGGGGTTATGCGGAAACTCTAGTTCCCTCCTTGTACCCACTACCAAAATTTCCACCCTGTTGCTGGGGACCCCTGGCAATGGGGATAGGTGACCTTCCATTGCCAGTGGTCTCCAGGGAACAGAGAACCAACTGTGGGCTCAGGCCTGTGGGTGAAGAGACAACCCCAGGGGAGATATCATTTCAATAACCCGCAGTCCCTCCATAGCTCCCCGGCCACAGGGATTGCTGGCTAGGCACCAGGAAGGGATCAAATCCGGGGGGTACAAAGTTATAATAACATCTTGTATCTGGGGCAGGACCAAAGTGATTGCCAACTGTTCTTGGATAAAAGAAGGTCAGATCAACCACTCCAATACCAGAGCTGCTAGCACCCAAGTTCTGATTAGAAATTTGCAAGGCTACCCTAGGATCCTAGAAGTTAACTACTACGCAGTCCCCCTCAAAACTCTTATGACCGCTATCTACCCAACCTACCCTTCTAACACCTAGAATCAGCCCATCAAGTTCCCTTGGCAGTGGTCTATTTATCCTTAACCAGTGCATAGTTTTATTTTTTAGCGTCTGGAAGGATTCTTGCTGCCCGGCCAACAATGGTGGAACGTTGGTAAGATTGGCAACAAAGGGATGACATTCTGGGGGCAGATTCATAGGAGGTATTCTACGGGCAACTTTAGGAGGGGAAACATCAGGCTGTCTAATTGCAAGCGGAGCAGAACAAGTCATTGTAATTTGGGCTGGGTCATGGCAATTGGTGGTTCCGGGGTGCCTTGATTTAGAAGTATTAATAGTGCCCATTACCTCGGGTGCCAATTGCTTCTTAGGTTGGGATTTATTCGCCCTCGATTGGTCTGATGGGTGGGGATTATTCTTTTGATTTTGGCCTGACGGACAAGACCCCCCTTTAGTGGTAACAACAGGAGGATGTGAAGATTCTGGACTGGCTACCCCACTAGCCCCACTAGCCGTTCCACTTATATTAGAGGAGTCTTGTGGAATGGAGAACTTATCCTAACCACTTGAATCCCCCCATTTTCACTATCCCCAGTCCTAGAATGTAATTTAATAAGAGATTTGGTTGAAAAGAAATTGTCTAGGGTTGCTTGTTCAAAGCTATCCAGGCGTTCCCCTAACCTTTTCACTCGTTCTACTAATGGGGGTCAACAAAGATTTCATCAATTTCTCAATCTGCATGAGTAAAGGAATGTCTGGGGAGATGATCTCAGCAGATGCCGTCATCAAAGTATCATTTGGGATACATAGTGATTTTTCAGAGGACACCCCGCCCTTATCAGACTCAGCCCCTCCCAAACCGGTCCCTTTAACCTTATGAGAAGCTCCCGCTCCTGTACCGTTTTCTAGTTTCCTAGTTTTCTTATTGGGTTTAGAGTGACAACTTTTTCGAGGACTAGTAGTCCTTTTCCTTTTATTATGAGGAATCTTAGGAGCTACGGGGGGTGGCATACCTAGTAAAACAATGGGGCCCTTGTTAACAGAAGTGGTATTATCAATAGGCGTAGGTGGAAGTGTGTTTGTAGAGACTGAGGCCGGTAACTCGTTTCCGGTCTGCAAGTCTAGACCCAACACACTTTCCGCCACAACTGGGCTAGGCGACAGGGATATTTCAAGGGGCTTTTCCAAGGGTAAGCCAACAGAGGAGTCTAACTCAGTTATAAGCGGAGAAGGAGGGACCGGTACCAAGGAACCCAAGGGTGCTCGCTTCTCTATGGGAAGTTTGAGAAGTTCAATAGATTGCCTACGCTCAGCGCGTCTCTCAGCTAGGGCGATCTCTCTATCAATATCACGTGTAGCCCTAGTGAAGTATTTATCTAAAGGACCCAGAATAGCAACCCCTACCGTAGGTGGAAGGGGATTCAATATGTGGGTAGTAGGGGATGAGGACATGTTTAACGGTATTAACAACACAAGGATTGGGTAGGGCGTTAGAAAGGCACAACAAAATCACTTCACAAAGAGAATGATAGCTCGCTACATCAACACATCAACACTAATGGAGCCAATATATAACACACAGGGAGTCAGAGAGTGGGTCCAGCCCAGCCTCCTGCAGCCCCTGACGGCCACAGACAGCCCGCCCTTGTCTCGGGCTTCTCCCGGGCGCTCCAGCGCAGCGGGATTATCCGATTGTTTCTATAGGGCCTGGAGTTAGTGGGGCGGGGCAGGCAGGGAGAGCGGCCCAGGTGATGGTGATTCGGGCTGGCGGGGACTCCTGGGATATGTAGTCCCGGTCCCGCTGCTCGCAGCCATGCCGCCAACTCATGCACCCACAACTGAGACACTCGGTCCATGGGCCAACACTTCCTCAGACCACATCCCGCTCAAGCACACCCCACGAAGCGGGACCCGCGAGGCGCTGGTAGAAAAACAGGAATCACAGGCAGGGTCCCGGCAGGTAAAGCAGAGTCAGCAGAGCGTCCCAAATGATCTCCACAAGCTGGGGTTTTCAAAGTTCGTTGGTGGGGCGGGGCAGGCAGGGAGAGCGGCCCAGGTGATGGTGATTCGGGCTGGCGGGGACTCCTGGGATATGTAGTCCCGGTCCCGCTGCTCGCAGCCCTGCCGCCAACTCACGCACCCACAACTGAGACACTCGGTCCAAGGGCCAACACTTCCTCAGACCACGTCCCGCTCAAGCACACCCCACGAAGCGGAACCCGCGGAGCGGGCACCGCGAGGCGCTGGCAGAAAAACAGCAATCACAGGCAGGGTCCCGGCAGGTAAAGCAGAGTCAGCAGAGCGTCCCAAATGATCTCCACAAGCTGGGGTTTTTAAAGTTCGTTGGTGGGGCGGGGCAGGCAGGGAGAGCGGCCCAGGTGATGGTGATTCAGGCTGGCGGGGACTCCTGGGATATGTAGTCCCGGTCCCGCTGCTCGCAGCCCTGCCGCCAACTCACGCACCAACAACTGAGACACTCGGTCCAAGGGCCAACACTTCCTCAGACAACGTCCCTCTCAAGCACACCCCATGAAGCAGGACCCGCGGAGCGGGTACCGCGAGGCGCTGGTAGAAAAACAGGAATCACAGGCAGGGTCCCGGCAGGTAAAGCAGAGTCAGCAGAGTATTACGATGTTGTCAGTTTTCAAAATGAAAGACCACTGAAGTACCACCAACAGAGACAACCATTCACAGACTGCCATGGCCTAAGTCAAGGGGAAAGCAGCTGTCATATGGCGGTAAAGTGAAGTTTCACTGCAGCCCGAATTATGAGTTGGCATTCCGATGAGCCCACTGCGGCAGTGGAAACACCTGCTTTGAAAGGCATGATCTAAGGATTTGGGGTGCATACTCAACCATTTACTTCAGTCTTCCAAGTGGGTCCCTTTCTCCATTCCCCTCTTCACAGCAGCATCATGACCTTGAAGAAAAAGACCCTGTCTATACAGGTAAGTCCATGTTGTATCATGTACCCATTGACTGAACTGGGCACATATGATCCAGACACCAGCAATGGGTAATAGCTATTTTTTCACGTGCCATTCATATGTTTGCATTCAACACATTCACCACACTCCGAAAGATCACTGCCGGCCAATCGGAAACATTGCAATAAGGGGGGCGGGAGAACGCCTCCACATTGGTCTTCTTGGGACCGCCACATCAGTGATACGGTGGTAAGATCACCAAACTTGTTTATCAGGCCCCACATTTTGAAGAGTTTCATCAGCTAAAGGTTTTACGAGGTAGCAGAATGAGTGTGGCATGACAAGACCAATCCATTAAGCGAAACTGGTTACTTTATCTCATTCGGTTGCTTTAAGAACACACGATCGCCAAAGCATTTTGGCGCTAGATAACCAAATGCCACTCTCTACATACGTTCCTGACCCCATCTCCCCTTCAACAAATCCACAGCCAACTTCATCGCTCACCACGCTCTGGCCTCAATGGACTGCATCCTACTCAGCAATCTTAATTTCCACTTGGACAACGTTGATGACCACAACACCTCATCCTTACTGAAGAATCTTTCCCCATCAGACTGGAACAACTAGTCTCCTCCCCAACCCACTCAGCAGAACACATGTTTGACCCCACCATCTCCATCATTCACACCTCTGAACAACTTTGAACAGACCACCCTCATCCACTTCTTCTTTACCAAACCCATTGAACACCACCGTGCCCACCTTGACCCACACAGAAGCTGGAACTAGGTCTCCAAAGACCAACACGCCACCTCTCATAGCAAAACACCACCACCAACCACCATGAATACCAAGACCTCAGCACACAACCTCCAATGATGAATCTCTACCTGCACCAACACACTGGCTCCCCTTAGGATACCCTCTGACAAGCAGACCTCCAGGAAAAACAGCTGGTTCTCCTCTATCCTCCAAGAACCCAGGCACACCTGCAGACGGCTCAAAAGAAGATGGAGGATCCGCTGTCTCCACACATCACAACTTCAGCAGAACTACTAAGAAAACGGTCATACAGGAAAGCATCAATGCCAACACACACAACAGCAAATAACTCTTTACTGTGATCAAAGAGTCTGCCAAGCCCTGCACAGACAACTCAGACATCCCCTTCCCAAGACCTCTGGAACAAACTCACCACCTTCTTCCACAGCAAGATCATAAATATCTGTGACAGCTTTGTAATCCAGGACTCATCCACCCCAAAAGCAACTACTGCACCCAAATTGTCCAGAACCCGGCCGACCCTGCTCTACTGGCCCACACTCACCAATAAAGACACCCTAAGTATCAGGAAAACCATCCACTCTGGAGCCCCCTCAGACTGCTGCCCTCATCACATTTCAACCAAACCAATACCGCCATCACCCCCGAACTCTGCCGCACCATCAACTGCTCAATCAAATCCGACACCTTCCCTGAAGACTGGAAACACGCAGAGATCATCCCCCCTATGAAAGAAACCCTCTGCTGACCTGAAGGACCTCAAGAACTACAGACCCATCTCTCTGATCCCCTTCCCAGCCAGTCATAGACAAGGACATCAACGCCCAACTCACAGAATTCATTAAAAAAACACCCCTAGCACCTCTCTGCCACCTTCAACACTATCCCACACCACACCCTCTGCATAATACTTCACAATGCCAGCTTCCACGGTAAAGGGTTAGAGTGGATCCTCTCTGTTCTCCTCAGAACTTCCAGATATCAGCTAACTAGTCCACCAGACCACTCCTTTGAGCCCCACCCTCTTCAACATCTACCCCACATGAAGTCCTCATTAAAAACCACAGACTCAACATTGTCTCCTACCCCGACAACAAACAGCTGATTCTCTCCTTCACCAACAAACCTACAACTGCTAATAATAACTTCTACAATGGGATGAAGGCAGTAGCTGCCGGGATGAAGGAGAGCTGCCTCAAACTCAACTCCAACAAAACTGAAGTCCTCATCCTGGGCTGAACTCCCTTCACATGGGAGTACTCCTGGTGGCCACTCGCTCTCTGGCCCCTCATACCCACCGACCACGCACACAACCTCTATATTAGTATCGACTCCTACCTCTCTATAAATCACCAAATAAATGCTGTATCATCCTCTGCTTCCACATGCTCCATCTGCTCTGGAAAATCTTCAAATGGGTCCCCACCGAGTCCAGGAGAATGGTCCCCAAGGTGCTTGTCAGCAGCAAGCTTGACTACGGCAACACACTCTATGCTGGCACCACCCAAAAACTCCAAAAGAAATTGAGCACATTCGGAATGTTATGTTATGTTATAGGGGGGTGCTTCTATAGCGCACGGCTACTCCGAGGAGTGTCCCGGCGCTGTCGGAGCCTCACAGGTCCAGAGTGGAGAACAAGGACGAGTGAAAAGAGCGTAGCTCAGAGGGGCGGTATTATTGCAGGAAATGCAGGGTCTTCAGGTCTTTTCTGAAATCCAACAGATTGGGGCTGGATCTGAGAGAAAGAGGAAGGTCGTTCCACAGCCGGGGGGCGAGATGTTTGAAAGAGCGCCCCCCACAGCGAGCATGACGGATCATAGGAGTGACTGCCTTGGCCTGGGTTGAAGAGCGCAGGGATCTAGACGGAAAGTAGAAACTGATCCATTTCTGCAGATAGCGGGCACCTGTGCCATGAAGGGCTTTGGAAGCGATGGTCAGGGCCTTGAAAGTGATCCGCTTCTTCATGGGTAGCCAATGAAGGGTTCTGAGGAGCTCACTGGCCCTGGCTATCCTAGTGAGGCCAAAGATGGCACGGGCCACCGAGTTCTGCACAACCTGGAGACGTGATAGGAGGTATTCCGGCAGTCCTAGGTACAGGACGTTAGAGTAGTCCAGCCGCAAGCCAATCAGGGCCTGAACAGTGGTCTTTCTGTGCTCCAAGGATAGGAGTGGCAGGAACGTCCTCAACATCTTCAGGATGGCAAAACATTTGCCGGCTAGGCCGGACACCTGGGCTCTGAAAGAGAGGCAGTTATCGACCTGAATACCCAGGTTTTTTGCAGCCCCTGAGTCGCTGACAGGAGGGAAGATGGCTGAAGGCCACCACTCTTTCCATCTGGGGTCTGCAGGGCTTCAGAAGAAGAGCACCTCGGATTTGTCGGAGTTACACTTGAGGCGGTGACGATTAAACCAGTCGAACACAGCCCCAAGGCAGCCCCGAATAGATGCCCCATCGAAGTCATGACCCCTGTCGCATGTGAACAGGAGTTGAGTGTCGTCAGCGTACGACACGATCTGGGCCCCAAAGTCCTCCGCAAGTGCCGCCAGAGGGGTCATATAAATGTTGAAGAGCGCAGGGCTCAGAATTGAGCCCTGCGGAACTCCGACCTCCAGAGGCGGCATCGCAGCAGAAAAAGGTGGGGCTCAGATCGTTTGCTGGCGGTTGGAGAGGAATGACCTGAACCATCTAAACATGCCTCTGTCAGGCTTATCCTAGACTCCCTCTGCCAAAGCCACATCTTGGGTCAATTGGCTACAGATCAACAAAAGATTCATCTTCAAGCTCACAATATATGCCAATAAAGCCCTCCACAACACCAAACTTCAATGCCTCAACCACCGCCTCTTCTTCAATACACCAACAAAAAATATCCACTCCGCCCACCTGGTTCGGGCTTCTATCCCATGGATCCACAAGACCTCCACTGGAGAAGGATTCTTCTGTCAGCGGCGAATAAGGAGACAGGAGGAATCCAAGGACGCTCTAATGTGTGGACCAAATGAAAGAAATCTCAAGTGTGGTTGACAAGATTTATTGTTTGAAGTTGGAAAATAATGATACTTGATTCTAATGGGATTCTCGTAGGTTCTTTTTGTGAGTATAATTGATCATCACACTCCAGGTTTTTCAGATTCCCTGTAGACTTTGAGAGGTACAGACCTGTTTGCGACATCTCTGTTGTGTGGATTCTTTCCCTTTAGAGAACTTCTTTTTTTCTTTTTTAAATTATTTTTCAAGGCAAAAAAACATTGCAAGTATCCAAAACAAAGTTAATTACAGCGCCCCGCCCTCCCCCCACCATGACACCCGTCTGTGCATTCAAGATAAAGTCCAAAAAGAACAGTAGGCTAACAATTAATATTGTACAATTAACAACGAAAAAACCATTAGCGAGGCAAAAAGAACAAAGAGAGAGGAAATGAAACGATAGAGAGCAAAACGAATATCATAATACTAGAAGTTTCTCTGTAGCGAAGTATTTAGCAGGAAAAAAAACGTACTAAACAATCTATACTTTTACCCCTTCTAACCAATTCATTAGAGGTTCCCAAATCTCTAGGCCTCTTTTTTGTGAGCGTCTGCCCTTTTTAGCATAGATAGCACTCTCTAGTTTACAAGTGGCCAGCAACCTGGCCTGCCATTGTGCGAACGAGGGATGGTTTGGGTCTTTCCAATGAGAGGCCAGACAGATCCTGTAAATGGTCATGGCAACAAATATCAAGGCACCACCTGCCCTGATGCTAAAATTCTCGGCTAGGCCCAGCATGATAGTTGTAGGAGTAAGTTGGATATCTTGAGCCAGCACTACTCCTAGAAATTGTTGGACCTCTTTTCGATAGGACTGTAGATTAGGATATGTTGCAAACATGTGGATCTGGTCGGCCGAATACTCAGAGCATCTGGGGCAAACGGTTCCTCTCCCAGTTCCCCACTTTGCTACTTTGCTTGGGGTGATATAAAGTAAGAATCCAGACTTATAAATTTGAGCCTGCAGCTTAGATGACAACAGATATTTATGGGCAAGATTTAGTGCAATAGGAAAAGTTATTTGGGAAATATTCAACTTTAATTGCCATTTTGCATCAATTTTCTCCAAGTCGTCTGGCATTTTGGCATTTAAAATTGAATAGATTCCACCAATCTGGGATATTTTATGTTCCTGTATTTTATCTATAAGTTCTAGCCTTCCAAAACCAGTGAGTCCGCCTGTTTTATGTGTTAAGAAATTTTTAACAGCCAAGTGGAAGAAAATCTTATTCTCATTTAGATCAAATTGATCCTTTAGCTCATCGAAGGGCCGTACCCTGGTCGGAGTAACTCATTCCCCCAATTTAGTTATTCCTGATCTATACCATTTCTGTAGGTATGAGTGTCCAAAAATTGATGGCAAATATGGGTTGTTTTTTATGGGGGTATAACAATTTAATTTACCCAGGCCAAACGTTCTCTGAATATTGGTAAATAAATAACCTATATGCACTTATTAAAGTCTTAAACCGGACATGTTTATAAATCAAGCTGTCTCCATAGACATCCCATAGCACTTTCCCCCAGGAGTAATGTATATGGAAATGGTAGTCCTGTAGACTCCGGATCCAAAACTTCATGAAATCAAAACGTGCTATACTGTCGGACAGTTGCCCAATAATATAGCTTAATATTAGGCAGCACCCATCCCCATCTTTCCTTAGGTAGAGAGAGTAGTTTATACACTCTCCTAGGCTGTGAGTAGGCCCAAATAAATTGACAAACAATTTGTTCGAATAAGTGCAAGATTTTTTAAACTCAAGGGGAATAGTTCTAAAGAAATAAAGTAACTTTGGGAAAAAATAATTTTTATGATGTTACATCTGCCAACTATTGTTAGATGCAAATTATCAATATTCTTAAGGGATTTTTTAATCTCTGCAGATAGTTGAATCAGATTTTCTTCTACTATTATATCCACACTGGCCATTATCTCGACTCCAAGATACTTAGCTTTGGGAACTACCAGACTATCAGCCCATTTAACTTCCTCATTCAAGATTATCTGAGTTTTTGTTCTATTAAGGGCGTACCCTGATAGCTTCCCAAACTCAAGGGCTTCGCGTTCTAGAGCCTTAATGGCCGATTTGGGGTCAGGGGTGACTACCGCAAGATCATCAGCATAGACCATGATCTTAGTGTATATGCCATGCCTCCTAACAGCGGCTATTTCTGAATTAGATTCGATTTTGGTGATTAGAGGATTGATAAAAAGAGCAAAAAGAAGGGGTGAGCAGGGACGCGTGAGATTTCAATCTGTTCTGTAAGCTGTCTGTTGATATTGATTCTGGCTGCAGGGGTTATATACAAGGCTTGAATTGTCTGCAGCATCTTAGGCGCAAAGCCAGTCCTCCTCAACACGTCCCAAAGGAACAGCCAGCATCGAGTAGAATGAATGCGATCGGGTCTCCTGACATCCTGGCGGCATAGAACAATGTGATTGTCCTTCGGACATGTTCAGTGGTTCCTTTTTTGGGATAAACCCATGTTGCCAACTGGACACCACACCTTCTATTTTATTGGAGAATCTGGTTGCTAACATTTTAGAAAATATTTTAGAATCTGTGTTTATTAAGGTTATTGGTCTGTAGGAAACCATCTTGAGAGGAGACTTGTCTTTTTTGGGGAAGATCACTATTTTAGCTGAGGACCAAGAAGGAGGTGGCGATGCCCCATTGAAAGCTGAACACTAAAGAGAGGATTTCCTTAATTTGAGGTAGAAAGCGTTTATAAAATTCTACCGGAATACTATCCAAGTCTGTAGCTTTGCCATTCGATAAGCTCGCCAGAGCGGTTGTTATCTCTTCCCATGTGGGAGGATGTTCCATTTGTTCTCGGTCCTCTATATTAAGTTTGGCCATAGGTATAGATTCTAACTACCCTGCATTATCGATTTTCCTGATCTCAGGGGGTCTAGCATCCTCTTCTGAGTATAATACCCTGTAAAACTCTCTAAAATCCTTATGAATCTTTTCGGGTCATTCGTTATCCCATCTTCCCTCGTGCGTATGGAAGTTACTGAATTGGCGGATGACTGTTGCCTAATGGATAATGCCAACTGATGTCCAATGAGCTCCCCACATTCATAAAGTTTCCCTCGGGCCACAGCCCATCTAGCTGCTGTTCTTTCCACCAGAATTGATCCGATTCAGCTTTTACTGTCGCTACGGCACCCTGTGCTACTTCTACCCCAACTCCTGTCACAACTGCTGAAGTTATCTTCCTTTCCTCGGCTGTCAGCTTTTCTAATAGCTGCTTCACTTGCTCTTTCTCTTCTTTATTCCTCCTAAATGAAAAATGAAAAGTCTCGCCCCTGATCCCTGCTTTAAAGCTGTCCCACACAATCATAATGGGGGCCGAGCCAATATTTATCCTCATGAACTCTCGAATCCACCCCTGCATGTATTCCTGGTATTTACAATCATACAGAAGTGCCTTTTCAAAGCTCCAGTTCGAAGTCAGCCCTTTAGAGCCTGAAGGCTCTAGCATTAGAGTCAGGGGACTATGATCTCACATAAAACTGAGTGAGATATCGATGTGACATGAACTGACTAAGGAGGAAGAGACCAGAAAGTAGTCTAGTTGAGCTAGCGACAGGTGGGGAGCTGAAAAGAAAGTAAAACCATCTTGTTCTGGTCTCTGATCTGCCCACACATCTACTAAGCCATGCGTGTTGATTAGGTTTAACATGGCTTGGAACACCTTAGGCTTTCTGCCTCTATAATTCCAATTCCTTTCAGATTGCCAGTTGCTTGGTAGATTTAAATTCATGTCTCCACAGAGTATTATGGGAAGTTGCCAGTGTGCCAGCTCATCATTTACCCAATTGTTTATGCCAGGATCATCTAGATTGCGCCCATAAATAGAGCAAATTGCAAATGCAAAGTTTGTCGCAAGTGAACATCCCACAATTACCCACCTCCCGAGTCTATCTGATTTGACACCATTTACCTTTAAGGACAGTCTCTGATTAGCTAAGAGCCCCACTCCTTTCACCCTTGCCCCCTGAGGTGTCGCCCCTAAAACCTTATATCCCAATGGTTCAATAGGTGTTTTTGAGCGCCTTCAACATGTGTCTCCTGGAGGCATATCAGATCCGGTCCCAATGACCGCAGCCCCTGTGCTACTTTCTGTCTTTTTGTAGGGTCAATAAGACCACAGAAATTTACAGAGACCATCTTAATTTTCTTTGAAGCACTCATTGTAGATTTGCACAACCTTTTGACCTGTTTCTTTCTTTCATACCCTTATTTTTTTTCCCCCTGATTTTTTCGCCCTCTTTCTACCCCTCACAAATTCACCTCGATTAACCATCCCATTCATTGTACAAAGCATTCCAATCAAAAACCTCTGTCCCCCCAATGCAGCCTTTAGGTGTCTCGTCCCTCTCCCCATCTCCCCCTTAATAGAGCAGCCAGATGGCCCTGTATGATGGTTGGCATGTGTGAGTTCCAGCCACCAAGTCGAGGAGGAACTAAAAAAGAAAAAGAGTTTTTTTCCCCTCCTTCAGCTACCACAGTTTGCAGTTCACAGGAACGATGACTTCATGGGCCTTTTCCCCTCAATGATTGTAACCTTATGTCCCAGGGCATTGGTTAATTCATTCTCTTCTGCCCTGTGATTTCTTTCAAGAATTCCCCCACCTTAATCTCTGAGAGGAAGACTCGAGTTGTACCGTCAAAAAGGACTTTCAATCTGGCCGGGTTCATTAGATAGACTTGTGCCCCTTGTTGTTGAAATGGAGATATTAACTGACGAAGTCTCCATCTCCGTTCTACAGTTGCGTGGCAGAAGTCTGGTTTCGAAAAGAATTTAACTCCATTCGCTCCTTTCTGGGAATTTGGTCTGGCTTGGTCATAGACCAACTGTCTTAAAAGAAAATTCCCAAAAAAGACTAGGAACATCCTGGGCTTCTCAGTTGTGCTGTTATTACCCCGTCTTGATTTAATATTGAAGGGGAAACGATGGGCTCTTTGTATTACTTGGTCCCAGTTCCGGTTGGTATCTGTGGGGAATGCGGCTTGTAGCAATTTCACTATGTGCCCTCGGGGGTTATGTTATGTTAAAATCAATTTGTAAAGCGCTCGTACGCCCGTGGGCTTCATGGGGTCTTCTCCTTCAATTCCTTTGGGGATCCCAAGCAGTCGCAGGTTATTCCGCCGTTGTCTATTTTCCTGCTCTTCAAGTTTAGTCATCAGATCTACCAGGCATGCATCATGCACCCCCCCTGCTCTTTAGCCTTGGCGGCCTCCACTTCTAGTACCTCTGTTCGAGCTTCCACCATGGCTACCCGATCTCCGATGTCCATACAGACCTTATTTAATTTCCTTATCCTGCCTTGTAGTTTCTTAGCGGCTGTCTTAGCGGACAGGCTATCTGCCCTGGCCTCTTCTTGGAACATTTTAATTGAGTTCAGGATTGATGTCAGAGAAGGCACCTCCGTGCTTTCCTCCTGAGACCTTGGAGCCACAAGCAGTAATGTGCTAGATGCATTTCCAGTAGAGAGCAAGCTAGGGGAATTTGAGTAATCCCATTTCAGTTAAGTATGTTTTTCCGCAATTGATTTTTCCGAAGCACAGTGTCGGAGGCTTTGTTAGGATCAGCCTCTTCCCCACTATTTTATCCTCGTTGAGCAAAACATCCTCGCTTGAGGAAGACTCTTCGTTATCAGTGTCCGTAAGAGATCCGTCTGAAACAGAATAAAAGTTCTTGTAAGTAGGATCAGGGGTTAGAGGGGGTACGAGGTCATAATCTGCTGGTGTTTGCGTTCTACTGCCTTCCCTGGTTCCCCTGGAAGATAGAGTCCATTGTACTTTTATCCCACCTGTCTTACTGAGCGTAATGTTAGTCTCCGGGAGGTCCGGTAGGGGGACTGAGCTTACAACTGAGTTTGCGGGGGCCCCCACCTCTGTAGAACCGGCCAGCCCCGGAACGGTTTGTGAGAATTGGCCTTGTTCCCATGTGATACCATTTTTATTTACCTCCTTCAAAGGCATTGTGCCTGACCCTATACTTGTTGTAGTAGAAATGGGTTTAAGAATGGTAAAGTGCTTACTTATAGAGGGAGAGCCCCAGTGTTATCCGTGCCCAGTTCCTTCATTAGGCCAGCTTTAGCAGTATTTTTCTTGATAGCCCCAGCGTCCCTTTTACGTTTAGGCAGCGGTGGTGGTTCTGTTTTCTCTCCTTCCCCCTGCGCTGAGACAAGCCTGGTTTTAAGGGTTTTCTGCCCCGAGTGGTCATGTTCTCCTTCTCTGCGCTCAGTCTCCTCACTGCAGATCGTGTTCATATATAGTGCCCGGCAGCCGTCACGGCTTCAATCCTGATAAGGCGTAGCCCCGCCAGAAAACACCTGCGCATTACCCTCCAGCTCCTGGCAGCCGTGAGGTGAAAAATCAGGCCGACGACATAGCGGAACTCCGCTCGGTTCTGCGAAATTCGCATAGTGCTTCTGTGCGTGGTCCAGGCGGACATAAGAGGCAGCGGTCAGGCTCAGGTCTCAGGTCAGGTCGGCATGTGGATTGCCGAGTTTTCCGATTTCTCCCAGAATGCAACTGCGACATGGTGGCTGGATTCGCGGCTCCTCACAACTGCACCATACTGCTCTGGTCCCTTTAGAGAACTTCTACAGAGGTTCTTCTAGACTGACACCTTTCTCGCTTCTCTTACTTAAATAAGGATTCCCTGATCTGTAGTTAGAATAGAGCTTACTAGAATCAAAACTTTCATCTAATCATCAGACTTTTTTTCTCATTCTTTGTATTGCAGATACAGATCTCCTCATTTGCTTCCTCTTATTGTGGATACATTTTGTCTGATGTTTCACATATTCATTAGTGATGCTGTATTTTTACACCATGTTTCTGAAATTGATTTATATTAAAAATTACATTTTTGATAAATCCAAACTTAGTCCCATCTTCTGACTCTGAGATTTTATTGTGTGATCAAATGGGTTGCACAATAATTATTAAGTTATAGTTGATCCTAACTCCTTTTGTTCCTCATGCACCTGCAGACTTCCATTGCAGGGGACAAGGAAGAAGGAGCTTAAATTTGGTGTGTCAGCAGATGCAATGACCTACATCATCCATCAAAGCACTTCGGAGCACATTTACATTTCCTGGAGCATCCCTGCAAAACAACAGGGATGCGCCAGAAAAGATGTGTAATTCAAGTTTACCCTTGCGCCAGCACAGATGCACTACATTTACGATGGGGCACATCATGGCGCAAGGATAAACAGATGCGTGTCGCATCTGCCGGCGTAAGTTTGGCACAGTGCTAGAGTTGTGTTGTGGGCGCAATGCAACTCCAGCACTGTTCCAACCTGGCCCATCCTCAACATGGTGCGTCACGCCTTACGCCGGCTTTAAGCAGGCGCAAGATATTGAACAGTGGTGTCGGAAAAATGACTGAGTGAAATATTGTAGATTTCACTCAGGCACTTTTCCGAGGCCTTCCTGTGAAAGAACGCCCACCCTGCACCAGAAGGCCAACATGAAACCTGATGCAGGTTTCATGTGGAGCAGGGCTTCACAATGTGACGCATCTCCCTAGATGCGTCACGTTGTAAATAGGGCGCAACGTGGTGCATGATTTACGCCGCCACTGCATCCCAAAAGTAATGCAACAGCAGCGCAAATGTGGAGCACGGGCGCTCGTAAATCTGCCCCGGAATGTATAAAGTAGACAAGCCTCTCCTTTAGTTGGCCAGCAGCATTGGGTGACACAATAGCAGTTTAAAAGGGGAGGAGAGTGTCAAACAGTCCTTGGGTACAACCAGCAACATTTCTGTTTATCTTGTTGGCCAAAGCTGCCACACATATTACATGTATTGTTACTGCGTTATCAGTTTTAAATGTAATAAACATGACTACACTTACTCTAGACGGAGAGCTGTAGTGGATAGGCCAGTGATGTCAGCTGCATCCTTCTGCTGGAACTACTGGACAATCACTGCATCTTAGCAACCAGAAGGAGTCAAGGCACTTTGAGAGACCTGGCAGCTCTTCACCGTCAGTACTTCAGGCCTTAGGCCACACCTTTCTGGAATATAACCTACTATTGTCTGCTGGGGCAGTTGCTGAATGAAGCAGGGTACCAGCTGGGCATATAGTGCTGTGCACTTTATTTATCGCTGCATGGGCCTGAGAGAGACCCATTGTCTAGCACCCATGTCCACGTGACATCCAAATCCCCCAGGCTGGTTATGCTCCCAGCACAGATGAGGAGCATTAGAGGATGGCCTTCTCCTGTGTGCCAATAATGTGAGCACTGGTAGGCATGGCTGCTAGGTATATGAGAATTGGCAGTATTTGTTGACAGGCATGTGGCACTGCCACGACCTTTAATAGCGTTATTCTAATAATGGGCCTGTGGACGCTTCAATGTTTGCATACAGAGAATTTGCAAAGTGGAAATATATTTTAAGGGGTCTTCTAAAGCCAGATTACCTTGGTTTTGGGAACTGCCAATTCTACCACTGTTGATGAAGAGCAGAGGCGTAGCTTGGTCAATAAGATTGAGGGGCCGAGCTTCAGATTTCCCAACAATGAGGCTGGCATATAATGTCAAAACACTTTATACGACAAGCAGGGCCACGGAGGGAGCAGAGGGCCATTGCCCATGAACAGTGGGCCCCTGCGAAGTGTGTCATTGAAAACCAAAGATACTTACTGCGAGAACGGAGGAGCGCCATGGAGGTCCGTGACTAGCGTTGGCCACAACAGACTATCGCTTATCAACTTCACAAGCCACAGTCGACTGCGAACCAGTGCCGCTGGACGCTCTCTTTCTGTCTGGCTCATCTCCAGTGGTTTAGATAAGACTAAACATCAAGTCACACAGACTTTGAGAGAATACCCTCTGAGTGAAGTCCTGAAGGCCGTGGGCCCTCTGGAATTTGAGTAGCCCTTTTGGGACTTCTAAGGCTCGGCTTCTCTAGTGGACCACGCATAGATGCTGCCTCATCTAAATGAAGAATATCCCCAGTCCTTAGCTAGAAGAGCGTGACACGGGAGTCTGTGCAGACAGTCCTAGAATACAGACCTTATGAGAGGTTCATTAGTATCTAGTGTGTACAGTATTGCTCTTTGTGTGTGCATATAAATACTACTTTGGCTGGACATTTATTTTTTGAGGTTTCGAAATGTGCATTGAGTTGTGAGCCTGTGCTCTGTGCTTTTGCTTAATACCCAAGAAGCCTTGGACTGCGCTTCTCGCGCTACCACTGAGAGTCGACTACTTGGCCCAGGGGTTCAAGTTCCACAGTAGGTCTGGCCCTGGAAATCAGTAATAATGACCCCAACTTAAACCGGTTGGACCCAGTAACTCATGCTTGGCTCTCCAGTTTTTCAGAGACTAGTATTACCAAAATGTGTCAGCCGGGTTTGAAGGGTTAAATTATATAAAAATGTTGATAGTTTGTAGACAGTTTGTGAATCCATGTTTGTGAATCCTTGTTCGTGAATTGAAGAAACAAACCAGCTTCAATCAGACAAAGGGACTTTTTATCTTTTCATCCATCTTGGACATTCAGACTCAGAAAAGGGTTTGTAGATTAGAATGTTCTCGTTGGCTGGCCTTACCAGAAAAATGGTTGTTGTTGCTGACAGTACAGGATGTGGTGCAAGAGTAGAGACGACGTAGAGGAGTTTGTCTCCTGTGTTAGAATGAAGACAGGGCATGCTAATTGCAAGGTTCTATAATGACAGTGACACATTTGAAATTAGAATTCAAGATGTGCAGTGTGAAGTATTTTCGAGCATTTGAATGTTTGTTTACAAGCCCATATGGATATGCAATGATTGGTCATTGTGCTTCGCGCAATAAGGACACTCCGCACACTTACCTCATGTATAGCATAAAAGGTCACTTTTATTTTAGGACAGTCCAAAACAAAAATCTGCAACTTTACATTTATTATATAACTAAAACTTTTGTATATTACCCCAACACATTTCCCCATACTGTAAAAACACAATTCCCCAACAATTCATCATTTGCAAAATCCCCAAACTGTAAACTTCCAAACCAATATTTTTCTCTCCAAATGTTTAATTTTCACCATTTTCCACCTAACCTCCCCCACCCCCAGAGGGAAAGGATAAGTCCGCTCTAGACAGCCTATCCCCCCAAAAGAACGCCACCCAGGAAAACCAACGCGTTTTCCTGCCCCCCCAAATAAGAACATGCAGATATTTTAATTGACTTCTTTAGTTCACCATAACTCAATACCCCAGAAACGAACTAACCAATCACACAACTCCCTGAGGTAATAAGCTTGTCTCATTTGAGACAAATGTACTCCATCCTGTCTGAACAAGTGCAGCTCTTTGCCAGAAATAAGTTTGTGAACTAAGACATGAATTCCTATTGCAGTGCAATATATTTTCATGGCTCTATTCAGCTTCCGGCGAGCTCTCTCCACTGCTGAATGCGTGCGAGCTCCCCTCCATTGCTGTCGATATATAAATTCTGTCCATACAAAATCCGTCCCTACCCAATTGTCTTTAATCACAGCTAAGTCAAGTTGCATCTGACGAATGAGCGAAAGACCTGAAAGCTCAACGAGATCATTCTCCCCCAAGTGTAATATTAACAGATCGGGAAAACCCCACTCATTAGCCAATTTAGACAATAAGGGAAAAAGATCTCTCCACTTCATTCCCCCAACCCCTTTCCACAGTACTTCATGGTCTTTACTGTGCAGACCCAAGGCGCTTCCACATATCTGTTGTTCCGCAAAGACCGCTGACCATTTCACAAAGGAGTGTCCTAAGATCCACGTCCTTTTTCTCCTTGGAAAAGAAAAAACTCGACCTAAGAATAGAAACCAACATTAAACAGCATATATATTCAAAACTTGAACTGCATTCAATTATTACCTTATCTGTAACAACAATCAGATTTCCAACGACCCAAATTTTGTAACTCCTCCTTCCCCCAACGCAATCTGGACGCCTCCGTGGCCGCTCTAATGCGAAAGGAGTGAGTCCCATATAGCATTGGATTTTTCGAAGCCAATGATAACACCTTCCTCAACACAGCCACAAATTGGAAACAGGTGATCTTAAACCAGTCACTGTGACAAAAAATAACCCCTGTTCGAAATTGAGGAGACTTAACAAAGGATTCCCATTTGCTCAAAGGACAACAACCAACCACCCCATTCCTACCCAACTGAATCCACGTTCTGTGTGCCATCTGATCTGTTTTGGACTGTCGTAACCAAATCCGTAAAAACAACCCCTTAAACACTTGTACTTCAGACGTTAACAGACCCTTCTGATCCTTTAAACCAAGCAATTCCGAAATCCGGAAAGCACCAAAAAACAGCCATAGCATGCACAGCCTAAACCTGACTAATTCCCACTCATTGTAACAAACTTTGGGCAGCCAAACTAAAAGTCCTTATAAAAGATCAAAAGTAATTGGCTCCCTTAAAGTGGAAGGATGAACCTTGCTTCTGCTGAAACCTTTCAGCATCATGCGTAACAAAACCCCAACCCACAACTCCACCCCCAACAACAAATTACTATAAAAAGAAATGCCTGAAAGTTTTCCTGAAATGGTTGTGTGCGACAAACCTTAATCCATCAGATAAAGCACAAAACTTAACATAAACTGCTCATTACCAACTGCTTCACCCCCTTGATCTTGGGAAGAAGCATAATGTATGTATTGTATGTATTGTGTATTTGTATAGCGCAAACTGTCACCCAGAGGGTATCCTGGCGCTTTGACTTATCCAGACCAACGCAAAACACAGTACTACATTGCCCTGGGGAATTGATGGGACTTCAAGCCTTTCTTAAATGAGAAGAGTTCCCCCGTGCTCCTTAAAGTCACTGGCAGAGAGTTCCAGAGTTTGGCCGCAGTGTTTCCAATGGAACGGCCTCCCATCTGTATCCTCCGGATCTAAGGGACTGTGACCAGATATGCCGATGAAGATCGCAGGGGTCTGGAGGTCGAATACCAGGAGAAAAGCTCTTGTAGCGGGACCGGCCCCTGATCATGGAGGGCCCTAAACATTAGACACATAAGATAAACATTCGGACCATGCCTGACGGTAACTACGTCTCGTTGACTGCGCAATGGAGTGCTCCACCAACTCAGCAATTCTCACTCCCCCAGGTCCCAGATGTTCGAAGGAATCTCCGCCTTGCAGCTGTCAATTACAATGAGACAGAGCATCTGCTATGGAGTTATTAATGCCTGGGATATGCTTTGCCTTAAACACAATGTTCAATTTCAGAGTTTGGAGCATAAAAGAATGTAATAAATGCAGGACCCTCACATCTCTAGCTCCCTGCCAATTAACTAAGTTCACAACAGACATGTTATCAATGTGAAAAAGTACACAGCGATTCTTGAAATCCTCACCCCACACCTGTAAAGCCACCAGTAAAGGAAAGAACTCCAAGAATGCGATGCTACGTCCTTGTTGTAACCAATGCGCTGGCCAACGCTCGGCACACCACCGTCCTTCCCAAAAGAGCCCAAAGCTGTGAGCCCCAGCGGCATCCGAAAAAAATTGTATTTGCCACACAGTATCATCCTCAACAAAATTGATGGAGACACCATTAAATTCTTCCAAAAATTGCAACCATATTGCCAGATCTTCTTTCACTGCTTTAGTCAGACATATCCTATGGTGAGGAAGCGAAGCTCCGGACATGGAAAAACCAAGCCGTCTGCAGAAAGTCCTACCTGGTCTCACCACTCTACAGGTAAAATTCAAATAGCCAAGCAGATGCTGCACCTGCCTGAGCTCCAGCTTCCGATGACATAGCACTTCCCTTAAAAAGGTCTTAATTTCAGTCACCTTTTCACCCGGCAGACAAGCCATCATCCTTTCAGTATCTATCTCAATGCCAAGGAATGTCATTTTGGTAGTTGGCCCTGCCATTTTTTCCGGAGCCAATGGCACTCTAAGTTCCTCTGCCAGTCCTTGAAAACACTCCAAAATCTTTTTACACTGATCACAGTTAGCCTGGCCAATAAACAAAAAATCATCCAAATAATGACACAATGGCCGTATGCCCAGATTTCTTCACCAAACACCATTGAAGAAACGTACTGAATGTTTCAAAAAGAGAACAAGAGATGGAACATCCCATTGGCAACACCCGATCAACATAAAAAGCATCCTCAAAAAACATTCCCAGCAATTCAAAATCCAGCGGGTGGATGGGAAGCAGGCGAAAAGCAGACTGGACATCACATTTGCCCAAAAGCGCACCAGCTCCCGCCCATAGAACCAAACACAAAGCGTCATCCACTGAAGCATAAGAGACCGCCGCATCTTCTTGAGCAATGAAGTCATTTACTAACTGACCTGCTGGCCATGATAAGTGATGAATCAGGCGGAACTCACCTTCTGCTTTTTTCGGAATCACTCCCAAAGGAGAGACCATCAAATTCGGAACGGGACACCTCAGGAAAGAACCAGCAATTCTGCCCAGCTGCACTTCCTTACTCAATTTTGCAAGAACCACCTGACATAACTCTTTTGCCGATTTCAAATTATCCGCCCAGCGATGGGCCCGAGGGCCTTGGTAACCAATGCGAAAACCTAATTTAAAACCCCAAAAGAGCTTAGCAGCAGCTTCCACATCCAGGTACTCATCCAAATACGGTAACATAGCTTGTAGTCTAACTGGGGTAGGCGCCTTTTGGGACAACAGATGCACCGGCCTCTCTGCCCCTCTGACCCCTCCCATGGTCCCCAAAGTGCTGGCTGGGAAAACACTGAGAAATTGGGTGCCTCCCCCCACACTGCGAGCACTCGTGCTTGAATTTGCAGTATTGCCAAGTACAGGAACCACGGTTAAAACTCCAACAGGCTCCTTTTGCCGGCAATTGTGCACTGCCAACCCCACCCGCCGCCGATGGAGCGGGACGGTGCAGAAAGGGCCGATAAGTGATGGGAAGGCCACTTGCTGTATGAATGGTCGTTGATGTGTGGTGAACTGACATCCATTGAAGCCATAGCTCTTGGTCTACTTCCCCCCAAGCTTTGGGAAACACCCTCTACACCGGAACCACAGCCAAACTACAGAAAAGACTCCAACACATCCAGAACGCCTCCGCACGACTCATCCTGAACATTCCCCGACACAGCCACATCTCCGGACACCTGAGAGACCTGCACTGGCTCCCCGTCAGCAAGAGAATCACGTTACGACTCCTCACCCACGCACACAAGGCCCTCCATGACCTGGGCCCCAGGTACCTCAACAACCGCCTGACCTTCTACACTCCCACCCGCCAGCTACGGTCGACCAGCCACGCCCTCGCCGCCATTCCACGCATTCGAAGAGCCACCATGGGAGGAAGATCCTTCTCCTACCTGGCAGCCAAGACTTGGAACTCCCTCCCCATCCACCTCCGTCTGACCCAAGACCACCTCTTCTTCAGGAAGCAACTCAAGACCTGGCTGTTCGGGCAGTAGCAGAACCCCCTCCCCCAAGCGCCTTGAAACCCTCCGGGTGAGTAGCGCGCTAAATAAATATCTTGATTGATTGATTGATTGATTGATTGTCATTGTCAATACTTAACCTGGCCCTAAACTCCTCGTCGTAGTTAAGCCAGGAGTACCCACCCACTTGCAAGTGTGCCCGTCTAATGATGTCAATGTATTTAAATAAAGCCACCGTCCGTTCCGGATGCCTTTCACAATACACACTCTCGTATATGAGAAAGGCAGCCGTCCAGTTTTCTATGGTCTTAGGTACCCTCGGACGGCGCACCAGTTCAAACTCTTCTTCTTTCGAGTCCTCTTTGGACTGCAACTCTCTATGCAATATTCTAAAAACATCCACGAAGTCGTGGTTCCAAATTTTTTGTCGTGTCTTTTCCAATAAAAGGGTGCCCAAAGGCATGGCCAAATCCATATGTGGCAATTTTGTTCTACCTGGACCTGGAACCAAAGTCTGATATGAATGCACCACAGTCGGTACTGAACTTGCATGACTTACAAACCCACAAATGTCTTGAGATCCTGAACCTAAATTGGAAACAGCTCTTGACACCACAGGAACATTTGCAAGCTCCCCAACACCACCCCTTTGAATGTCAATATTGCTGCTCAACCCAAGCCCACCAATTATTCTTACCTGAAGGCAGTTGCAAAGTTCTGTGTTGAAATTCATTAGGATCATCACGCCTATAATGTCCGCCACGTCGTCTGCTAGCCGCTGAGAAATCCGCACCAGAATTCTGTAAGACACTAGCAGACGTGAAATGACCCCTTCCCCCCACCCCCAAATCCTGACTGAAAAGTCCAGAAGCCGCATCTTGTGACAAAACTTCAACATGAGTAACCACATTTTCTTTATCAGTCCCGTCAAATTCATGACCAGAATCACAACTTGTACCTGGCAGTTTGCCATCACCAATGCCCCCATCATAATTCTCCCAACAGGTCACAGGAGTTTGACCAGAAATCCTGGCCGCTGCCCTTAAATCGGCAACAAATCCGCCTCGGGCATACTTTGACTTACCAAAAGCCGCTCTGAGCTTCGCCTTAACTGGAAAAGAACTCTGGGAGGCAGAACTTACCCCAGAGTCCGTTACTAATTCCTCGCCACTCAAGCAAGGAACTGCCATCAAATTACCCTGCCTCCGATCCTGGAGGACACTAGTCGGCTCACTACTGGATGAGTCTGAGTGATCTACCCAGACCCACTGTCCTCTTTGTGGGCCCAAAGCAGCATCAATTCGACTTGCGGGTGATGTGGCGGCTGCCGAGGTTCTGGAAAGACCTCCAACGCCTCACCATCCGAACCACTAGCCATTTTATTTATTTTATTTTATTTGCGGGTTTGTATAGCACCTGATTCGACTCCCCAAGGAGTATCTCTGCGCTTTGGCAGCCACAACAGCAAGATGTATAGGAACTTAGCTAGAATAGATATTAAAGTTGAAACAGAAAGGTTTTAAGTTGTTTCCTAAATGGTAAGTGTTCTGAGCATTGTCTGAGAGCTCTAGGGAGACTGTTCCATAGAGAAGGTCCAGCCACAGACAGTGCCTTACCACCGTGTCTAGCCTTCTTAGTCCGAGGGACATATAGTAGACCTTTGTCACAGGACCTGAGGGAGCGTGTAGGAATATAGGGGGTGAATTTGTTTATTAGATATTTAGGGCCTGAACCGTTAAGGCATTTATGAATAATGCAGCAAGTTTCGAATTTGGTTCTCTGTTTTATGGAATGAAGTTTTGCCAACAGAGGTTTGGAAGGGGTTCGGGAAGAGGCGTTGAGGACTAGTCGCGCTGCAGTGTTCTGAACCACTTGGAGTTTTGACAGAACTCCTTCATTAGCGGACAGAATCAGGCCATTGCAGTAGTCTATGCGGCCTAAGACAAGAGCCTGCACCAGTGTTTTTCTGACTGAGAGCAGTGGGAATACTTTCCGTAGGAGCCCAATTACGAGGAAGCATGAACCCACAACGTAGTTGCTATGCTGCTTTAATGACAGTTCCTGATCTAGTCTGACTCCTAGATTTTTTACGACCTGCTTTGGTTCTGGGACTGGGCCAAGATCTTGTGGCCACCAGTCCGGAGTCCATAGAAGTTTAGCTTCTCCAAACAGCATGACTTCGGTCTTACCGACATTGCATTGAAGGTAATTGGAGGACATCCAATGTGCCACAGCCTTCATACCCTGGGAAAAGAAGTTCTTGACCTCGGTGGTGAGGTGTTTAAAAGGAAAGAGGAGCTGAGTATCGTCAGCGTAGGACACCGGAATTAAGCCATACGTTCTCATGATGTTAGCCAGGGGTGCCACATGGATATTAAAGAGGGTGGGGCTCAAACAGGAGCCCTGTGGCACCCCTTTTGAGATCTCAGTCTCCTCTGAGCGATAGGCCCCCAAGGTCACACGTTGGGTCCGGTTAGATAAGAAACTCCCAAGCCAGGCTAAAGCCTTGTGTTCCAAGCCAATGTTGGCCAGCGGAGTTGTCAGGATGTTATGAGACACGGTGTCAAACGCCGCAGACAGGTCCAATAGTACAAGGATCACAGAGAAGCCCTTGTCCTGATACATGTGTAGATCCTCTGCGACTGACATCAAGGTGGTCTCGGAACTGTGCTTGGGCCTAAAACCCGATTGAGAATAGTCCAATCCACCTGCCAATTCGATATAATTAGATAGATGGCGGTTGACATATTTTTCAACAAGTTTGCCCAAGAACGGGAGAAGGGATATTGGCCTTAGATTGGTGAGTTCTGTCCATGGGATAGCGGTGTTTTTCCTAATGGGCCTGACCAAGGCCCTTTTCTATTCCTTGGGGACTTCTCCGTTGTTTAGGGAGAGAGTAACCAGTTTTTGAATCCCAGGGCCTAGATCATTGGCAAGCATGGGCATTAATCTTGCCGGAATTATGTCAGTTGGGCATCCACTCTTAATCTGGGAGATTAAGGATATTACCTCCTCTAAAGAGATAGGAGGAAACATATCGAGGGAGTGGGAGGGGGGGGTTTCTGCAACTGTCTCTACCGCTGACCTAGGAGGTGATTTTTCTCCACCAAAGGATTTAGTTGAGCTGATAATTTTATCATAAATTCCGTCTATTTTTTGGGTGAAAAATAGCAAAATGTCGTCGCAGAGTTGCTGCGATGCCAACTCAGAACTTTCACAAGCTGTTGGTTTCACGAAAGATTGCAGAATTTGATGAAGGACTCTGGGAGAGTTTCCCTCAGTCATAAGCTGGGATGCAATGTGGTTCTTTCGTGCAGCACGAATGGCTTTGTGGTATGTGGTGAGCGAATGCCAGTAACATTTTTTGTCCTCGGCCTGTTTGGATATTCTCCATTTCTTTTTGAGTTTTCTGGCTGCTTGTTTTAATAATCTTAGATGCTCTGAGTACCAGACTTCTTGTTTTTGAGCAGGGCGAGTTTTAAAATGTTTTAGTGGAGCAATGTCATTTACTGCTGTGGCGATCGCCCCTTAAATTTAGCCACAGCAGTCTCAATGTTCTCAATAGAGGTCAGGGTGGGTTCAACATATCTGCCTTTGAAAGACTTCTGAGTCATTTTGTGCCATTGTCTTCTTTTAGTAGGTAAAGAAATCTGACTAGTCAGTGGGGGGTTAATCATGGGAATATATAATTCAATATTAAAGTGATCAGTCCACTCTACTTGGGAAGGAAGTAGACATTTGATCAATGGAGAGTTGGTCAGGACCAAGTCCAGGGTGTGTCCTGCCTTATGTGTAGGACCGTTATTAACTTGTTTCAATCCCAGTGCAGACAGATGTGCTAATAGGGATTGTGCTTCCTTACATACTGCTAAGTCACTATGAACATTGAAGTCACCTAGAAGCAGGACATCTTCACGTTCCTGTACGTATGGAGCCAGTGATTCTGAAAGTGAGATGGAGAAATTGGTACATGGACCGGGGGGGCGGTATACTAGGGCTTCTTTCTTGCTCCCTTTGGGCGTGGTTTTGATTTTAAAAATCAGAAGTTCTAGCTCAGAGGTACATAGTGCTTCAATTACCGAGATGTCTATTTCTTGCTTATGTACAATTGCAATTCCCCCTCCTATTTTGACGGGCCGATCTAATCTGACTATTTTGTACCCAGTTGGAATTCCTAAAGTTATAGCTGGGACCGAATGGGGCTTTAACCATGTTTCCGTCAGGAAACATATGTCCGGTTTTTCAGAGGTGATGAGGTCCCAGACCTCTGTGGAGTGTTTGGACAGGGATCTGATGTTACAGAGCAGATTCTTACTCCCTAAAGAGATGTCCGAAACTTCCCTGTGGCTATGGGTGGTGTTACAGTGTATCGGCTCCCCCTCGAGTGGCTGTGGTTGGTTATCACTCGGGGTTATGTCCTCAGGTAGTATGTGGAACTGGGTTTTACAATGGTTACAGGAGAACGGACCTTCCATGTTGATATCTGTCAGCTTACTACAACCCCTCGGGAGGCAGTTTCATACGCCTAACAGTACTTGGGCTGTATACATTCTAGGAGTATTGGGTTGGGAGCGGTTGTTTGGACATTAGTGGAGATAGCCATAGTCTCTGGCCCCTGGCCCCGTCCTGTCGCGGACGGGCGCAGACGGGCTAGTCTTTGGCTTGTCTTAGGCGCAGGCTTAGGCGCCCCTCTGTGTGCAACCGCTGCGCGCTTGAGCCGACGAGTGGCTAGATAGCCCTTTCAGATGAGAGGCTAGAGCGCTAACCGCTCGACTGTCCCGGGGTGCCTGGGCGTGTCTGGCTCGTACCTGTCCCGCCCTCCGCTCAACGGTATAGGATACCGAGTCGGACCAGGGCGGGCAGGCTGAAACACTGAGCGCAGACTTATAAGATGAGCCCTGATATTCCTAACAGTTCCGGGGGATCGTAGATGCACGGTGAGTGCGAGATTAAAATTAGCAATCAATTTCAATTCCCGAAATTAGCAGCGTGAGTGGTTTCAAATTAGTAAGATTCAATTTTAAACGGCGAAAGTGATTTTAAAATTAGTATTCAATTCTAAACAGTTACAGTGTTTACAGCGTGCTCTACAATGCTGAATAATGTTCCACCTTGCAAGTATTACCTGGCGCCAAGCGGGGTCGGGGGACACTGCCACTTTCCTTCCCTTACCGCAATGAGCCAAGCCTCCTCACCACCTAAATAGCCCTTTCAGATGAGAGGCTAGAGCGCTAACCGCTCGACTGTCCTGGGGTGCCTGGGCGTGTCTGGCTCGTACCTGTCCCGCCCTCCGCTCAACGGTATAGGATACCGAGTCAGACCAGGGCGGTCAGGCTGGAACACTGAGCGCAGACTTCTAAGATGAGCCCTGATGCCCCTAACAGTTCATGGGGCATTGTAGATGCACGATGAGTGCGAGATTAAAATTAGCAATCAATTTCAATTTCCGAAATTAGCAGCGTGAGTGGTTTAAAATTAGTAAGATTCAATTTTAAACAACGAAAGTGATTTTAAAATTAGTATTCAATTCTAAACAGTTACAGTGTTTACAGCATGCTCTACAATGCTGAATAATGTTCCGCTTTGCAAGTATTACCTGGCGCCAAGCGGGGTCTGGGGACACTGCCACTGTCCTTCCCTTACCGCCATAAAATGACGCTGACCTGACAACCGGCCAGACCCTGTATCCCACCCTTTATCCATCACATACTCTTCCAACGACATATTGTCTGAGAGAATAAACTCCTCAACATCCTCCTGTGGATGATCAGATGTGACAAGCTCTCTTGGTGGACCTCTAGCCTTTGGCAGCAATACAGATTGACAATTGCCGCCGCTTTGCTGTTGAAAACTATTGTCCATTGAGACGGAGCCCCCCCTCAATGGACCACTGTCCTCTGCAATCTCCCAATGCCCCACCTCTTCTTCTTCACTGTCAGGAGGATAGACCACTAAAGCATTAACCTGACCCCTTTTCGACACCTCCGGCGCAATATCACTATTGTCATTAGCCATAGCGAAAGAACTAGCCTCTAGTGGGTAAAGCGCGTGAAAATGCTGCCTCATTATGCATTAGGGAAACTCCTGAGGACGAGCCGCCAACACCTGCTCCCCCCGCTGCACCTTCAGTAACCATTGTCTCCTGGCATGTGTTATGTTCCTGGAGGCACGCCCCCGACGCCCTGGGCGTGTAACGTGCCAGTCATCTGACTCCCTATAATAAAAAGAGGTCTTGCACGCACGCACGTTCTTCTGATGCGCGCAGACCGAGCCACCAAGTTATTCCCAGTGTCCGACTCAGTTATTTCTAGGGCCACGTGTCAGGCCTAGTCAGACCTAGATGCCCCGGAGTGGAGGTCCCAGATTGATACCCCTAGGGCAGTCACTCCCCTCCCACAGGACACAACAATTGGCGACGAGGGTGGTTGCCGACTCCTCGCTCGGGGTGTGTGTGTGCCCACCTTCTTGTGAGGCGGCTACGAGCCTTGCCTGTGGCTCGTGGTGCTCGTGCCTTGCTCTCTCACACGCCCCCACACAGTGCGCCTGGAGAGAAGACTTCCACCCCTGGGACATCGCAGGTGAGCCGCGCTGCCCAGTGCTGACCTGCCGCGCATCGTGGCACGAGTGGTCGTGTGCCGAACTTCTCGCGCAGGGCCTCCCCGGCCGGTGCCGCACCGGGCCCCACGGCACGTGCGTGAAGCGCACCTCGGCCCGACTAGCACGGCGATCAGGGAGGCGCCCGGTGTTGCCTGGCAGCTCGAGAGGACGTGGCGTCTACCCGTCCCGAGGCGCACCACTAGCATCTGAGGCCAGAGCGCCGGTCACACGCGCTCTCCTAACCTCGCTGAGGCGCACGCCGCGGCCACAGACTGACCTGCTTGCGGGTACCAACACGTCCACACAAGGACGGAGTCATCAGCAAATTCCTCCATGTACCAACTCCAGTGCCACCCCGGCCGGCCACGAGCCTGATCAAGCGCGTCCTGGGCGATGGCTACCATTCCACCCATTGAACCGTTTGTGGTGGAGGGTGCGCCCTCAACTCTCGCTCCGAAATGGAAGGAATGGGTGGACAGGCTCCTAGTATTCTTTGAAGCCACGAAGGTCCACAAGGAACAAAAACGTGCCATGGTCCTCCACCTTGGCGGCAAAGACATTCACTCCATTGCTCGGACCCTCACAGAGGCGACCCTCAAGACTCACCATACCCTGATTAATGCCCTCAATGCACACTTTGAGCCCATGGCGAACCAGGACTATGAACGTTTTGTATTCCGACAAGCACGGCAACTGCCGGAAGAGTCGCTGGACGCATACCACACCAGACTCAAGAAGCTGGCACTAACATCTGGGTTCCAAGACATAACGGAGGAAATCAGGGGACAAATCATACAGGGTTGCGCCTCTGCTAAACTGAGAGAGAGAATTCTGGAAGAATCGGGGAAGCCATTGCCCGACATCCTCACCCTCGGCCGCACGAAAGAGCTTTCCAAAGCCAGGGCGGCACACATGGAAGCTGCACTGCAAGCTACGGTGAAGGTGGAACCGGTCAACAAGCTACAGGTCCAGACACCATCCAAGTGGCACAAAAGAACGACACCTACCCAAGGGGGGGGCATCCGGACACTCATGCGGATATTGCGGAGGTCCGCGCCACCCGGCACCAGAATGTCCGGCACGGGGCAAACGCTGCTCCGGATGTGGCAAGATGAACCCTTTCGAGAAGGTGTGCCGATCGAAGAGGTTCCGAAAACCACGCCAAGCCGTACAGACCGTTGTGGAAGGTGATCCAAGCAATAGCGACATGGATGATGACGAAGAGGAGGAGCGGTCCGTGCACAATGTGCACATGATCGGCGCCGCCACACGGCGTACCAGAACTTTGCCTCAATGCTCTATCCAGGTGGCGGACCAGGAGATCAAGGCGGTGGTGGACACAGGTGCGTCCATAAATCTCATGAGTGCTTCACTCTATAGAAACATGACTACACCTCCGATCCTCAGCCCCACCCCAATCACCGTTTTTGACTATGGACAAGATATTCCACTCCGGATCCGAGGGAAGTTTCGAGCGGCAGTCCGCCATGGGGACAAAGTCACAAGAGCTAACATCTTTGTGTCGGAAGAAGGACAAGACATGCTACTGAGCTGCAGAACAGCCGAAGACCTGGGAGTGGTTACATTTGCTTTTGGAGTCCACGAAGAGTCGGTACAACAACTACTCATGGACTTTCCGGACCTATTCGAGGGAATTGGATGCTTCAAAGGTCGGGAAATACATTTACACGTAGACCCCACAGTACAACCAGTAGCCTTGCAACACCGTCGCATTGCATTCCATCTTTGGCCGCTAGTGGAAGAAGAACTACACAAGCTGGAAGCGGCCGGAATCATCGAGAAGGTCTCAGGCCCCACCCCCTGGGTCTCGCCCATTGTGGTCACCCGGAAACCGAAACAGCCAGGAGCAGTCCGGATCTGCGTGGATATGCGCCTCCCAAATGCCGCCATCAAACGGGAGCGCCACATCACCCCCACAATAGATGACCTAATTGGGGAAATGGCTGGGGCCTGCTGGTTCTCAAAGCTAGATCTCCGTGCGGGATACCATCAGCTGGTGTTAGACAAAGAGTCAAGAAACATTACCACCTTCTCCACACACATTGGGCTCCGCAGATACACCAGACTTAGTTTTGGGGTCTCTAGTGCGGCTGAAGTGTTCCAAAATGTCATTCAGGAGCTGATTGCCGACATACCCGGGGTGATAAATGTCAGCGACGACATAATGGTTCATGCTCGCACACTCCCGGAACACAATCACCGACTGACGCAAGTATTTCGCAGGCTCCGAAGCGCGGGGCTCACACTTCATCGAGACAAGTGCGAATTCTTGCGAACCAAAATAGGGTTTTTCGGATATGTCTTCTCGGCTGATGGTGTCAACCCGGACCCCGACAAAGTAAAGGACATCAAGGATGCGCCACCACCCACGATGGTCACAGAAGTCAGGAGTTTTCTTGGCATGGTGAACTATTGTGGCCGTTTCATCAAAGACCTGGCCAACCTAACTCTCCCGCTGCGTGAGCTCACAAAGGACTCCACTCCGTGGACCTGGGGATCGGAGCAAGAGAAAGCCTTCCAAGACATCAAGGCTTCCCTCTCCAGTAACACCACGCTGGCGTTCTTTGACCCTCGAAATGCCACACTCATAGCAGTGGATGCCGGACCGGCGGGGTTGGGGGCCGTGCTGATGCAAAGGCCGAGGGATGAAATAGATTGGACCCCGGTTGCCTTCGCCAGTAGGTCTCTCACGGACACAGAACAGAGATACTCACAAATTGAGAAGGAAGCAATTGCAATCCATTGGGGATGTCGACACTTTCACCTATATGTCTATGGGAAGCCGTTCACGGTGGTAACTGACCACAAGCCGCTAGTGGCTCTATTCTCAGGGACTTCATCAAAGCCGCCCCCACTAATCGAAAAGTGGCTATTGCAACTGCAGGAATACAACTGCAACATTGAGTACCAACCTGGAGCGAAGAATCCGGCAGACTATCTATCGCGCCATCCCAGGCCAGCCACTCCGGAGGAAATGGACGAGGCGGAAGAAACGGAAGCGTATGTAAAGTGGGTAGTGGCAAGGTCATGCCCGCGCCCCATCTCTCTGGAGGACGTTGTGAACGCCACAGCCCAAGATGCCTGCATACAGCGAGCCAAGGACATCCTTCGGACGGCAAACTGGCATAAAGCCAAGGAGAGCTGGAAGGCGCTCACCCCAGAGGCTCAAAAAGTCATGGAGAGCCTGTACCACGTCAGGGAAGAACTCAATGAGGACAATGCGGGATGTCTGCTGCGAGGGCATCGCCTGGTAATACCCACGGCCCTCACGGGTCAGGTAATACAACTAGCACACGTGGGCCACCAGGGGATGGTCAAAACCAAAGCCCGGCTGCGAACAAAAGTATGGTTTCCCCTCATGGACGACATGGTGGAGAACATGGTGAGGTTGTGTGCTGCCTGCCAGGTCACGGGAGACGCTCCCCGGGAGGCCCCTATCATTGTAGAGCCCCGACCCCAGAGACCCTGGGAGCGGGTCAGCATGGACTTTGGCAGTCTCCCGGATGGAAGGCACACGCTGGTCATGATAGACGACCACTCAAAATACCCAGAAGTAGAAATCGTGGCAAGCACAAGCGCAGACTGTGTGATCCCGAAAATTGAGAAAATTGTCGCCACTCACGGAGCCATGAGGGAGCTCCGAACGGACAATGGGCCCCCATTCCAAGGGCAAGACCTGGCCACCTATCTGTCATCCCTTGGAACCCGTCACCAACGCATAACACCCAGGTGGCCCCAAGCCAATGGAGAGGCCGAGAGGTTCATGAGAACCCTGAATAAAGTCATCCGCATTGCTCACGATAAGGGACAGTCAGTGGAAATGGCCATTTTCACTTTTCTCCGAAGTTACCGCCAGACCCCGCACTCCACAACGGGGGTAGCCCCGGCACATGTTCTCCTAGGACGAGTGGTGACTGACTCCATTCCTCATCACCCACAGTGGTCACCTGAGGTGGTGAATGAGGAGGTCATCGCGAAGAAAAGAAAGGCTACATTTGCCAAGATCAGCCAGAAACGACGGGCGGTAATACCCCAGTTCAGACAAGGAGATGTGGTGCTTCTTCGCAACCGAACAACTAGTGGCAAGTTCAGACTCAACTATGAGAAAGGACCGTGGCGAGTGATTGGAGTAAAAGGCACCCGTCTCACCGTGATCCGAGGACGAGAGACAGTAACTCGCAATGTATCTCACTTCAAACATTTTCATTCAACAGCTACAGAATCTGGCCCTCTGCGGAGTGTTGACAGAACTGAAACTGCAACTAACACATCCTGTGCTGAATCAACACCCAGTCACGAGGTCAGTCCAAGTAGCGATCTGAGAGCAGCGAGTGAAGAGGTGGGAGGTGACGCTGAGGCCCTCGAGGAGGCTCCAGATCCGGAGGGGGCCGACAGAGAGGCGCCAGGTCCCGCCTCAGGAGCTGGAGCAGAAATGCTGAGTCAAAGGGGGTCGCAGCACCGGCTGAGAAATAATCCCACCCCCTCCTGCTGGCTACGCGACTATTTCACGTAAGACTGTTCCTACTGAATGTCTATGTAAAAACAGTGGATATGATGTTGCTGCAATCAGGGGACGCTGAAGGTGTCCACAGAAAAAAGGTTATATGAGACTGTTTGAAAACGTTTGAGTTTGAGTTTTGCTGTGTTTTGTTTTTCCTTATTTTAGGAGGAATGTTATGTTCCTGGAGGCACGCCCCCGACGCCCTGGGCGTGTGGCGTGCCAGTCATGTGACTCCCTATAATAAAAAGAGGTCTTGCACGCACGCACGTTCTTCCTATGCGCGCAGACCGAGCCACCAAGTTATTCCCAGTGTCCGACTCAGTTATTTCTAGGGCCACGTGTCAGGCCTAGTCAGACCTAGATGCCCCGGAGTGGAGGTCCCAGATTGATACCCCTAGGGCAGTCACTCCCCTCCCACAGGACACAACAGCATGCAGCGAAAGGCTGTATGTTAGATATAAAATTAACACCAGCCTTGCCATCTCTCTTCCCAGCCCTCCTCCTTGTAAACGTACATAATGTTCCATTGTGGCCCCTCAATACACCAGGGGCAGAGGCAGAGTGCAGCTGAGCTCCCTTACCTCGAGCGCTTCGTCCTGAAGAGCGCGCTCTCCGAGGCAGTGAAGAGGATACATGAGCATTCAATGACGACAAGGGGGGGCAACTGGACTGCGGTAAACATGCAGCCACTGTCTGACTCACCCCCCCTTGCTGCCACACGCCTCGGGCGCTTAGGTTCTTCAACTCCTTCCAAAGAGGCTCCAGGGTGCAACAAATCGCTCCTCCTTCATAAAGGACCGACTCCCAGCGCCGTCGTCAAAAGAGCTCCAATATCTTGACAGGAATTCACAGCTGACAGGACAAACAAACAAAGCTGCGCCACTCCTCTCTCTCCCTCAGACGACAGCCCCTCCAGCTTGTGCGCCGGCTAAGACCCTCCCTTTTTCCTTCTCCTGCCCAATCTCTGTGCATGAACTGATCCATTGCGCGAACTTTCCCAGGGGGACAGCGGCTCGTGCCACATTCCCCTGGGACCCATTGTACCTTATGGCCTCTCAGAAAAGTTTGCAAGTTAAGGTGATTGTGTAATCAAATATCAACCTCAGGAATAACATGGTACAAGGCTATTAAGGACAGAATGTATGAGGACAAAATATTGAAAAGTGAATGCAAATATTTACTGTTACTTACTCCATATCTAAGTACCTTAAATATATATCTACAGTCTATGTACTTATATGTGCAGTTAGGTATAGAAAAATCTAGACATACTTAGCAGTCAGTATTTTCTTTTCGATATGTTATATTTAATATCGTGTTTCATCAATATTCTTGGGTAGATATATTCATGGTGCACACTAGTTAAAAAAAATTCATGGTTTAAATTACTGTAAAATATGCGTTGCTCATAAAACTTTGTTGTGTAATGCCTGAAGTCAATTTGATGTTTACAATGTGCAAATATGTTAAAGTAATCATTTCTTTTTTTAATGTTGTCAGTTCATGGGCCCAAAAATAAAATCTGTGAGCTAAAAACAGGAACTCTGCCCTATATCATGAGCATAGGCTGAATATTTTTTGTTGGCTGTGAGCAGGTTTGCATTTTAGGGCCTGCGAGTTGTGTCATAAAAAAAAAATGTAAGTCAACTACCTGTATTTCGATGATTCCCGGTTCAGGATGTGTAAAACCCTGTGTACATATGGTAGACTGAAGTCTCAATATAATTAAAGATTTCATGGGTTCCAAGTGGAATCCAGAGGTTTTGAAAACAAGATGTCCTGCCTCAAGCATCACTGTGTAGGCTTGCAAACATATTGTTCCAAACTCATAAATTTGTAATTGACAGAAAAGCAGCGATCTGACTGGATAATGCATTATTATTAATGTTGATATTATTATTGTCATTGTTAATATTATTATTAATAATATAATTATTATTATTATCCACCACCTCTTAACCCTTCCCGTGCTCACATCGGCCAACGGCCGACACAAGCACTACCTTCTGGGTGCTGCGCACGACTGTTGGTCGACGCAGCTCCGCCCACTCTCTAGAACCCCCACACCACGGCAGAATGTCCGCTTCGGTAATCGGGTTAACTAGCAAGGGAAGCCATGATCCCCTAGCACAGGCCTAAAATGCTGCAGTTTTTTCTCAAGAAGGAGAAAGAAATTAGAGGCAAACAGGTAATTTAAGCAGGTGACGAAGAATTTATGGATTTTGGTAAGAATAAAATATGATAAAGGATTTACAAATGGTAGCCAAAGCACAAAAAACAAATACTGCATCTATCACTATTATTAAAATTGGTAGGAACAAATTGAACAGTTCACTGATAGTTCATGAAATAACCAAGGATCAGCCACCACCATCCCTTAGATAGAGAAAACCAAAAGTTGTCCAATGACTAATAAACTTGCGGCTCAATTTGTATCCATCAAGTCCATTGTGAGTCATTTAAAAATAAACCACAAATCGTATATAAAAAGATCAATTTCTTCAGTTGAACAGGCTGCAAAATGATCTGATATAAAGAAAAAAACAATTATGTATAGATAATTCAGCTATACTTAAAATTGGTTGTAACCAGTATAATTAATCTTTATATTGTACCTGACATGTTTTGTTCTTTTGAACTTCTTTAGGGTTTTGAAACAAGAGTGTTCTCAATTAGCCGTTCCACATTTTTTTTGTCTTTGGCCCCATTGTCAACATCGAGCATCTTTAGCTATAAGCATCCTTCTCTGATTTGGAGTGAGATGGGGTAATGCATTGAGTTGTGTACACATAGTACAGTCTCAGTTTCATCAATGCCCAGACCACTGCAAATGCTTCTCCCTCAATAGCAGACCACCGTTGTTCCTTGAGCAGCAGCCACCTGCTGATTAGTGGTACTGGTCAGTCCAAGAGCTCATTTTTAGCTGTGATAGATCAGCCTCAATGCCATAATCAGAAGCATATGCCTATACAAGGACTTCCTTGCTGAAGTCACCTCCCTTAAGCACTGGTGTTAAACACATGGCTTCCTTTAGGTTGTTAACAACTTTTTTGCATGTCTGTGCTCAAGTCACTTTCTTTAGCTACTTCCTGGAAGTCAGTTGAGTCAAGTTGCCATACTCCTTGATACATCTTCTGTCTATCCTGTCCCATAGAAGGCTCTCATCTAGGTCAGGGCTTTGGGAGGCTCTCAAGCCATATTGGTCTGTAGATTGGGTTGGAAATGCTGGACATGGTATCCACCAACTTAAAGCCCAAGTACACCAAAGAGCCCCACCATATCAGGCAATTACTAGCCTTGAAAGTAAGACCGCCCTGTTGCTGGGCCTTAAACACTTCTTTGAGGTAATGCAGTTGGTCATTACCAGTAGGTGCTTAAGATACCAATATCACCCAGGTAGGCTGCCTGAAGTTTATAGCCCAGCAAAAACCTTGTTGATCAACCTCTTGAAGGTTGCAGGGCCATTCTTTAAACTAAAGAGCATCATTCTGAATTGGAAGTACACTTCTAGGGTGAAGAATACTGACCTCTCCTTGCCTTCATCAATTAGGGCAATCTGTCAGTACACTGATCTCAACTGAAAGATACTGAGGAACATGGTAGTCCCTAAAGGGTCAATAAGCTCAGCAGCTTTGGGTTTGGGGTGAGCATCACATGAACCCCTTCGCAGCGAGGGTAATTCCCCCACTGTGCTGGGGGCCGGGGGGGCACGCACAGCGCCCCGGTGCTCGTGACGAGCTCAGCTCATCACGCAGCATGGTGGCGCTATGCTCAAGACAAGCTGAGCTCGTCACGGCCACACCCGTTCTTCAGAACGCTCAGCACAGCAGGGGAATTATCCCCACGTGTGAGGTACGCTCGTCATGAGCACACAGCCACAGTGCCTCATGACGAGCGCATGTAGTTAAGTTACAGATTTGATGCCCCTGTAGTCTAAGCAGAATGTCATTCCTGGGCTGATGCCTTGGGGGTGGGGAGATTTGGTGCCAAAACTACCGGGCTGGACCAGTGACTACAGCATGGATTGATTACCCTCAATCCCAGCATCCCAAAAACCTCTTCTTCGATGCTGGCCCTCAACTTTTTAGACAGTCTGTATATTTAGTTTTTGCCAGGCATGCTCTCCCTGTGACAATATTATGTGTAGATCAATCAATGAGCATAGGGGTAAGGGAGAAAAGAGTGCAGAATTGTCTGTGTTACTGGCTACAGTCCATGTAATGCTCTGCCAGTGTAGGGAGAATTTAACTCCCTCCACTGGATCATCCTACTCCTTCAAAGACAATAAGGGGCATTGTTTCACACAGCGCAACAAAGCATGCCACTGTGCTGCACTCTGTGAAGGGGCAAGAATATGCTGTATTTACTATTATACAATGCATTCCTGTCCTTTACAAGCGCTGGTTCACCTTTGGCTGCCTAGTGCCAATGTAGACACCCTATATCATGTTGCAAGGGTTCCTGCATTGCAGGCAAGAATGTTTTTTTGTGCAAGAAGGGACACCTTCCTGCACAAAACAACCATAAGAGACATTTTCCTCAAAATATAGAGATATTTCTCCTTGCTACACTTCACCTGGACTGGAGAGGTGTAGCATTTTGGCACATCTCAGGTCTACCACTAATGGCAAATTTGGGAATGCACCACAATCCATGGATGGATGCATTGGAACAACTGAACAAAAATTCTTTAAATGATGGGAGCTTGAATACGCATCAGCCCGAATACAAATAGAACAATAAAAACATGACATTTCATTCTTTCATTCTAACAGCCATTCACACGCTCTCATTCAAACGAACCAGTTATTCACTATCAATCACAACATCAAAAAACGTCATGCGATGGGAAAAAGCGTGTGAATGACTGTTAGAATGAAAGAATGAAATGTCATGTTTTTATTGTTCTATTTGTATTCGGGCTGATGCGTATTCAAGCTCCCATCATTTAAAGAATTTTTGTACTCTAGAAGCTGACCTTTATCAAATAGGGTCTCAATAATTTTATCACAAATGATTGACTTAAAATAAATTTTCCAAAATATTTCAGCCTTTCTGTGGTTGTTCTTGGTTGATTTTCATTGTTTCATTTTTTATCCTTTGGGGAAGCTCCCTTTTGTGTTTATTCAGTTATTCCTCCCTGGTGGGTGGCTCCCCTTGCCTATTGGACAGTAGGTTTACAGGGTCCCTCTTCTGTATTTTGGATGCATTGGAACACCCATGCTCCACCCATGGAACTTTTCCCTGATGCAGAATAATGCATCACAGTGATTTGCTGTGCCTTGCATTACTCTTGATTTATCAGGTCACATAAGGTGGCCTTGAATGGCTTGATAAATCTCAATTAGGTTTTATTTTGCCCTTGTGTCTCCTTTACGCCCCCTTGTGGGGTGCATGGGGGATGCAAAACATTGGTAAATATGAGCACCAGTCTGGGAGAGGTTCACCCTTGTCCTCAGCACCATCTGCCATTATTAGCATTGTTAATTAAGACCTCTCAACATGTGGCTTGAGGATATATGCATTGCGTAGCCTTAAATGTTCCTGGATGTCTGGAGGGCTTCCAGGTAGGCGCGCTCACTCTTTTTCTTTTTGACTTCCTAGTGACCTATCAACCGTTCCAGTAAGACTCAGTGTTGTTGGGGCTCAATGACTCCCACTTGTTGGCCAGGTTGGTATTCTATGAGAGTAGGCTTCTTCTTATATTATTGTTTCGTCATCTCTTGGCTGGCTTCCAAATTCTACAGTATTTTCTTCCAGAAGCTTTATATCTGAGGTTTCTCCCACCCCATCTTTACAATGCTAAGACAATCTCTAACCGGGGAGAATAGCAGGAGCTCAAAGGGTCTTAAGGCCATTTGCTTCTATGGCACCTCCCTGTAGGCAAAGAGAAAGGCATCCCATTGTCATCTCAGGGGCTCTGACAGACCCATAACCATGTCCTTCAGGGTCTTATTGAATTTCATTACAAGTCCATTTGTTCATGGTTGGTAAAGTGTGGAAAATATTTGGACTACTTCAAACATCCCACAAGGCCTTCATGTATGCAGACAAGAAGTTGGTGCCCCAATCAGACACAACCTCCTTGGAGAAAGGCACACATGTAAAGACCCCTATTAGTGCCTTGGATACCACAGGTGCAGTCACTGTCTTTAGAGAAATGGCTTAGGGTACCCTACTACATGGTCAACCAAGCTTGTTGCTTAAGGCTGTCTTGTTGTCCAGAGACCCAGCAATATCAACACCCTCAAAGGGGATCCTAACATGGGAAAAGATTGCAAGGGAGCGTTACGCTTTACCCCTGACATATCACAGGGCTGGAAGGACACTTGGGGTGTACAGAATTCATCCGATCTTGTCCTTCTCTGGAGCCGAAAAAAGTGGGTGACCAGTAGGTCAATGTAGGTAAATGGTTTTGGCCTGTCCCAAATGTTATGCCAAGGGTATCTCATGAGCCAACTCCAGAAGGAAGGTTTTATAGTACTGGGAGACCACAACTCTGGTTGACCCAAGCACAGGCAAAGGTCACTATACAGGAAACCATTCTTCTAAGAGATGTGGTGATGACCAGAGGTGTTGCCATTGGTCTAGGCCTTGCCCTGCCATCATAATCCCTCAAGAGAGTAAGATACTCCTTCTGCACCATTCAGAACTGTGACTGGGACGGTTGCCATCCACTTAACTCAGACAAGCCTCCCAGGGCAGCAATGTCTTCCCTTTTAGGCCCTGGCCCCTCACTAATATGTACAGCCTCACCTCAGACTAAGAACTACCAGGGGGGGGGGCTTCCCATGCCCCCAGCCCCTTCTCTTCTTGGTATGTACCTGGGACACTCTTTCATTTCTACAGGTCAATCTGAAATCTGACTACCCTGACAGGCTGCCATTTACTGGTTGGTCATAAGTACCCACCCAGGCAATCCCAAGATCTCCAGAGAATACCTGAGGATCTTCTCCTACCAGATAGTGTGCTTTTGAACATTCACCAGCAGAAAGTTGACAGGTATTGCTAGACTCACTGATAATGCTAGAACCAGTGATCCCACCCTAATCTACCGGAATCAAGGTTAAAGGATAGTGGCTTACCTAGTTGTTTGCTATCACAACCTGGTGGACAACATTTGGGAAAACTACTCTGAAGACACCTCACAATAGTAATGCTGGCTCCTCTGTCTCTCAGACTGCTACATCAGTCTGAGAGATGTGGGTGGGTGAGTGTGACTCTCTGC